>NW_021703783.1:25086620-25312049 GCF_005190385.1 Monodon monoceros
AAACCAAAAGCCTTCCCCCAAATTATCCTTGATTCTTCTTTTTCTCAACTCCTCCTCCCCTAAAATAAACTAGCTTCATAAATATCTGAGCAAGAGTATTTCAGGAGTAGAAAGTTAAACGGTCTTAAGGCAAAAATCAGCTTGTGTTATTTTAAAACAAGGGAGTAGGGAGATGAGAAAACCTGTGTGGTTAGAGCTGCCAGCAAGGGAGAGAATGATATAAAACAATAAAACAGAATTAGAGAGGAAAGCAAGGGACCACCTCACCCAAGGCATTGAAGGCCATAAAGGAGCTTGGGTTTTTACTTCAAGTGTAATAGGAAGGAAACAGAGGACGTTAAGCAGAGTTATGACATAGTCTCACCATTTTAGCCCTAGTCTTAGTCCTAGTAAAACCCTTTGGCTGCTCTGTGGAATAATGATTATAAGACAGGAGTAAAGCAGAAAGACAAATTAGGGAAATGCTCTTAATGTTCTAGGTGAGGGATACAAAACTTTAGACTACGTTGTGAAAGCATTGATGATGAAAAGAAGTGGATGGACAAGAATGTATTTTGGAGGTAGGGCCAATAGAATTTACTGAACAGGTGGATGAAGAAAAGAGAGGCACTGAGGATGGATCATAGGTGTTTAGCTTGAGCCACAGGGGAAGATGTAGCAGGAAAATGTCTAAAGTTAGAAATCCAGATTTCCCCTTTGAACATGTAAGCCTGAGATGTCACCCTGCAATGGAGGCCACTGGGTACTGGGGCTGAATTGCTCTTGGATGTGGTTGAGGAAGGCCTCTGGTAAAGAGAAGTATTTTAAAAATATATATATGAATAACAAAAAATAAGAATTGGAAGACTTCCCCGGTGGTGCAGTGGTTAAGAATCCTTCTGCCAATGCAGGGCACATGGGTTTGATCCCTGGTCTGGGAAGATCCCACATGCCGTGGAGCAACTAAGCCCGTGCGCCACAACTACTGAGCCTGCGCTCTGGAGCCCGCGAGACACAACTACCGAGCCCGTGTGCCACAACTACTGAGCCTGTGCTCTAGAGCCCACATGCCACAACTACTGAAGCCCATGCACCTAAAGCCTGTGCTCCACAACAAGAGAAGCCACGGCAATGAGAAGCCCGCGCACTGCAACGAAGAGTAGCCCCCGCTCGCCACAACTAGAGAAAGCCCGCAAGCAGCAATGAAGACCCAACGCAGCCGAAAGAGAGAGAGACAGAGAGAGAGAGAGAAAGAGAGAGAGAGGGAGAGAAACGGAGGGAGGGAGAGAGGGAGGGAGGGAGGGAGGGAGAGAGGAAGGAAGGAAGGAAGGAAGGAAGAAAGAAAGAATTGGAGCCTAACATTTAAAACAAAAAGTGGAATTTCGAGCCCTGCTGAGCCAATATGGTGTGATTCTAGGGTGGACGGTGGGGCTGGGGGCTGGGAGGCGGTCCTGTCATTTTCTGTTTACAGCCAATGTGCTCTCAGCTGCTTCCATCCTGCAGCTGTGCTCACCACCTGGCCTCTATTATTTCAGGGCCCTATTGTCCCCATTACAATCAGTGAGCCCATTTCTGTAACAGCATCTCCTACCAGCAGCCCAGAGCTTCTCCCCAAGGACCTGCTTTATTTCTAAGGTAAACAAGAGTGTCCTCTAGGTTCCCACAGAACATTATGGCTGGTGGGTTTTCTGGCCTATGTAGTATATTCAGTCTAGCATGCCCACGTCTCTGTACATTTTGATTTCTTCTTTCACTATTTGCCACAGCAGTGCTTCCAGTTCTACCTTATTTAATGTAAGCTAATACATGCTTTATCCCGAGCATCTAAGAGGCGAACTTGCAGTGTATTAGTGCCATCTCCTGGCGTCCTTGCCAAGGTGTAACCCTGTACCACGAGAGAACACTCACACAAAACAACCTCCCTTTTCCAATGTTCTATACTGTGCCCCTTGATTCAGCACCCTCAGAATCCAGCCCCACACATACACTCCCAATTTCTGAGAGTACACAATGACCAGGTCCTACAACCACTTCACTTCAGAGTATAGTCCCTTTTTTCCTTTGCAGGCCCAGTACTTTGGCCGAGTTATGTTGGAGCTTGACCCCAGTTACGGGTCTGATGGCCACAAGAGGAGACAGAGACACATCCTGAGCGGGGCACGAGACTTTTTGCATCATCTGCAAATAAACGAGGGGCACTAGCCTTTAACCGGAAGGAGGGTATCACTTCTGCAGGCCTAGAGCGTCCAACGTAATCATGGAATCTTTAGTGCACAACCCAGCTGTCCCCACCCAACACCTCAGACTCTCACTCCTCCCAAATCAGGGCCCTGACCTAGAAATAGCAGACCAGCTTGAGCTGAGAATTCAACATTCTCTGGAATCCTGTTACTCTTAAAGATGTCTTCAGTTTACTGCTCCCAGGCTGCAGGAGATGGGAATCAATTTATGTAAAGCCAAGGAAGTACTCTGGCTTCACGTTTCACAATATATGGGTGAGTAATCGTCCTCAGCCTTTCATTGCCTCTCTCCAAAGCATCCATGACCATCTAATTGCAAACAACAGTTATCTAATTCCAAAATACTTATACTTACTTAATTCCCCCCGAAACTCTCAAACCCCTGAGATGTTGCACCTGCCGGCACATTTCTTCCCATCAGTATCCCATCTCAGTTTACCACTTGTAAAAGTTTTAGCAATAGCACTGGAACTGCATGCCTGGGACTATTAATGCTCCCCCTACTACCAGCAATAGGGTCTTTATCACAGCCAGCCAGGGCCAGCAACAAAATCCCATTTTAGGACCACAACGAGGACCAGCTGTCATTGGTTGGGTTTCCCAGGAAACAGACTGAGACACTGAGGTTTCTGCGCAGACGTTACTGGAGAGCCCTGGCAGACATAACACCTGTGAGTGGTGAGGGAAGAAAGACTGGGCAGAGAAGAAAGGTTGAACTGCAATGAGGTTGCAGCCGAGGTCTCAGCAGATTCCCATGGGGAGTTCTGAAGCTGGGATGGCCCTTCTGTGATATCCCAAATTGAGGCAAAGTCGACAAGTCTTTGTCTCCCACATGAAGAAGTCATTAGATGTGCCCTGTCCCCAAGGAGGGAGCATAACCTTGGGCAAAGTGTCTTTCTTCTGTTGAGAGCAGGTCCTAGCTGGGAAGCATCAGGCAACAACTCCTCCAGCAAGTGGAAGAATAAGAAGTTCTGCAGCCCTGCAGGGGAATCTGGGTGCACACCACAGCATCCACAATGCTCTGTGACCCTGGGCATAGCACTTCACTTGCTGAAACTGTTTTCTGATCTGCAAAATAGGGGAATGATACCTACTTCACAGGATATCCAAAAGATCAAGTGAAAAAACAAGTACAAGCAATTTGGGACTGTTAACAAGGTTATTCTTTTCAGTCTGAATTTTGTGGCAATCTCATCACGATCTATGTCCCACACTCACTTCTCATCTCAAGAGTAGTCAGTATTTTACTTTTCTACCAAGATTTATCTTTAAAGTCAATTGTATTGTTTCTCCAAAAAGTCGCAGCTGTGGGGTTAAGACATGGATAATTAATTATGTGCGTATTTGGATTATTTTTCATCATAAATTTCTAAAATAGATCCTATAATAATAATAATAATAATCTATTAGCCTATAATCTGGGACTCAATAGAGAATAAAAATAAAAAATTTTTAAATTTGAAACTGCTCGCAAAAAATTTGACCAGTTCAAAGGAGATTCTGAAATGAATTATGCTATTTTAAATAATTTTCACTAGAGGGGGCTAGTTACAAATAAATACTTTTACACAGCTTCAATTGCTGAGTTTAAATATATTTCAGACATGTATACAAATCATGTATCTAAAGCTGCCTGATCGATATGGGTATATTTTTAAAACTCAGATAATTTTAGTTGAAGATAGAAGATTAGACCTTAAAATTCTAAAGGGAGCATAGAAATCTTCTCTTTCCAAACATTTTGGAACATTCAAAATATTTGTACAGTAATTCTAGAGCATTCACAGATATGATGTCACTTTCTGTGTTTAGGAAGAGAAAATCAACTCTGTGATCTGAAACTCCCGATCCAACTTATCTATAAAATGATTGTTTGGAATATGAAATGTAAGAGTGTAGTTTATACAGATAATAATTAGAAATACATTAATTTAAATACATTAATTTAAACGATTAATTTAAACGATTTTATAATGAATGGAGCTGCAACATAATGAGCTATACGGAACTTAGAGTACCTTGATTTGATTTCACTTATTAAAACGAGGCAACAGGGCTTTCCTGGTGGCGCAGTGGTTGAGAGTCCGCCTGCCAATGCGGGGGACACGGGTTCGTGCCCTGGTCCGGGAGGATCCCACGTGCCGCGGAGCGGCTGGGCCCGTGAGCCATGGCCGCTGAGCCTGCGCGTCCGGAGCCTGTGCTCCGCAACGGGAGAGGCCACAACAGAAAGAGGCCCGCGTACCGCAAAAAAAAAAAAAAAAAAAAGGCAACAATTTGAGAATAGAAGACACTATCAATACCATGTTTAAACATGATTCATCCTATCGATTTAGTGTCCTCTATAATGCATTAGCTACAGAAAACCCTTGTTTTCAAAAAGGAACTGGGGGTGAGGGGTTGGGGGGGAACTAGTTTGCAAATTTTGCCGTATGGAACTTTGTATTATTGCTGTTTTTCTGGATTACCCTAAACAGAATTATATCTGGTGCCTCTTCTCCTCTCCTCCTCCTCCTTTTATTTATTTATTTATTAGTTAGTTAGTTGAGCTGGGTCTTAGTTGAGGCAGGTGAGCTCCTTAGTTGCAGCATGTATGTGGGATCTAGTTCCCTGTGAAGGGATCGAGCCCAGGCCGCTTGCATTGGGAGTGCTGAGTCTTTTCCCCTGCACCACCAGGGAAGTCCCCTCTCCTTTTTTTAAAACTTCATTGACTTCTAAACTCTGAAACTTTTCTACTCTTTCTCAACTTTCATTTCTTGACTTGGTAAAGACTAAGACAAAATAATCTAGAAGCAAGCAGGAAATAAGAGTTCATTGCAACGTGGTGCAAAGCAGAGCCTTTGGCTCTAAACTCAGGTCGACCATGATTTGAACTCAATTACACCAGTTACGAGCTGCATGATCTGGATAAATTCCATAACCTCTGGAAGCTTCCCCATTTTCAACGGTAAAATGGAGGCAATATAAGAAGATTCTTGCAAGGGAAGCATGTAAAGCACTCAACATAGTGCCTTTGGTACACTCTGGCTATTGTGATGGTGAGAGAGACTTTGTGATGGGCAGGAATGGCAGAATCCCAGGCTGTGTTCATGCACCAAATTCCTGAAAATCAAACCAAGAATTTTGGATCAGGAAGAGACCCCAGAGGTCATCAAACCAAACCCTATTTTTTTTTTTTAAATGATGAAAACCAGGACCAGAGAGGCTACGTGTCTTTCAAAAGTTCCCACGATAACATGCTCACAATATGAAAAGCCATAGTGATAGAGCTGAGGTCTCCTCACTTCTGGTTCCATCGTTGTATCAGGGGCTATGAGTCCACAGCCTAAACCTCCTCTAGGAAGAGGGCGCTGGGCTAGGGCTCAGGACCTCGTAGTACACCAAAGGAGTGTACAACTTTCCTCAGGAAGTATAAAGACGTTAGCAGCTCTCTCTAGCTCCTGGATGAGGCCAGCCCATCACTTCCTTACATGGTGATTTCTTTGGGGCTCATCTCCTTATTCTCCACTTTGGGTTGTATGGTAGGAATTGACCAGGGGCTCGGTGGCAGGATGGGGCTCAGAAGCAAGGACACAGAAGCTGTGTACTTAAGGGTGGAGGTATTTTGTAGACTTTGCTAGCTGCTTCCTTAGTAGGGCAGTAATCTTTGCCAGTCCTAAAACTATGGTACAGCCATACAGAAAAGGAAGCAGCGCACATATTAATGCTCTAGGCTGTGCCTCAATCTAAAGGGGCGTAGAGTTTGTGTGATCCACCACAGGCCTGCACAGGTCACTGTGGTGACTGGCTACAGTGGATCAGGAGCAAAATTCCTGGCCCGCAATAAGCAACGTTCGTCCTCTGGCATGACCACTGTGGAGGCTGAAGTGCTCAACAGCTGGGGTCATGGCTGCTCTTCTCCCAGACGACGATGATCACGTGGCCTCCTTTTTCTCATGGGTTTTTATTCTTCACCTGTACCTTTCCCCTGACTTCGGATGTGCTGCTTATTTTGTGCTCTAGGCAAATTAAACAGCTGTTTCAGTTACGTTTCTGCCTTTGAATCATGGATCCAAGATATTAGCTGTAGCACAAATTAGCTGATGCCAAAAATATCCCTTTTCCTGAGTCTTTCACTTTATACATTTCACTCAGTGGTAATGACTTAAAACTTTTATTCTCAAAACCAGTTGGTTTAATGTGAGATCTGAGGGAGAAGTATCAAATAAGTGAACTAAATGTCTCAAATTCAATGATTTCTATTGGCTTTTCTTAAATTCTTCTATGGCATAATTTTGAAAAATTATTTTTAGGGAGGAGGAGAACAAAAAAGAGTTGTTCCACTTTTTAAAATGTAAATGAAGAGAGAGACTAGTGATTTGCTTAGTCAGGGCTTCATTTTTTTTTTTTTTTTTTTTTGCGGTACGCGGGCCTCTCACTGTTGTGGCCTCTCCCTTTGCGGAGCACAGGCTCCGGACGCGCAGGCTCAGCGGCCATGGCTCATGGGCCCAGCCGCTCCGCGGCATGTGGGATCCTCCCGGACCAAGGCACGAACCCACGTTCCCTGAATCGGCAGGCAGACCCTCAACCACTGCGTCACCAGGGAAGCCGAGGGCTTCATTTTTTAAGTAAAATAATATTGAGTCAAAGAAGAAAACAAATATAACATCAAACTATTTGCAAAATAAAGAAAATGAAAGTAATACATATAAAACTTAGTTTAGGAGTTGTAACCAAATATACTCAATGGTAAATAACCTTAAACTTTAAATGCTTTCCTTCTTAAAAAAATTTTTTTCCAACTATTCAACTCATAAAATTAGAATACCTAAAATTAACTTAAGAAAAAGGAAAATAGAGATAAATTAAAAAATAAAACAGTAAAACTGATAAAGCCAATAGCATGTGTTTGGAGGGAAGAATACAAACAAAAATAAACATCTTCCTGTCAAATTCAATACACACACACACACAAAGGAGAGAAAAACAAATAAAGAAATGAGCAATATACTGGAAATTTCTTGTTATAAAATAACAAACTTCAGTATATGCAGATAAATGAAAATCTCAATAAATTGGATGATTAATAGAAAACTTGTAATGGCCAGAACTGACTTGAAAGAAAACCTGAAACTTATAACTGAAGAAAATATTCAGTTATCAAAGGAATGCCTACAGAAGTTTTCCAAGCTCAGTTAGTTTTGCAGTTGAATTATTTCAAACTTTGCAGAGTTTGACAAAGATACATAAACATATGAAAAGTAATTTATTTGCCAAACTTAGTTTGTGCAGCGGAACTCATTCATACCCTGGGTGTGAGTTCCTGCCCTCTTTCTTCATTGACTTCGGGAAGTCTACAACTTTCACCCAGGCTGCTAAAACACTTGATTGGACTTTTCATTTCTTTGGTTCTTAGAAAGTTATAATGTTTTTTATGCCCAGCTCCACAGACTCCTGATCTTGATGAAATTTTGCCTTCTTTCATATTCTTATGTGAAGAGCCACCCAACTTTTAAACAGTTTTGAATGGCATCTGATTGCATTCTAGAAAACTCTGTGCCTTTGAGAGACCATGAGGTCACACTACTAAGGTCATTTTCCTAACTAGCCCTTCCAGTTATTAAAACATTATAAACCACAATAATTAAAACAGAGTGATATCGACACAAGAAGAGCTTTTCAGTGAAACAGAGAACGCAGAAACAGGCACTAGATCTTAAAAAAACGTAAGTTATAATAATCACTGATCAATAGAAAAGAGGAAAATTGTTCTGTTTATGCATAAATCCTTTTAAAATTAGCTAGCTCTTTGGTGATACAAAAAAACAATTATAAATTCCAAATGAACAAAAGATCCAAATATAAAACAAAAGCAAAAACTATAACATAAATGTTTATCTTCTTTTTTAATAGAATAGGACTTCCTAGGTTTAAACACTAAAGAAGATATCACAATCCATTTGACTGCATAAAAATTTTAAATATCTATATATCACTAAACATAAAACCAACAAGAATAACCAGTTGAAAATGTGACAAACATAAAATGGTTAATATCCTTTATATATAGAGTTCATACAAATTGCTACGAAAAATAATAAGACCTCAATAGGAGAGTGATCAAATTATATATAAAGAGGTTTCCCAGAAGAGGAAATATAAATAGAAAAGAAACATGAAAAAATTAACCTAGCACAACACCAAGAGTGAAACTTAATGTGGACAATCAACTTTGGGTGGTTATGAAGTACCAATATAGGTTCATCAGTTGTAAAAAAAAAACACCACTCTGGTGGGATTTTTTGGTAATTGTGGAGGTTATGCATGTGTGGGTGTAGTGGGTACACGAGAAATCTCTGTACCTTTCTCTCAATTTTGCTGTGAACCTAAAACTGCTCAAAAAAACTGTCTTTATAAAAAGACTATAAGAAAAAATACTAACCTCACTAGAGATCAAGTAAAAGCAAATTTTTTCCAATAGAAAAATACCTACTTTTTCTATGAAATTAACAAAGATTACAAAACTGAATATTCAGTGGTGATGAAGGTACCATAATATAAGTACTCTCATATACTTCTGATGGGAGTTGATCAATATAATATTTCTGGAAAGCCATTTAATACTATCAAACATGTTTAAATATTCCACCTCTTAATCCAGTTTTTCTGTATATTACTAATCTATTGCTGCATAACAAAGTACCCCCAAATTTAGCAGCTTATAGGACAATAACTTTTCTTTACTGAAATGTATTTGACATATTGTAAAATTTAAGCATGTTAATTTGATACATTTACATATTGTAATGTGATTGCCATTGCAGCAATAATGAACACATCCATCACATGACATAATTATCATTTCTTTTTAGTGCTTGGAGTAATTAAGTTCTAGCCTCTTAGCAAGTTTGATGATTATAATACAATATTGTCTGTATTCACTCTAGACAATACATTTATTATCTCACATAGTTTTTGCAGGTCAGGAATCTGGGAGTGGCTCGGGCTAGATGGTTCTGGGTCAGAGTTTTTCAAGCTGTTAGCCTGGGCTTTTGTCATATGAAGGCTTGCCTGGGGCTGGAAGATTGGCTTCCAGGACAACTCATTCACATAGCAGTTGGCAGGAGCCTCAGTTCCTCAACACGTGGACCTCTTCATAATGGACCTCTTCATAGAGATGCTGAAGCATCTTCACAATGTGTCAGCTGTCCTTTGCCAGAGCGAGTGCTCCAAACAGAGAGAACAAGGAAGAACCCATGATGACTTTTGTGACTTAGCCTCAAAAGTCACACTTCATCATATTTGCAATATTCTATTGGTTAAACAAAAAAGCTCTATGTATTTAGTGTGGGGTTGGGAATGGGGAGGACTTAGACAAGGGCAAGAATACCAGAAGAGGGGTCTCACTGGGGGCCATGCTGGAGGCTGGTCACCAGAGTCTACTTGTAGGAATCTAGTTTAATCAAGTAATTTGAAATGCAGACAAAATTTTATGCATTAAGATATTCATTGAAATGATATTTATAATAGTAACAATTTGGAAACACAATATTCAACAATTAAGCTGGTTAAGTGAACTATGGCATATCTATGTAATAGAATGATATTCAATCATATGTTCATGAAATGTTTTAAATTATTTTGGAAAATGCTTATGCCCTGGTGTTATACGATAAAAATGGTTTATAATATTGAGCATTTAGGGAAATCCCTGGCAGTGGTTAGAACTCGGCGCTTTCATTGCCATGGGTCCAGGTTCGATCCCTGGTCGGGGAACTAAGATCCCACAAGCCATGCAGCGTGGCCAAAAAAAAAAAAAAAAAAATTGAACACTTATAATGTGCTAGGGACTGTTCTAAGTGCTTTGCATGTATTAATTCACTTAATCCTCACAATAACCCTATTGAGTAGATCACTAATATTATTCCATATTATAGTTAAGGAAACTGAGTTACAGTGAAAATAAGTACCAGATTACACAATTAGAAAGTGGAGGATCCAGAATTCAAACCTAAATATTCTGGCAATGTTAATCACTATACTATATTGCCTCTTATATAGTACCATAGTATTATATAAAATATATATAATTTTCATATTTCTCTGTATATTTATACGTATAGAAAAAAGATGAGAAGAAAGTACACTAAAATATTAATGACTACTACCTCTAGATGATGGAATTGTGAATGATTATTCACTTTATTTTTCATACTTTTCTCCATTTTCAAATCTTTCTAAAATGGGTACACATTATGCAGATCATCAGAAATAATCCTTTCAAGGAACTACACATACTGTTAGGGACTGTGTCTAGATTCCAGTGACAAGAAAGCAAAATTTAAAAATTCATTCATCTAGGGGCTTCCCTGGTAGCGCAGTGGTTGAGAGTCCGCCTGCCGATGCAGGGGACACGGGTTCGTGTCCCGGTCTGGGAGGATCCCACATGCCGCGGAGCGGCTGGGCCCATGAGCCATGGCCGCTGAGCCTGCGCGTCCGGAGCCTGTGCTCCGCAACGGGAGAGGCTGCAACAGTGAGAGGCTCGCGTATCGCAAAAAAAAAAAAAAAAAAAAAAAAAAAAAATCATTCATCTAGGAAAAGCATTACCAAAGTTATTTCACTTTCAGTCCACCACACTGCAAAACCATTTTGTGGAAGGTGAAATATGTTAGACTTTGTGCATGTATTATGTACACAAGTATAAAAAGAATGACAACACATTTTTTAGAGTGTTTTGTAGAGTTTACAAAGCTCATTCACATAGTTTTTCATTTGATAAACCAGCGTGCTTCAGCAATTAACACCCTTTCCAGCTATTTATATCACTCTTGAGATGTTTGGAAAAGGCTCTTTGTTAATTGGTACTGAACACAGCCAAATTCTTCCAGGGTATGTGGTTTTGTACAACATTCACTGAGGAAAGCAACCAATTGTATGTGTGCACACCCCAGGCAGAATTTGTTTAAGAAAACTGAGATATGTTTTGGGTTTGTTTTTTTTTTTGCGGTACGCGGGTCTCTTTCTGTTGTGGCCTCTCCCGTTGCCGAGCACAGGTTCCGGACGCGCAGACTCAGCGGCCATGGCTCACGGGCCCAGCCGCTCCGTGGCATGTGGGATCTTCCCGGACCGGTGCGCGAACCCGTGTCTCCTGCATCGGCAGGCAGACTCTCAACCACTGCGCCATCAGGGAAGCCCCGAGATATGTTTGAGTTTGAATGTTTTCCTTCTCTGACTAGTGGTTATCATTTTAACTGTGTTCTTTTTAAAGCTTTATTACACAGCCATGAAAATACCAATTTTAAACCTGCTGATGGGAAGCAAGTAATCTGCTCATTCTTTAAAGGTACATGTATTCTTTCAGGTCAATAGGGTCACACTGCAAGATCCTGAGCGTTTGCGCTCAGTTGAATTAGAAAGTTTATGGTTGAATTCGCCTCGCTAAGTAGCTTAGCTACTCAGTTGTCCTCAGTGGGACTTTGCTGAAGGGTATATTTTCATTATTTCCTGCTAATTTTAAAGCGTGGCATGTTGTACTGCAAAAACTAACTAATTCTTCCATGAGAGGAAAACAACTACCATAGCACCTATTACATACCTTCCACTTTACTTATTTAAAAAAACATTAAATGGTATTGCCAGGTGAGTAAACTGTTTTATTTTGAATCTAAATGACCAAACATCTTTTACAGGGTATGTAATCAAGGTAAAGAAGGAAATTTGTATATTTTTCCAAGGGTTAAAAGGATGGTTATATGCATGGGGGTAAAGGAAAGAGGGAGTGATTTAGACTGCAGATCTAATGTCTTCGAAACAATGGGCACAGTTGACAAGGTGTCTGGTTGGTGTAATGGAAAAACCAATAATTCAGGTTTCAAATGAGATTTTGTTTTTATGCTTGAATTATCTTATTTTTAAGATAAGTTTGTCTTATTTAACTACATAATCACCAGCTTTACCCTTTATGCTAAAAAGTGACCAGGCAGATATGTCACCTCAGGCAAGGGAAACAAAAGCAAAAATAAACAAATGGGACTACATCAAACTTTTGCACAGAGAAGGAAACTATCAACAAAATAAAAAAACAGCCTACTGGAGGGGAGAAATATTAGCAAATGATGTATCTGATAAGGGGTTAATAATCAAAATATAAAGAACTTGGGGCTTTCCTGGTGGCACAGTGTTTGTTTAAGAATCTGCCTGCCAATGCAGGGGACATGGGTTCGAGCCCTGGTCTAGGAAGATCCCACATGCCGCAGAACTACTAGGCCCGTGCGCCACAACTACTGAGCCTGTGCTCTAGAGGCTGCGAGCCACAACTCTTGAGCCAGCATGCCACAACTACTGAAGCCTGCATGCCTAGAGCCTGTGCTCAGCAACAAGAGAAGCCACCGCAATGAGAAGCCCGTGCACTGCAATGAAGAGTAGCCCCCGCTCACTGCAACTAGAGAAAGCCCGGGCACAGGAACGAAGACCTAGTGCAGCCATAAGTTAATTAATTAGTTAATTTTAAAAAAGAAATAATGTTTGGCACATAGGTGACCATTTAATATATATATATATATGTATGTATATAAAGAACTTATATAATTCAATAGCAAAAAAACAATCTGACTAAAAAATGGGCAGAGGATCTGAATAGACATTTTTCCAAAGAAGACATACAAGTGGCCAACAGGTACATGTAAAGGTACACAACATCACTAATTATCAGAGAAATGCAAATCAAAACCACAAAGGGATATCACCTCACACATGTTAGGACAGCTATTATCAAAAAGACGAGGAGGGCTTCCCTGGTGGCGCAGTGGTTGAGAGTCCACCTGCCGATGCTAGCGGACATGGGTTCGTGCCCTGGTCCGGGAAGATCCCACATGCGCGGAGCGGCTGGGCCCGTGAGCCATGGCCACTGAGCCTGTGAGTCCGGAGCCTGTGCTCTGCAACGGGAGAGGCCACAACAGTGAGAGGCCCGCGTACAGCAAAAAAAAAAAAAAAAAAAAGACGAGGAATAACAAATGTTGGTGAGGGTGTGGAGAAAAAGGAACCCTCGTGCACCGTTGGTAGGAATGTAAATTGGTCCACCACTATGAAAACTGTATGGAGATTCCTCAAAAAAATAAAAATAGAACTACCATATGATCCAGCAATTCCACTTCTGGGTATTTTTCTGAAGAAAACAAAAACACTAATTTGAAAAAATATATGCACACCTATGTTTATAGCAGCATTATTCATAATAACCAAGATATGGAAGCAACCTAAGTGTCCATCAGTAGATTAACAAATAAAGAAGTTGTGATATATATACAATGGAATATTACTCAGCCATAGAAAAGGAATGAAATCTTGCCATTTGCCAAAATATGGATGGACCTGGAGTGTATTATGCTAAGTTAAATAAGTCAAAGACAAATACCATATGATTTCATTTATATGTGGAATTATTTAATGAACAAACATAACAAACAGAAACAGACTCATTGAGGGACTTCCCTGGTGGTCCAGTGGTTAAGAATCTGTCTTGCAATGCAGAGGACGCCGGTTCAATCCCTGGTAGGGAAACTAAGATCCCACATGCCACAGGGCAACTGAGAGCATGCACTGCACCTAGAGAGCCCGTGCACCTCAACTAGAGAGAAGCCCTTGTGCCGCAGCAAAAGATTCCGCATGCCACAACTAAAACCCGACTAAGCCAATAAATAAATATTAAAAAAAAAAAAAAAAAAAGAAAGAGACGTTGATACAGGGAACAAACAGGTGGTTGCCAGAGGGGAGGAGGGTTGAGGTGGGCAAAATAGATGAAAGAGATTAAGAGATACAAACTTCCAATTATAAAATAAATTAGTCATGGGTATATAATGTACAGCACAGTGAACATAGCCAGTAACACTGTGATAATTTTGTGTGGTGATACGTGATAGCTAGACTTGCTGCGGTGATCATTTTCTAAAGTATAAAATTCACTATGTTGTACAGCTGAAACTAGTATAATATTGTAAGTCAACTATACTTCAATTTTAAAAGGTGACCAGGTATGATAGTATGGCAGGGAAAGCCTCATATACCCCAGAATATGTCCAGTTGGGCTCCATTGGTGTGATCCTCTGACTAGCTGCAAAAAAAGAACTGTCATGTTCTTCATCTTATCTTCAAACCATTGTAGTATATGGGGGGGAAAATGGCTATGAATTCTTTGCAGCAACTTCCATCAAAATGTAGAATCTTTTTCCCCACATCCTGAACATGGACTGGCCTTGTGACTTGCTTTGGACCATGGGACGCAAAAAAATGAGGTGCAAGCAGAAGCTTGAAAAGCAATTATGCACTGGGGCTGGTCCTCTATTGTTGCCTTGGGAAATAAGCTACTAAATAGGGCTGAGGTTTCCCCTCCATTTCAATAACCACTGAGCTCAACCTTTCTGGTAAAACTATTGGTTTAATTAAAATGCTGTTTTTGATAGGAGATATTTATATTTACTTGACAAGAAACTATGCAAGGAGATTTATGAAAGTCATGAAAAGGAATACATTCCTGTCTACGTCCTGCAGGAAAATTAATAAGGCAATAGCCTTAAAAATACACAATAGGGTCCTCACTTAACATAATAGGTTTCAGTGTAGCAGTTATTTATAAGTCAGTTGTCTGGATATTAGAATATATATCCATGTATCTATCACAGTGTTTGGCACATGGCTGGTGCTCAAGAAATAGTTCTTGATTAAATGAATGAATGAAGGCATGAATGAACAAATGGGAAGTGTAAATGGCTGTTATATTCTCTGACTTGGAACAGCAAAGAAACTTGATGTGCCTTGTGATGATTCATTTTATGTGTCAAATTGGCTAAGCCATTGCACCCATTTATTCAATTAAACACTAATCTAAGTGAAGGTATTTTTTTAGATACGGTTAACATTTACAATTAGTTGACTTTAAGTAACTGGAGATTATCCTTGATAATCTGGGCGGGCCTCATCCAATCAGTTAAAAGGCCTTAAGAGCAAAACTAAGAGAGAGAGGGACGTCCCTGGTGGTGCAATGGTTAAGAATCCGCCTGCCAATGCAGGGGACACAGGTTCCATCCCTGGTCCAGAAAGAGCCCACATGCCACAGAGCAACTAAGCCCATGTGCCACAACTATGAGCCTGCACTGTAGAGCCCACGAGCCACAACTACTGAAGCCCACGTGCCTAGAGCCTGTGCTCTGCAACAAAGAAAAGCCACCCCAATGAGAAGCCCGCGTACCGCAACAAAGAGTAACCCCTGCTCGCTGCAGCTAGAGAAAGCCCACGTGCAGAAACAAAGACCCAACACAGCCAAAAATAAATAAATAAATAAATTTATATTAAAAAAAAAAAAAAACTAAGAGAGAGAGAGAGCAAGAGGTCAACAACTGTTGAATCTATATGAATATATATATATGTGTATATAGAATTGTGTTACACTATTATTGCAACTTTTTGAAAATTTTTCAACTTTTTGAAAATTTTTTTCAAAATCAAAACAATTTTTAAAGGCTGGAGGAAGGTAAATGGAGTAAAAATGTTCAAAGTCCCCATATTGTCTGGGAATAATAAAAGTACTTATTTATATAATTTTAATTAATCAAGGATTCATGTTTAATCTCTTGAGTAATCACTGAAAGAGTAGTAGTAACTAACAAGCTAATCTAGAGGTGGGGGGAGTAGGGGCAGCAATGCAATAGTAAAAAATACTTACTCCAAAAGAAAGCAGAGAAAAGAGGGAACAAGCAACATAGCGTACACAGGATAAAACAGAAAACAAATGGTAAGATGAAAGATTTAAATCCAAATATATAGTAATTACATTAAATGTAAACAGACTAACTAAAAGAGAATGGTTGACAGACTGGATTTTAAAATGATTCTGTTTTCATAATGAAAGTAAGACTTTTTCACTCTGTTGACATTTGCACTGATGGTGGAAAAAACAATGGTGGGGAAAACTGCTGGCACCTTAACCCAAGTCAAGGCAGTGACACTAACCTATACTAATAGCCATTGTTCTCTTCTCTGCCAGGTACTGGCAAAAAAAAAAAGTCAGTTTTACTTAAGAATGACCTTGATGAAGCATTAAACATTACTAATTTTATGAATCTAATTCTCAAAGACAGTTCTTCATACAGAAGGAGTCTTAGCAGTCTTCTCCTCCTGTCCTGTTTTCATACAAATCACCTCTTCAGGATTCTAATAAGTGATCAATTAGTTTGGGCTTGAATGCTTCAAGGGATAGGGAATGTGTTCCTTATTACAGAGTTTATTGAGAGGCCATCAGTTCCTATTGTCTTGTCCCTGACCAGCCTCTAGTTCCCCCAGAGAACAGATGTTCACCTCTCTGCAAAGCAAACTGCATCTTTGACAGTGCTAGTAGCTAAAGGCAACATTTCACCAACATTCTAAATACCTTTGGTTAACAAAGCTGAAGATTCCCTAAGAGTTATAAACCAGACAATACTGAAAGAGCCAGGAGGGTACCATGTTAAAAATAATCAAACCCACGGGCTTCCCTGGTGGCGCAGTGGTTGAGAGTCCGCCTGCCGATGCAGGGCACACGGGTTCATGCCCCAGTCCGGGAAGATCCCACATGCCGCGGAGCGGCTGGGCCCGTGAGCCATGGCCGCTGAGCCTGCGCGTCCGGAGTCTGTGCCCCGCAACGGGAGAAGCCACAGCAGTGAGAGGCCCGCGTTCCGCAAAAATAAAGCAATAATCAAACCCAGTTTTGTGTGTGTGTATATTTCATTTAACCTTATAATAACCACATAAAAATTAATAAACTACTATGGCTCACTCCACAATTTATACATACACATATATTTTAACACACTCTCTAAATTTATTTTCAGAAACTATAATGTGCACAACAATAATGCTAGGAATTGTAGAAAATACAATTTGATGTACAACAATAACTGCCCTTAAGAAGCTTAGAGTGCTGTGTCTTTTCTGTAGACTGATGGTAAATTTTACTCGCCCATCACTCTTTTTTTCTTTTGATAAATTTATTTATTTTTGGCTGAGTTGGGTCTTTGTTGCTGCGGGAGAGCTTTCTCTAGTTGCAGCGACCAGGGGCTACTCTTCCGTTCGGTGCGCAGGCTTCTCATTGAGGTGGCTTCTCTTGTTGCGGAGCACGGGCTCAGGGGGGCTCTAGAGCGCAGGCTCAGTAGTTGTGGTGCACAGGCTTAGCTGCTCCCTGGCATGTGGGATCTTCCCGGACCAGGGCTGGAACCCGTGTCCCCTGCATTGGCAGGTGGATTCTTAACCACTGCGCCACCGGGGAAGTCCTCGCCCATTACTCTTTGACTAAGAAATAAGCTGACTTTGCTTCTCTGATCAGTAACCACCATGGCAAGGAAGAACTAGCACCTTATAGAAAAAACATTCAAACAAAAAAGAGGCAAGAATAAAACAGATGACACTCCGTTTAGATTGACACGATGGGAAAATGCCAGCCATGGTTAATATTAGTCACAGAGACTCAAGGAGCCAGAATGTACCTGACAGTATTCAGGGTTATATTTTTGGAAAGATATTTTTGACAAAGTTGCATTTTCTTACATTCCAACTAGTTACCAAGGATGTTCAGGGCAAAAACCTGCCTCACCAAGTTCTCTGGTGAATCTTACTTGTAAAGTGTGTTCCACCATCACAAAGGAACAGACTTTAATGCCTACATTCATGGTGGTCAAGCAGTGGACTTTGCATTGCTCCTTTTGTGTTGGATTTACCAAAAAGCACAAAAGATTTCTAAAATCTCTGGTAGCTGCTCCATCCATCAGTATCCAGTAGGTGCTTCCAGTCTGGATAATAATAGGAATCATGACACAGAAAATATTTTTTAAATGACTTCAAATATATTGGTCTGTAATTTTTTTTTGGTAGTGTCTGTCTCGTTTTGGTATCATGGTGATGGTGGCTTCATAGAATGAATTTGTAAGTATTCCCTCCTCTTCAAAGTTTTGGAATCATTTGAGAAGGATAGGTGTAAGTTCTTTGTATGTTTGGCAGTGAAGCCATCTGGTCCTGGACTTTGGTTTGCAAGGAGTTTTTTAAATTACAGTTTCTATTTCACTTCTAGTGATCGGTTTGTTCAAACTATCTGTTTCCAATAAATGCTGGAGAGGGTGTGGAGAAAAGGGAACACTCTTGCACTGTTGGTGGGAATGTAAATTGATACAGCCACTATGGAGAACAGTATGGAGGTTCCTTAAAAGACTAAAAATAGAACTACCATACGACCCAGCAATCCCACTACTGGGCATATACCCTGAGAAAACCATAATTCAGAAAGAGTCATGTACCAAAATGTTCATTGCAACTCTATTCACAATAGCCAGGACATGAAAGCAACGTAAGTGTCCATCATTGGATGAATGGATAAATAAGATATGGCACGTATATACAATGGAATATTACTCAGCCATAAAAAGAAACGAAATTGAGATATCTGTAGTGAGGTGGATGGACCTAGAGTCTGTCATGCAGAGTGAAGTAAGTCAGAAAGAGAAAAACAAATACTGTATGCTAACACATATATATGGAATCTAAGAAAAAAAAAAGGTCATGAAGAACCTAGGGGTAAGATGGGAATAAAGACACAGACCTACTAGAGAATGGACTTGAGGATATGGAGAGGGGGAAGGGTAAGCTGTGACAAAGTGAGAGAGAGGCATGGACATATATAACACTACCAAACATAAAATAGATTGCTAGTGGGAAGCAGCCACATAGCACAGGGAAATCAGCTCAGAGGTTTGTGACCACCTAGAGGGGTGGGATAGGGAGGGTGGGAGGGAGGGAGACGCAAGAGGGAAGAGATATGGGAACATATGTATATGTATAATTGATTCACTTTGTTATAAAGCAGAAACTAACACACCATTGTAAAGCAATTATACTGCAATAAAGATGTTAAAAAAATTATCTGTTTCAACTTGATTTAACTTTGGCAGGATGTATGCTTCTAGAAACTTGTTCATTTCTTCTAGGTTGTCCAATTTGTTGGCATATGACTGTACTATTCTCTTATGGTTTTTTTGTATTTCTGTGGTCTCTGTTGTTATTTCTCCTCTTTCAATTCTTATTTTGTTTATTTGGGTCCTCTCTTTTCTCCTCTTGGTGACACTGGCTAGAGGTTTGTCAATTTTGTTTATCCTTTCAAGAAACCAGCTCTTGGTTTTACTGATCTTTTCTATTGTTTTTTTGATCTCTATTTTATTTATTTCCTCTCTGATCTTTATTATTTCCTCCCTTCTGCTGACTTTGAATTTTGTTTTTTCTTTCTTCTTTTTCTAATTCTTTCAAGTGGTAGATTAGGTTCTTTAGCTGAGTTTTTCTTTTTTCTTGAGGAAGGCCTGTATCACTATTAACTTCCTTTTCAGAACTGCTTTTGCTGCATCCCATAGACTTTGTAAGATTGTGTTTTCATTTTGTTGTCTTGACGTATTTTCTTTATTTTTTTAATCTATTTTCTTTGAGGTATTTTCTGACTTCTTCTTTGATTTCATTGTTGACCCACTGTTCTTTTAGTACAATGTTGTTCAGTCTCCATCTGTTTGTTATTTTCCCCATTTTCTTCCTGTGGTTAATTTCTAGTTTCATACTGTTATGGCCAGAAAAGATGCTTGAAATAATTTCTATCTTCTCATATTTATTGAGGCTTGTTTTGTGACTTAGAATGTGGTCTATCCTAGAGAATCGTCCATGTGGGCTTAAAAGAATGTGTATTCTGTGTTTTTTGGATGTAATGTCCTGTAGATATCAATTAAGTTCAACTGCTCTATTGTGTCATTTAGGATCTCTGTTGCCTTACTGATTTTCTGTCTGAAAGATCTGTCCATGGATGTTAGTGGGGTGTCAACTTCTCCTACTATTATTGTATTCCTGTCAATTTCTCCCTTTATGTATGTTAGCATTTGTTTTACATATTTAGGCACTCCTATATTGGGTGAATATATGTTTTTCTTAATGGGATTTGTTTATTTATTTTTTTGGCTGCATTGGATGTTCATTGCTGTGCATGGGCTTTCTTTAGTTGTGGCAAGCAGGGGCTACTCTTCGTTGTGGTGCACAGGCTTCTCATTGTGGTGGCTTCTATCATTGCGGAGCATGGGCTCTAGGTGTGTGGGCTTCAGTAGTTGTGGCATGCAGGCTCAGTAGTTGTGGCTCATGGGCTCTAGAGCGCAGGCCCAACAGTTGTGGCACACAAGCTTAGTTGCTCCGCGGCATGTGGGATCTTCCTGGACCAGGGAGTGAACCCATTTCCCCTGCATAGGCAGGCAGATTCTTAACCACTGAGCCACCAGGGAAGTCCCATGAATACATATTAATGAGTGTAATATCCCCTTCTTGTATTGGTCCCCTTATTATTGTATAATTATATATAATTGGTCCCCTTCTTTGTCTTTCTTTATGGACTTTGTTGTAGAGTCTATTTTGTTTAGTATGAGTATTGTTACACCCGTTTTCTTGTCCTTTCCATTTGCATGAAATATCTTTTTCCATCCCTCAGTTTCAATCTATGTGTGTCTTTTGCCCTAAAGTGAGTCTCCTGTAGGCAGCACATTGTAGGTTCTTGGTTTTTTATCCAATCTGCCACTCTGTGTCTTTTGATCAGAGCATTTAGTCCACTGACATTTAATGTAATTACTGATAAGTATGTACTTACTGTCCTTTTTAAATCTTGTTTTCCAGGTGATTTTGTAGTTCTTCTTTGTTCATTTCTTCTCTTCGTTTTTCCTTTCATGGTTTACTGGTTTTCTTTTGTATTATGTTTGAGTTACTTTCTTTTTGGTTTTTGTGAATCTACTGTATGTTTTTGATATGTCATTACCCTGGTTTTCAAGTATGTTAACCTGTAACTACATGTACTTGCTTTAGACTGATAGTCATATAAGTTCACATTCTAAAGATCTACATTTTTTTACTCCTCTCCCCCACATTTTGTGATTTTGATGTCCTACTTTACATCTTCATTTTCATCCTTTTGCTGTTAATTGTAGTTATAATCCCTTTCACAAAATTTTTATTGTTTTTTAATCTATGTACTGCACACAAAAACCATAGAACTAATAAATGAATTCAGCAAGGTAGCAGGATACAAGATCAATACACAGAAATCTGTTGCATTTCTTTACACTAACAATGAAATATCAGAAAGAGAAAGTAAAAAAAAATCTCATTTAAAATTGCATTTAAAAAAATACCTAGGGGCTTCCCTGGTGGCGCAGTGGTTGAGAGTCCACCTGCCGATGCAGGGGACACGGGTTCATGCCCTGGTCTGGGAAGATCCTACATGCCGCAGAGCGGCTGGGCCCATGAGCCATGGCTGCTGAGCCTGTGTGTCCGGAGCCTGTGCTCCGCAATGGGAGAGGCCACAGCAGTGAGAGGCCCACGTACCAAAGAAAAAAAACCTAGGAATAAACTTAACCAAGGAAGTGAAAGACCTATTCACTGAAAACGATAAAACATTGATAAAGGAAATTGAAGATGATTCAAAGAAATGGAAAGATATACATGCTCTTCAATTGGAAGAATTAGGATCATTAAAATAGCCATACCACTAAAAGCAATCTACAGATTTAATCTAAGTTTTAAGATTTAATTTAATAGATTCCTATCAAATTACCCATGACATTTTTCACAAACTAGAACAAATAATCCTAAAATTTATACGGAAACACAAAAGACCCAGAATTTCCAAAACAATCCTGAGGAAAAAGAACAAAGCTGGAAGTATAACCCTTCCAGACTTCTAACCATGCTACAGTAATCAAAACAGCATGGTATTGGCACAAAAGCAGACATATAGATCAATGGAACAAAATAGAGAGCCTAGAAATAAAACTACACACCCACAGTCAATCTACAACAAAGGAGGAAAGAATATACAATGCAGAAAAAACAGTTTCTTTAGCCAGTGGTGTTGGGAAAGCTGGACAGCTACATGTAAATCAGTGATATAAGAATACTCACTCACACCATATACAAAAACAAACTAAAAATGGTTTAAAGAACTAAATATAAGACATGACACCATAAAACTCCTAGAAGATAGCATAGCCAAAATATTCTCCAACATAACTTGTAGCAATATTTTCTTAGATCAGTCTCCCAAAGCACAAGAAATAAAAGCAAAAATAAATAAATGGAACCTAATTAAGCTTAAAAGCTTGTGCAAGCAAAGGAAACCATAAACAAAACAAAAAGACAACCCTGAGAATGGGAGAAAATATTTGCAAATGATGTGACCAACAGGGGTTAATATCCAAAATATACAAGCAGCTCATACAACTCAGTATCAAAAAAACAAAAAACCCAATCAAAAAATGGGCAGAAGACCTAAGTAGACATTTCTTCAAAGAAGACACAGAGATGGCTAATAGGCATATGCAAAGATGCTCAACATTGCTAATTATTAGAGAAATGTAAATCAAAACCACAATGACATATCACCTCACACAGGTCAGAATGGCTATTATCAAAATGTCTACAAATAATAAATGCTGGAGGGGGTGTGGAGAAAAGGGAACCCTCCTACACTGTTAGTGAGAATGTAAATTGGTGTCACTATGGAAAACAGTATGGAGGTTCCTTAAATAACTAAAACTAGAGCTACCATATGATCCAACAATCCCATTTCTGGGCTTTTATCTGGAAAAGATGAAAACTCTAATTTGAAAAGATACATGCACCCCAATGTTCATAACAGAACTATTTACAATAGCTAAGGCACAGAAACAATTCAAGTGCCCATCAACAGAGAATTGGTTTTAGAAGATGAGATATACATACATATATATATATATATATATATATATATATATATATATATATATAAAATATTGCCATTTGCAACATCATGGATAAACCTAGGAATATCATACTACGTGAAGTCAGACAAAGAAAGAAAAATATTATATGATATCACATATATGTGGAATTTTTAAAACAATACAAATGAATCTATATACAAAACAGAAACAGATGCACAGACATAGAAAACAAGCTTATGGTTACCAAAGGGGAAGTGGGGGAGGGATAAATTAGGAGTTTGAGATTAACAGATACAAACTACTGTACATAGGGAATTCCCTGGCAATCCAGTGATTAGGACTTGGCACTTTCACTGCCATGGCCTGGGTTTAGTCCCTGGTCAGGGAACTAAGATCCCACAAGCCATGCAGCATGGCCAAAGGGGAAAAAAAAAAAAAAAAAACTATTCTGTATAAAATAGGTATGCAACAAGGATTTACTGTATAGCACAGGGAACTCTATTCAATGTTTTTTAATAACCTATCATAAAAAATAATCTGAGATATATATATATATATATATGAGTCACCTGAAACTAACACAATAGTGTAAATTGACTATAATTCAATTTTAAAAAGTCTTCAAATAAATGGTCAATGAGTTTGGGAATGACATAGAAAAATCTAGCCAATCTAATCTCTTATAAAAATATAAAAGTTGAGGAAGCCCAAATTTTAATTGGGCAAACTAATGAAGATAGTAGTTCTGGAAAATCTTCTGGGGAATTAAAAAATAAAATGCCTAGCCTAGCAAAAATTGGATTTAGGCTACAGACTTAAGAATCTTCTTAAAACAATCCTTAACATAGTACTAGCAAACCGAATCCAACAATACTTTAAAAGGATCAATACACCATGATCAAGTGGGATTTATCCCAGAGATGCAAGGATTTTTCAAGATCTGCAAATCAATCAGTGTGATACACCACATCAAAAAATTGAAGAATAAAAACCATATGGAGATAGATGCAGAAAAAGCTTTTAACAAAACTCAACACCCATTTATGATTTTAAAAAAAAGCTCTCCAGAAAGTGGGCATAGAGGGAACATACCTCAACATAATAAAGGCCATATATGACAAACCTACAGCTAACATCATACTCAATGGTGAAAAGCTGAAAACATTTCCTCTAAGATCAAGAACAAGACAAGGATGTCCACTCTCGCCACTTTTATTCAACATAGTTTTGGAAGTCCTAGCTATGGGAATCAGAGAAGAAAGAGAAATAAAGGGAATCCAAATTGGAAAAGAAGAAGTAAAACTGTCATTGTTTGCAGATGACACAGTACTATACATAGAAAATACTAAAGATGTTACCAGAAAACTACTAGAGTTCATCAATGAATTTGGTAAAGTTGAAGATACAAAATTAATACACAGAAATCTGCTGCATTTCTATACACTAACAACAAAAGTTCAGAAAGAGAAATTCAAGAAACAGTCCCATTTACCATCACATCAAAAAGAATAGAATACCTAAGAATAAACCTACCTAAGGAGACAAAAGGCCTGTACTCTGAAAACTATAAGATGCTGATGAAAGAAATCAAAGATGACACAAACAGATGGAAACATATACCAGGTTCTTGGGTTGGAAGAATCAATATTGTCAAAATGACTATACTACCGAAGGCAATCTACAGATACAATGCAATCCCTATCAAATTACCAATGGCATTTTTCACAGAACTAGAACAAAAAATCTTAAAATTTGTATGGAGACACAAAAGACCCCGAATAGCCAAAGCAATCTTGAGAAAGACAAAAGGAGCTGGAGGAATCAGGCTGCCTGATTTCATTCTACTACAAAGCTATAGTCATCCAAACAGTATGGTACTGGCACAAAAACAGAAATATAGATCAATGGAACAGGATAGAAAGCCCAGAAATAAACCCAAGCACCTATGGTCAATTAATCTATGACAAAGGAGGCAAGAATATACAATGCAGGAAAGACAGTCTCTTCAATAAATGGTGCTGGGAAAATTGGACAGCTACATGTGAAAAAATGAAATTAGAACATTCTTTAACACCATACACAAAAATAAACTCAAAATGGATTAAAGACCTAAATGTAAGACTGGATACTCTGAAACTCTTAGAGGAAAATATAGGCAGAACATTCTCTGACATAAATTGCAGCAAAATCTTTTTTGATCCATCTCCTAGAGTAGTGGAAATAAAAACAAAAATAAACAAGTGAGAACTAATTAAACCCAAAAACTTTTAGCCAAGGAAACCATAAACAAAACAAAAAGACAACCCACAGAATGGGAGAAAATATTTACAAACAATGTTACCAACAAGGGATTAGTCTCCAAAATTTACAAACAGCTCATGCAGTTCAATATCAAAAAAACATACAACCCAATCAAAAATTGGACAGAAGATCTAAATAGACATTTCTCCAAAGAAGACATACTGATGGCCAAGAGGTACATGAAAAGATGCTCAACATCGCTAATTATTAGAGAAATGCAAATCAAGACTACAATGAAATATCACCTCACACCAGTCAGAATGGCCAACATCAAAAAGTCTACAAACAATAAATGCTGGAGAGGGTGTGGAGAAGAGGGAACCTTCCTACACTGTTGGTGGGAATGTAAATTGGTACAGCCATTATGCAGAACGGTATGGAAGTTCCATAAGAAACTAAAAAGAGAGCTACCGCATGATTCAGCAATCCCACTCCTGGGCATATATCCAGAGAAAAACATGGTCCGAAGGGATACATGCACCCCAGTGTTCACTGCAGTGCTGTTTACAATAGCCAAGACATGGAAGCAACCTAAATCTCCATCAAACAGATGAATGGATAAAGAAGATATGGTACATATATACAATAGAATATTACTCAGCCATTTAAAAGAATGAAATAATGCCATTGTGGCAACATGGTTGGACCTGGAGGTTATCATACTAAGTAAGTCAGACAGAGAAAGACAAATATCATATGATATCACTTATATGCAGAATCTAAAAGAATGATACAAATGAACTTATTTACAAAACAGAAACAGACTCACAAACTTAGAGAATGAACTTATGGTTTCCGGGGGGAGGGGTGGAGGAGATGGATAGATAGATTGGGAGTTTGGGATCGACATGTACACACTGCTATATTTAAAATAGATAACCAACGAGGACCTACTGTATAGCACAGGGAACCCTGCTCAATACTCTGTAATAATCTAAATGGGAAAAGAATTTGAAAAAGGATAGATACATATATATGTATAACTGAATAATCACTCCTGTACACTTGAAACTAACACAACATTGTTAATCAACTATACTCCAATATAAAATTTTTTTAAAAAGAATCTTCTTGGGCTGCCCTGGTGGCGCAGTGGTTGAGGGTCTGCCTGCCGATGCAGGGGACACGGGTTCGTGCAGCGGTCCGGGAAGATCCCACGTGCCGCGGAGCAGCTGGGCCCGTGGGCCATGACCACTGAGCCTGCGCGTCCGGAGCCTGTGCTCCGCAACGGGAGAGGCCACAATGGTGAGAGGCCCGTGTACAGCAAAAAAAAAAAAGAATCTTCTAAATGCTGACAGAGAATTCTTACGAGGCAGGGGTGGAACAGGTGAGTGGTTAAAAGAATATGCCATATAACATTGTTTAAATATTAAATAAAAATATCTGTCCTCATAATCTATTATCTTCACGTCATGCACATCTTATCTTCTTCTCTTTAATTTAAGTTTTTGCCAAATACTAGTCAATATTTGTTTAAATTTTTCTCTTCACAGAACAGCAATGATAAAACTTTTATTTAAAAAAATTAGTGTATATGCAATCTTATATTTATATGCCAATAGAAAAGGATGGTGGAAACCAAATCAAGAATAAATGAGAAAATAGTAGTGACCAAAAATAAAAACTAATTTTAAAATCAGTTATGTAATGCTAGTAATATTAAACATTTATTGAGGGCTTACTGTGTGCTAGGCATTGACTAGGATTTATCATGTACTATCACACGTAAGTCTTATAACAAATCTGAGCGTGTCAGTTGGGTTTTCTGGGAAGCAGATGGAGTTAGGAATGAAAAAGGTTTATTGGGGGACGACGCCTGTGGAAGATAAAAGTCTGGAAAATCAGGATTGGCACAGGGTCTTCAGACCACACAGCAGATCTGACACGTTAAAGAGTCAGCAGGCTGGGACGGGTGAGCCTCAGACCGCGCTGCAGTCTGACAAAGTCTTGGCCATCAGGAACTCTGGAGCAATGTTTCCCTTTAGAGGAGTCTCATCTTGGGCTGCAATGACTACGCCCGTACCCCACTGAGCTCAACCACTGGCCGGGGGCTGCCCCAGATCATGATCTACCTCAGAAATCTGAGCTAGATCCTGAAGGTGCTAACACTCCTTAGAGTTCAAGAGCAAGGTTTTTTTTTGTTTTTTTTTTTGCGGTACGCGGGCCTCTCACTGTTGTGGCCTCTCCCGGTGCGGAGCACAGGCTCCGGACGTGCAGGCTCAGCGGCCATGGCTCACGGGCCTAGCTGCTCCACGGCACGTGGGATCTTCCCGGACCGGGACACGAATTCGTGTGCCCTGCATCGGCAGGCGGACTCTCAACCACTGCGCCACCAGGGAAGCCCACAAATCCTTTCTTGAAGGCAGATCTGATTGCTGTACCTCATGGCTGTCACGAAGAGGTGGGTTTTATCATGATTCCCGTTTTTTAGAAAGGAAAACGAAGCACAGAGGTTATATAAATTTCCCAAAGTTACACAACTAGTAAAGAGCTAGTAAATGTCCCCTATTTTCCTTGTGGCCGATAAGTAAACATTTCTTTATAATTTATTGGAGTTTTTAGAAATGTTCAACTTTTGTCAATGCATCTTAAAAGGCTTTTTTAAAATATTAAGTGTTTTACATTGTTTTTAAACCTGCTGAGTATACAAAAAGACTATAATGTAAAAGTTTTCGTTTTAAAAAGCAAAATGATGTGACAGAATACATTCCAAGTTCCAGAAATATTTAGTCTTATTTTTCTTTTCTCCCCAATCAAAAGGTGTTGTTGTTTTTAAAAATTAAATCTCTGGGCAGCAGTAGTCAAAGGTGCTAAGTTTCATCGTGGATGAAGAGTTTACAACATAGTTTTAAACATCTGAAAACTGGAATTGCAGGAAAGTGCTCGGAGCCCCATAATTACAGTAGCACTCCCTGGTGCTGCCATAACAATTTTATTGCCAACACACTGGTCTTTTTTACCTCCTTCACCAGGGGGATATGAAGGCCCAGGGGAAACTATCAAGCAGCAGGCAGTCTAGCAGTTATAGGTACCATTTGCCTAATGACATTTTCTAAAACAATTTCTTTATTAACTGGAGAACTTTCTCCTTCCCCTTCAATTTTCATGTTTTTCTGACTCTGAGGAAAACCCAGCTTTTGGGCAAGCCAGAGAGTCAAGGTGGCCCAAGTCTTCAGAATTCCTACATCTTAGCCGATTCTTTGATCATAATCTATTATGGGAATGAAGGGAATTGTGGAAAAACCAGAGAATACTAGCAGGCAGAAAGAGGAAGAAAACTGCCACACAGAGCTCTCTAACATGGTAGTGTAAACCCTTCCAGTCTCTCACTCTCTAGTGTATTTTGGTTTTCTTTTTGTTGTTTTTTCAAAATATAGAATCATTCCTTAAATATTATTTTATAACTTTTTTCTTTACTCAAGATCATGAACATCTTTTCACATTAATAAATTAATTTCTACAAATTTATGGCTCTAGTCCAATTCATTCAAAGAACACCCCATAGTTGAACATTTAACATTTTTCTTTTCCTTCTTTTTCTTTATATAAAAGCTAGGAATTTAGTGAATACCCTTGCAGCCAAATTTTTTGAGATAAAATTCACAAAACAAAATTTACCATTTTAACTATTTTAAAGTGTACAATTCAGAAGTTTTTAGTATAGTCACAAGGTTGTGCAAGTATCTAATTCTAAAACATTTCCATCACCTCAAAAAGAAACCCCATGCTCTTAACAATCACTCCCAGTTGCCGCCCCCAACCCCCTGGCAACTACTGATCTACTTTCTGTCGCTATGTGTTTACCTATCCTGGACATTTTATATAAATGGAATTATACAATGTGTGGCTTTTTGGGTCTGGCTTCTTTCACTTATCAAAATGTTTTCAAGATTCATCCATGTTGTAGCATGTATCAATACTTCATTCCTGTTTTTTAAATTTTATTTATTTATTTTTGGCTGTATTGGGTCTTCATTGCTGCACGTGGGCTTTTCTCTAGTTGCAGTGAGCAGGGGCTACTCTTCACTGCGGTGCACGGGCTTCTCATTGCGGTGGCCTCTCCCGTTGTGGAGCACGGGCTCTAGGCATGCAGGCTTCAGTATTGCAATACGCGGGCTCAGTAGTAGTGGCTCGCGGGTTCTAGAGCACAGGCTCAGTAGTTGTGGCGCACAGGCTTAGTTGCTCCGCGGCATGTGGGATCTTCCCAGATCAGGGCTTGAACCCATGTCCTCTGCATTGGCAGGCAGATTCTTAACCACCGTGCCACCAGGGAAGTCCCTTCATTCCTTTTTATGACTGAATAATGTTCAATCATATGAATACACCAAATTTTATTTATCCATTTATCAGATGATGGACATTTAGGTTGTTTCTACCTTTTGACATATTACGAATAGTGATGCTATGAATATTTTTGTACAAGTTTTTGCATATGTTTTCAGTTCTCTTGGGTTTATACCTAGAAGTGGAATTGCTGGGTTAGGTGGTAACTCTATGTTTAACTTTTTGAGGAGCCACCCATCTGTTTTCCACAGTGGCTATGCCATTTTACATCCCCGCCAGCAGTGTGTAAAGGTTCTAATTTCTCCATATCTTCCCCAACAGTTGTTATGTTCCTTTTTAAAAATTAGTAGTATCACTATCTTAGTAGGTATGAAATGGTATTTCATTGTGGTTTTGATTTACATTTCCCTAATGACTATTGAAGTTGAACATTTTTCATGTGCTTACTGGTTGTTTATATATCTTCTTTGAAGAAGGTCTATTCAAATCCTTTGCCCATTTTTTAATTGGGCTGTTTGTCTTTTTATTGTTGGTTGTAAGGGTTCTTTATATATTCTGGATACTATGCCCTTATCAGATATGTTACTTGCAAATACTTTCTCCCATTCCATGAGTTGTCTTTTCACTTTCTTGACTGTGTCATTTAATGCACAAAAGTTTTTAATTTTGATGAAGTCCAATTTATCTATTATTTTCTTCAGTTGCTTGTGCTTTTGGTGTCATATTTAAGAAACTGTTGCCAAATCCAAGACCATGAGGATTTATATCTATGTTTCCTTCTAAGAGTTTTATAGTTTTAGCTCTTACATTTAGGTCTTTGATCCATTTTGAGTTAATTTTTTTATAAGGTATAAGGTAAGGGTTGAAATTCATTCTTTCATGTAGCTAAGTCTTACATACAATCTTAGTCACTTACATTGGATAGATTCCTAGACATACAATGCTTTAGTTTTGAACACAGAATTTGGATTTCTAATTCCAGTGATAGTTCCATCATCAATGAAGATAAAAGAAGCAAGAGTGCACTCTCGAATAAAACATTATGTTAATTTTCTTTATGAGCAAAGGACTAAAATCAACAATAAGAAATTATTGGATCACTGCCTAACTCATTTTCTATTGCTATTTGTCTGCTACCTCTACTATCTTAATTACTTTTGTTTGGTGCCTGTCAGAACCATCACTGTGAGAATTCATTTGGGACCTTAACTTCTAGATCACTATGGGCAAGTTTCATCTCTTTTTAAAGACGGTACATGAGGAGATGGCATGGAGGAGTGAGTGGATACACAGGCTCTTCACAAACATGAGAACCTGCAGAAACCATTTATGACTATCAACCCTTGTTCATCTAAGAAAATAGACTTTCTTTTATCCTCTAATCCTCCAAATGTGTATTACCGCTCTTTCCCTAAACTTCCTTTCCTTGGAGCTACAAAATAGAAAGAATGGAAGCTCCCATCTCTTCTCCCTGCCAGTATTTCATTAGTGCTGATAAAGCTATAAAGAAAAAAACCTCCTTAAGTCTTCCACCATCTACAGACTTAGAAAACTGTTTGTGTAGCAGTGGAACATAAACCACAACTGGGAAAGAGCAGGACCTAGACACCAGGATCTGGAGTGGAAGACAAAAGACCAAGGCTTTACAACAAGAATACATGTTTTTAAAGCCAGAAATTTTGGCTTCTTAACTATGGTTATTTGTTCTCGGGTAAAGAAGGTCATGGTTAATGCACCCATTGCATCCTACGTAACGTGAGTATAATAGTCACTGTCAAGGAAAATCGTGTGAACTTATTCATCTAATATGTATTAAATTTTAATCAATAAAAGAAGAGACCTGTATCTAACCAAGTAGTAACTGAGTTCTCCCACAATGTGAAAAAAATAAATAACTAAAATGTGGGGTTTGAAGATATTTGAGGTCTAAAATCTCTCTCCCTCAGATGAGTCAAAAATTAAGCAGCTTGGTTCTCCAAGCTGCCTGGCACAGCTGATACTGGGAGTATGCACTACAGTAAGAGTCAAGTGGGCAGTATTTTCTGTAGAGCATACTTTGCAGTTTCACTTTATATTCTATAAGTCCCAAGCAATGCTGCTTTTCTGAGCTCTTTGGTGGTGGAGTACAAAATGGTAAAAGCACTTAAAAAATCATTTGCCAACATCTCCTAAAACTGAACATACACATCTCCTAGTATATAACCAACCGAAATGCATCTATATGTTCACCAGAAGACATGTACTAAAATGTTCATTGAAGCTACCCAAATATCTATGAAATGTATGGTACATTCACATGATGAAATATTATATAGTAAGGAGAATGAATGATCTAAAACTATGTGCAACAATATAGCTGAATCTCACAGAGCTAGCAAAACAACAACAAAAAAAGCCAGACAGAAAAGAGTACATGCTAAAATGAGAGAGTGGCATGGACATATATACACTACCAAATGTAGAACAGATAGCTAGTGGGAAGCAGCCACATAGCACAGGGAGATCAGCTCAGTGCTTTGTGACCACCTGGATGGGTGGGATAGGGAGGGTGGGAGGGAGGGAGACGTGAGAGGGAGGAGATATGGGAACATATATATATGTATAACTGATTCACTTTGTTATAAAGCAGAAACTAACACACCATTGTAAAGCAATTATACTGCAATAAAGATGTTAAAAAAGAAAAGAGTACATGCTATATAATTACATTTATATAAAGTAAAAAAAACAGGTAAAATTCTATATTGTTAGAAGTCAGGGGAAAGTAGTGACTAGGAAGGGACATGGGAGGTAGGGATAGGAGGGTCTTCTAGAAAACTGGCAATGTTGTGTTTCTTACATTGGATGCAAGTTACATAGGTGTGCTCAGTTACTAAAATTCATCCAGCTGTACATTTACCATAGTGCCCTAGCCTTTTGTGTTACACTTCAATGAAAAGTTTGAAAGTAAATGTACCCAGGGAAGCTTAAATTTTAGTGGCTGAATTGTTTCTTTTATCTTTAATACTTTTCAAATTATTTTTATTTTCTCATATTTCTACTTAAATCTACAAAAATTCTACAGAATTTTTGGTATTGGCATCAAAATTTTTTCTTACTATTGGTCTTTCTGAGCCTCTATTTTCTCATCTGTAAAATGAAGACAACTCTAGAGTTTGTTAAAAACTCTAGTTTTAAAAGTAGAGTAGCTGTTAAAAGCCAATGTGATTTTTAAAGTGTTTGTTAGCACAGTGCCTGGCACAAAATGCTCAATAAATGGTCACTTAATACCTTCCCCTAAACCAGTGGGGCTGTTCCGTGTGCTAACGTGGCACCAGTGCTTACCCCTGTCTAAGCATTTCTTACTATTTTCCAAGACTATGAGACACTTGAGAGCAGGGGTAGTGTGTAGTCCATTATAATTTTCTCAGTGCCTCGTTCCGCAGCTGGTGTGGAATAAGAACTCAAAATTAACCAAATAGGGCTTCCCTGGTGGCGCAGTGGTTTAGAGTCCGCCTGCCGATGCAGGGGACACGAGTTTGTGCTCCAGTCCGGGAAGATCCCACGTGCCGCGGAGTGACTGGGCCCGTGAGCCACGGCCGCTGAGCCTGCGCGTCCGGAGCCTGTGCTCCGCAACGGGAGAGGCCACAGCGGTGAGAGGCCCGCGTACCACAAAAATAAATAAATGAATTAACTAAATAGATGATTGAATAAATAAATTTCTGACACTTTGCAACATCTATTATTTTATTGCTAAATTATGGAATCACATTCGTTTTCCCTGAAACAAGTTTTCTTAGTTTCTACCACCCACTAATAATTTCTCTCAAAATGTTCTGACTTGATTCTCTTCCAAAAGAACCTCTTTCTACTACTTCCTCATATTCTTCATTACCTGTCATGTTGGGTAGCTGTGGAGCTTCATTTTACAACTACTAAATCTAAATAACTGATTTTCTACCCTCCACTCTCAACCTCCCTTAAAAAGGCTTGCACATAATTTTATCTCTCTTGGCCCATTTCAGTGCCTTCAGTTGTTTGGCAAATGTAGAGACTAATAAGCCAGTGCGGTCATTTCTATTTTCTATGGAGTTTCAATATGATTAAGAAAAAATAATTAGGGGCTAGGAATTGTGGGTATCCAGTTGAATGGGAGGCAAAGGAAGAAACTAGAAATCCCCAGGTAAAGCCAGGCTTTTTTTTTCTTTCCACCAATGACAAGGCACACTTAATAACTTTAGTCCCAAGGGAGGATATGCCATTCTGAAAAACACTCCACTCTTGGTGATAAAGGCAGGGGAGAGGAAATATTACACCGCGGGAGAGGAAACCATTTGATAAGCATGTAATATAAACCAGCTCTGGCAACTGTCATTCCTCCTTCCCCATCAAATTTAGGAAAGGTCCATAAACCATTTTCTCTAGTATTTCACCAAAATAATCTCTTGGACTTGAAAACAAACAGCTCCTACCCCTAACCCTCCATCACTATGTGGTAACTAGAGCAATGAACTTCAAATATTTTAAAAGTAAACTTCTTATTGACATGTAATACACATATAGAAAAGTATGCAACTCTCTCCAAACCTTTCTGATCTCTCTCCAATTATTAAAAAAGTAAAATGAGTATATACTCCTAATACGTTTCTTCCATACATATATATATGCACATGTAACACTGTGCTAATATTATGTACCTTAAAAAACATAAAAACATAGAAGGAAAATAGATCTTAAAAGTTATCACAAGAAAAAAAATCTGTAACAATATGTCAGTGATGGATGTTAACTATAGACTTACTGTGGTGATCATTTCACAATGTATACACATAACAAATCATTGTTGTACACCTGAAACTAATACAATGTTATGTGTCAACTATACTTCAATAAAAAAGGAGGAGACAAAAAGAATGAGAAAAAATAGAAGTTATTTTGTATACCCCAAAGGACCAGCGTTGCACACTGCTTGGAAACCACACCTGTACAGACAGTGGGAGCATGCTGCCTTAACAACAAGATCAATCAGAGGCTCTAGGGAGGGCTTGGTAACTTCTGGTCTCAGTTGTATGGCAACAGCTTAATCTCCAAACGTACACTGGACAGACATCCAGGCTGTCCTAATCCTTTAGGACTACAGCCACAGTATCTGCGATATTCAAGAATTGACTCCCCAGTAGCATGTGTTTATCACAATGGCAGTCTTCTGGGATAGGGAATTTGGAGAAGGAAAACACAAGTATGCTTTCTTTCTCTTTTGTGATAATTTAAAATTAACTGCAGAAAGCAGTAAAGGTTGGCTTTTAGTTCTTAACAAAGAGTAAACTTATCTTTGTCAAAAGGAAATAGAAATAGATTCTCCAGATGTTTTAAATATGTTTCTAAGACTTACATTTAAGCTAAAATAACCGTTTGGCTGACTGTGGATTCAACAAGGGATTAGCTCCAGTTTTAGCTCCGCAACTAATGAGCTAGGTGATCATTAGGTAAGTTTCTCCATCTGTAAATGAGCGCGCTAAACTGGATGAGCCTAAAACATTCTGAGAGTATTTTGTGTGACTAACACCACCTTGTGGACATTCATATAGTACCATATGATAAGGGAAGCTTCGTAGCCAAGATAAAAAAGCTGCTGGTTAAAACTAGCAAAGGGCTTAGTTTTTCCTGGTAGTTCTAGATGTCAGCCTCCTCAATAATGAAATGGTTTAAGTTCTTCAGAAGAAAATGAAAATTAGAATTTTTAATTATGACAGGTTCCTTATTTTAACAATTGACAGACTGATATCTCCAGGATGCTCTAGAAACGGCCAAAGATATCCCCACTGCATCCCTCATCACTGGTTTATTTGAGAAAGAAGGAAAACATTACAAAGAGACCTGAACTCTGTCTCATGGAGTTTAGGAAGCAGAATCTCAAGCTGCTAGAGCCAAAAGCATCCCTGAATTCGTGCACTCCACTGCCGTTATCTTCAGTGCTAGCATAACGCGGGAGTGGGGGGAGGCCGGGGAGGGGGAGGGGTGGAAGGGACACCATTTCTGTTGGATGTGAATGGTGCGCCCTTGGAGTTGTTCCAGGAGGCTAGGCTGGCCGAAGCAGGCAACTGGCCTGGCTTAAACTGGAGATTTAGGCCTTGAGGCTAAGAGGTATGTTGTACTATTTCAGCATGTTTTATGAATTGGTTCCACCGTACTGTTATAGCTCAGCCAAACTTTACCCTTCAGAAATCATCCTGAGGGGCTTCCCTGGTGGCGCAGTGGTTGAGAGTCCGCCTGCCGATGCAGGGCACACAGGTTCGTGCCCTGGTCCAGGAAGATCCCACATGCCGCGGAGCGGCTGGGCCCGTGAGCCATGGCCGCTGAGCCTGCGCGTCCGGAGCCTGTGCTCCGCAACGGGAGAGGCCACAACAGTGAGAGGCCCGCGGACCGCAAAAAAAAAAAAAAAAAAAACTCATCCTGAGAGCCTATCTTGGCCACTCCCTGGATCTCAGCACACTTTTGTAGAGCGTAGTTATATTTGGCATCGCTTCATGCCCTCTATACAATTTCCCAGTCCTGGGATTCATGTGCTGCTATAAGCGTAATCATCTGGTAGCGAATACATTTTCTTCTTTAAGCACTGAAACTTAAGAAAGCTTTAGGGTTTTTGTTTTTTGTTTTTTGTTTTTGTTTTTGGAGGGGGTAGGTGTCACTGTGAACTGTTGACGACCTTTGCTGTGTTCACCATAACTACAGGTAATAAAAAAGTTTTCATTCCTCCTGTATCCCGTATTTAGACCCCAGTGCTAAAAGGAACAAATGATGGCACAAACCTTCACTGTGCGCCTACTCATTTTATTATTACTACAACTCGGGTTGCTATTATTTCCTCCACTTTACAGAGAAGGAAAAGACCTCAGAGAAAATTTATCAGAGATCATAAAGCCATTAAATACCAAAACCAAGATTTGAATTCAAGTCTTCTAACTTTAATTCCATTGTTTATTCATCTATGCCCCGGTGATATTAGCTAATAAGCTCACATGCCAAACATAAACCCTACTCCCATCCATCACACCTTTACTTCTGAATGGGAACCACAAGGAAATCAAGAAAATAAAAGTCAAATGCAAGTAAATGGCAAGAATAAGCAAAAGAACCTTAGTGAGCTAGGATTCTCAAAGGACTTAAGGATTACGTGATTTCTCAAGCATCGAAGGACTATTTAGAACACTTAGTAGGGTCTTGGACACAGGTGCTCAATGAACACTTGAATGAAAGGGTGTTTAAAAAGTTTCACAGTGTCAGCCCACAGATTATTCATTTACAAAAGGAAAAATGTGCTTTAAAATGGAAAGATCTGGCAGTCACCATCTTAACCAAGTGATCATCTTAACATCACCAACAGTGGGGCAACTTGGCATTGTGCGCCTCTACTGATGCACTAAGAGATGCCCCACACAACCGGAAAGTGTAATCTAAATCTACTAAGAAAACAACCAGAAAAAATCCAAGATTTAGGACATTATACAACCAATTCTGATACTTGAGGAAGTTCAATGTCATGAAAAAATAAAGGCAGGGAGGACTATTACTGATTAAATTAAAAGAGGAGAGACATTAACCAAATGGGCATATAAATTGTGACTAGATCCTGGATGAGGAAAAAAGTTTTAAAAGACACATTGGGACAACAGGGGCAATTATTCCACACAGATCTATCATATTAGATATTACTGGGCTATTCGTCTCAGGTGTGGCAACGGCACACCTAAGGATGTAGAATATCCTTATTCCTAGGAGATGAATGCTTACGTATTCAGGGATGAAGTGTCATATTGCCATAACTTACTTTCAAATGATTCAGCAAAGCAGATAAAGTACTTGTGGTAAAATTTAACAGTTGGTGGATCTAGGGAGAGGTTATACTATTGTTCTATCCCTTCAACTTTTCTGCATATTTAAAAATGTTCAAAGTCAAAATATTTTTTAAATTCTTGAAATTCATCAAGACCATTAGCATAAATTCAACTCTTCTATGATCATGACTTGTGAAAATACAAAGTTGTAATCAGTCAGTTAATAAATATTTATTGTGCTCCTACTTATATACTAAAAACCACTGTACTAGACTCTGGGAACTATTGTAGTAAAAAGTAGACATGGTTCCTGCTTTCATGGAACCTACTTAGCATACAATTCTGTGTGTGTGTGTGTGTGTGTGTGTGTGTGTGTGTTGGGGAGGGTAGTGGTTGCTCTGGAAGCCTTCCCCAAGTGGTGCCTAAGCTGAAACCTGATGGATAAGTAGGTGTTGCCTAGCTATAGGATAGTGGGGAAATGGGTCAGAGGGAACAAACGGTATGTGTAAAGGTACTAATGATGGAGTTGGTCAATCTGGAGAGTGACAGGAATATTTATTCCTATGGCTTCCCCCAGCCCCCCACCCTTTTTTACATAGCCTGTCTCCTGGTTCCATTGACCACTCCCGACCCCCAACCCTTCAGACCTAAGGGTAGTAACAGCACCCTAACATTACTAGCCCCAATGTTACCAGTCCTGAGAACTGCACTTTCCCTTGGAGTTTCCCTACACCATATGCATAGCTTTGTAAATTTCCTTTATTAAACTTTCCTCAAATTATCCAATGTCAGTAAGCCATCTATTTCCTGCTGGCACCCTGATTAATAAAAAGTTCTGGAGAGAGACTTGGGAGATGTCTGCATATTTTAGATAGTATTTGGGACCGTGGGAACGGAGATGGTCTGGGAAGAGGGTTGAAGATGAACCCTGGGCCAATGAGCGTCTGAAGTAGGAAACCTGGGAACAGCAGTGTTACCAGCCAAGAATGCTTCAAAAAAAGAAACTATCAATTGTATCAAGTGCTATTGAGAGGCTGGATGAGTAAAATGAGGGCTTTGGAATTCCCCATGAGAAAGCCATCAGTGACCCTTGGAGTGTTGGGGGCAAAATCAACACTGGAGTGGACTGTAAAGGTGATTGGAAGCAAAGAACACACCTGTTACCTTCAAAAAAACCCATAACTGTTTAGGTTCCTATTTTAACTCTACCAGTGACTTGCTGAAGAATCTTGAGACCTCTGTCTTAATTCCTGAGAGGTAAGTATAAACATAAAACAACCACTCTCCTTGCAGTTACAAAAAAACAATACCTGGACAATGTTAAAGTTAATGTAAGCTACGGAAGTGTAGAGAATTGAAGTTCTCAAACAGAGTAAATTATTTCCCCCACTTTCAGACACTGAGACAAAGGGCAGGCTTTGCCAAAAATCTTTTTGGTCTCTCTAAACTGAAAGATTAAGCTCTTTTACACTGAAGCCTGCAACTAAGCATGTCTAAGAAGCCCCTACTCGACATACAATAACAAGCAGTTTCTAACCAGGGTGCAAGATATTTGAAACCTAAAGCATTCTCATGACCACAATAAGTAACCAAACTCCATAGCCCGAGAAATTGTTAGAACGCTCAGATCCCTTTCTTTGAGAACATGAGCCTGTGAAATTATCTAACTTTGATCCAGTTGGGCTTTCTCCTCCCTTCCCAGTCCACTGAACATCACACAAAACTGACTGCCAGGCCAGCATAATGCTAAATCTGGGCGATTGGGAAACTGCTCTAGGGACGGTCAATCAAGAGGCTCCCTCGGTATCCTCCATTCTTTACTACAGAGCAAGCAGTTAGTTCTGGCTACCTTCATTTATTTTTAGAAGATTCCTTTGTTTCAACTAAACCTCCTGGAGACTATTTTCTCCACAAAAAGACAGTATATAATATGTACTTTCAACATCAAAATTAACAACATTTGATTAACTGATTTAGACAAAGGTCAACCTCTTCACAAGGGTAAAACTTGCCCCTCATTTTCATCCTTCGGAAGAGACCCAGGTGACCACCCAAAATGCAGGTTAAGAAGGCACCATTGCTATAGCAGGGACAGGGTCCAGTTTGAAGAGCACAGGCTTTGGAATCAGGAAAGCTGATTTTATTTAAGTTATATGGCCCCCCTTGCACCCCTTCACTGACTACCTGTAAACAGGTTGTTTCGTTTTTTCACTTTGCAAGGTTGTTTGAACAGTGTTTACAGGTGCCAAGCCCACCACAGTAGGTATTTCATAATAGGGGAACTATTTTTCTTTTTACTTGCTACACCCAAATGCTTGTATTTTAGGACAAAGAGGCCCAGTTTCAAGTGGTTCACGTAAGAAAAAGAGGTGCTATGGCAGACAAAACTCTACGGTCTCCACACACCACCTCTTGTGTTCACTGTGTAACTTGAGTGTGGACAGGACAACTGTCTTGTTAGGTGACTGGCTCTGGAGACCTGCTGGCTGGGTACCGTGAGTGCCATGTTGGGAGACCCCAAGTGGTAAGGAACTAAGGGGGCCCTCCAGCCAGTAGTCTGGGCTCTCCATCCTACAGCCACAGGGAATGAATTCTGCCAACAACCCAAGTGAATTTGGGGTGAATTATTCCCAAGTCACCTCATGAGAATGCAACCGAGTTGACACCTGTTGCAGCCTTGTGAGACCCTGAGCAAAGGACCCAGCCACACTGCACCTAGATGGAAACTGAGATCAATTTCTCTTAAGCCATTACATTTTTGGTAATTTTATTAAACAGCAATAGATCATGTAGGTGCTGTCATCCTTCCAGTACTTAGGTTAACTTAGTAGCTTCACAGTAACTAGATTAGGTGCTGGCAAAATCACCTAGACTATCCCAAAGCTAATTTAATTGTAGTATAAGAAGTTTGACCCACAGGATCTACCTTTCCCAGGTAATAAACTGTTTTTAAAACTTTGATATATGGGAGTTCCCTGGTGGCCTAGTGGTTAGGATTCCAGGCTTTCACTGCCGTGGCCCAGGTTCAATCCTTGGTTGGGGAACTGAGATCCCGAAAGCCGCACGGCACAGAAAAAAAACCTCTGGTATGAATTATACCTCTTTGGATTCATGATAAATCTGTAAAGTAAACAATTCTGTGAAGTAACAGAAGTTTGGAGACTCACAAAAGTCAAGAGACTCAAATGGCTAATAAGGGGGTAGAGCCGGGAATCAGAGAACCCAGGTCTGACCCCAATCCCAAAAATCTACCTTTCTCTATAACCACCTTTTATAGTTTCTCTAAAGTCTCAATGATGCTTCCCATTATGTCCATAGACAATACTAATAAAACCATATTACAGACATTGAAACACTGGAGACCTTTTGTCCTTCACTGTTAAAATCGTCTTATCCACTAGGTTAATTACTGTGCACATCAGTTAAAATGTCTTTTACAAAAAAAAATGTCTTTTACATTTGCAGCCAGTTAAGCCGACTGTGCTCTTTTCCCCATGGGGGCCCGGTGCGCAATGGCTGCAAACAGCAGCCTCCTCGGTAGTGTGTGCGGCCTGTTGCCCGTGTGGGTTGCCCTAAGGGACCTTGGAGACAGCCCTTTCCAGCGGACATTAATGACTGACATGCTGTCCCCAGTCTAGGCTCCAGACAGGTATGCGCGGTGCCTTTGGAAAGCCCCAGGGCGCAGTGGCCAGGGTCCACATTGGCCAGGTCATAATGTCCATCCGCACCAAGCTGCAAAACAAGGAGCATGTGATTGAGGCCCTCCGCAGGGCCAAGTTCAAGTTCCCTGGCCGCCAGAAGATCCACATCTCCAAGAAGTAGGGATTTACTAAGTTTAATGCAGATGAATTTGAAAACATGGTGGCAGAAAAGCAGCTCATCCCAGATGGCTGTGGGGTCAAGTACATCCCTAATCGTGGCCCCCTGGACAAATGGCGCGCCCTGCACTCGTGAGAGCCTTGGCGCTGCCCCCTCCCTACCCATGCCCACCAATAAACCCTACTTTGTTGTCCCTGTCAACAACAACAAAAAATGTCTTTATAGTCAGTCTCCGACTTAATGATGGTTCAACTTAGGATTTTTTGACTTAACAATCATGCAAAAGCGATATGCATTCAGTAGAAATCAGACTTCAACTGTGATCTTTTTCCCAGGCTAGCGATATGCAGTATATGACACTCTTGTGATGCAGCGGCAGGAGGGAGCCACAGTGAGCCACAGACCCCAGTCAGCCACGCGATCAGGAGGGTAAACTACCAGTACATTTAGCCATTCTTGCTTTCACTTTCAGTACAGTATCCAATGAATTACATGAGATAGTCAACACTTTAATGAAAAATAGGTTTTGTGTTAGATGATCTTGCCAACTGTAAGCTAATGTAAATGTTCTGAGCATGTTTAAGGTAGACTAGGCTAAGCTATGATGTATTAAATGCATTTTTGACTTAAAATATTTTCAACTTACTTTGGGTTTATTGGGACGTAACCCCATGGTAAGTGGAGGAAGATCTGTATTTTAAAGTCTGTGTTTCTCAGTAAAGAGGACTTCTTTCCTTCATGGCTTGTTATAATACTAAGGGCTTACGCTGAGTATCTGTGAGGGTCAAAAACATTAGTTACTTTTACTTAAGAACACCTTTCAGACAAAGCCACAAAACAGCTTCTTTTATTTTCTAGTAAGACTAAATTTATTCAATACCCTAGTAAAAGTTTTGATTATAAGTATCCAACAGTATAAAAAGTACAAAACAGATTTGTAGATTTCTAATATATTAATACAAAGTGCATGACTACATACAGTACATCCTACAGGCAAAGAGAGGTGGAAGGGGAAAAAGAAGACTGTGGTTGAGGTCTAGTAATAAATAAATAAATACAGAAGTAGAGATGATCCATATTATAGTATATTCTACCACCAGTACTGCAGCCAAAATGTACAAAAAAAAAAGAGAGAAAAAAAAACCACTTCAAAATAACTCAGGAGGAAGATGATAATGGCTGGGATTCTTGTAATACACCTCAAAGTCTGTGGGACAGCTGACCCAACTCACTATGTAGTCTGTGCATATGGTGGCTTGTAGCTTTATCCAGAGGAAGAAATATAAAATTTTAAGTTTAGATTAAGAACTATAAAACTATAGGATACCCATAAAAATTGGCTCACTCCTTCTTGTTATTTATACTATCCAATCTTTAAAATCCAGTTTTAAAAATAAGCACTGAGTCATGTTATTACAAGGTAGGCAAATGATCCTCCCGCATTATGAACAGTCTGAACTGGTGATATATTCTTCCTGAACTTTTAGAAAAGAGGCAATAGATAGTACTTTGGTTTGGGTTCAAGTAAAAGGCTTTTAATGAAGGTTTTACAATTGAAGAGCTCCACGTTTAGGATGTATCATCTAACACCTCAATGTTCAGAAAGCCTGACTAAAAGAAACCAAACCAAAACCAACCCACTCAGCATTAACACACACCTCTTTTCTTTTAGTAGAATTTTACTTTAATATAGAATGAAAAACAAAAAACAAAAACCCAAAACCCTAATAGGTTAAAACAAGTCAAACAACCATTCTACACAGATAAAACCTTCACAAAGGTCAACCGAAGTAATCCAGAGCTAAAACTGAATTGTGCAGATTTTCATTGAAGTCACCAGTCATGTAACATAAACAAATTATTTACACACTTGCAAGCCCTCTAAGAAATGTGCCCCAAGAAGCATTAACCTTTGTTTTTTTCATGTGCCATCCTGAAGACTTGCACATTTTATTTTTCAGATAATTTAACATTTTAATAGAGTGCATTCTCTACCAAGGGGTAATGCTTTGGTACTATTCATATAGGATTGCCTATCCTAAAGATTTGACATTTCCCCAAGAGGAACTTTGATTCTGCTTTAGAAGTTTCATATAAATTAAAAACTTTATCAAATATCAATATGGAGGGAGGTGACACAGGATGCAACATATACAGTCAAGTTACCTCTGTATGTTTAGAAATTACTCCTTCAAGATATTCGCACTAGAGAGCTTAGTCCGTCCCGCTTAATATTCAGTAGTACAGGTTTGAATCATCAGAACCTTGGCAACACCTTAATATTTCAAAGTTATTAACAACTACCTCTAGGGGCAAGTCTGTGTTTACTGAGTTATGACAAATTTATTATAACGAAGGAAAACAAGTGTAGCCAGCCATCTTAAAAAATGCCCCAACCACTGCTTCTCAATATAGAAAGACTAAAACTACATACGTTTATCATACAACAAATCCCATCTCTGTCCCCTGAAATTCCCCTAATTTCATTCATTAGAAGGGGATTTTTTTAAAAAGCCTTAAAGAGCACTTTACAGCAGCATTCAGCTTTCCTATGAAATACTCAGCATCTTAAATATTATGTACACTTCTTTTTTTCCTTTTAGTAAGCTAGATACTGGCTTCAGACTTTGTGGAACTGGAGGGAAAATAACCCACTCAAAACTATTCTAGAAATCATCTTTTGGCAGAATAACAGGTATCCAAGTTAAAAACAGGAGGGTCATTTTGTTGGTGTTTTCCAAAATTTAACTCATTTTTTGTTCCCCTTCTACAGCAACCTCAGTCACCACTCCTGAGTGGAGATGGGCAGAGGCTCTGGCCCCTGAGCCTCCGGCTTCTCAGCAGCTGCTTTCTTATTGCTGCAGCAAGGCTTGAACAGATGTGTGTCGATGAGGACTTCCCCAAAACGGCCTTTATAGATAATGCCACAGCATATTTTCTGTCTAAAAGAAAAAAATGGAGGGACAACAAAATATATTAAATAAGGCAGAAAAATAGGAATACAAAAAAAGGAAAAATCTACTCATCATTATAACTAGTACAGCATGATCAAAGGTTCTACTTCCACAATCTCATCACATTCCTAATGAATGGGCTCCTAGAGTGACCCCAATTTGCTAGGTAATGGGAATTACCCAGGCGCCTTAAACCCCACACTGGAATCTTATCAAATATTAAGGGGGAAGAAGGCAATCTGAGAGACAGCAGTCAGTTTCAGAGGCTGCTCCTAAAGTTATAAACGGTTTCCTCCAAAAATCACCAAATCTTAAAGAAAACAGCCACCATAAACAGGCTGATACAGCTGGTGGTTTTATTTTAATACTGAGCAGACAAAAAATATATACACATATTATCAAATATACATAAAGGCATACAAAAATGACAACACAACAAATCATCCATGGATCACACACTCTAAAAAAAACTATTATTTCCTATGAAGTCCCCCGTATGCCCCTCTCCAATCCCACTCCACCCAATCTCATTCTCTCCTCCTTAATTTCAGGTTTATCACTGTTTTTTCTTTATATACAACGTTTGCATCTCTAAACATATTGCTTGTTATCTCATATATATAATATATAAAATAAAATATATATATAGAAATGCATATATATGGAATCACACTGTATGCTACAATTTTTTTGCTCAACAGTGACTGAGGTTCATATATATTGTTAGAGCTTTATTTCATTTTAACTTATGTACGGTATTCCACCATGTGAATATACCACAATTTACCCACTCTCCTTCTGAAGGGACAATTTTTGCTATTACAAACATGCTGTACATACTGGTGCACAGGTCTGAAGGTGTTTTCCTAGGTTACGTTGCTGGGCTATAGGAATGGGAACGTGTTCAACTTTACTCAAAAATGCAAATTATTTATCAATGTGGTTACCTTCTATTCCTATTTTGCTAAAGGTTTTATTTTAAACGTTGAAGCAAAGTTCAAATTTATCAAACATCTTCAATATACCACTAATACAATAAGCATTTTCTCCCTCCTTTAGGAAACTGTCAAATTATATTAGTTGGCTTTCTGATGCTTCAAACAATCTCACATCCCTAGAATAAATCTAATCTAGTTATGATATATTGTTTATAACATATCAAAGTTATGTTAGCCTCATAGAATGCTTGGAGCCTATGCCCTCTTTTATCCATAATCTGGAAAAGCCAGTGCAAGATTAGAATCATTTGTTTCTGGAATGTTTGGTAGAATTTGTCTATCTAGGCCTGGGATTTTTTGAGGGAAGACTTCTGACCACTGAATCCATTCCTTTATTATGAGACAATTCAGGTTTTCTACTTTTTCCTGAGACAGTTTTGGTGAAGTGTCTTTTTCTACTAATGTATCTACTTCACCTATATGTTCAAATTTATTGTCATGAAGCTGTTTCTAATATCCTATTGTCTTCTAAACTTCTGCTTTTTCTATAGCTGAATCTCCCTTTTCTTATCCAAGATGCTTATGGGTACCATCTCTTTTTCTTGACCTGCTTTATCTCTAGTAACTTTTTTGGTTATGTTTTTCAAGAACCAACTCTTAGCTTTACTGATACTATTCATTCATATTGATTTTCTACTCCAATTATTTCTACTCCTATCTTTAGGATTTCCTTGCTTTTATTTTTTTTTTATATTGAGCTTCATTAATCTTTAAATTGGATACATGTAACTTCATTTATTTTAAATCTTTCTTTTGTAAGAAGCATTAAAGGCAACTTTTCTTCTACCTCTTTAACTTCATACCACATGTTTTGATTTGTGGTATTTTTGGGGTTTTTTTAGTTATAAGGATTTTCTAATTTATACTTTCTTCTTGAACCCATGGTTTCTTAATTTACAAATATATGGCGGTTTTCATCATTTTATTTTGCTAGATTGATTGACTGATTTATGGATGCGTTAGGTCTTCATCGCTGCACGCAGGCTTTCTCTAGTTGCAGCGAACAGGGGCTGCTCTTCGTTGCGGCACGCAGGCTTCTCATTGCGGTGGCTTCTCTTGTTGCGGAGCACGGGCTCTAGGCACACAGGCTTCAGTAGTTGTGGCTTGCGGGCTCAGTAGTTGTGGTGCACAGGCTAATTTGCTCCACAGCACATGGGATCTTCCTGGACCAGGGATCGAACCCATGTCCCATGCATTGGCAGGTGGATTCTTAACCACTACGCCACCAGGGAAGTCCTGCTAGGTATATTTTAAAACTCTCCATCCTTCCCTTCTTCTCTGGAGGTTTTACATTCTTATTTTTATTCTTTTAGTGGTTATACAGTTAATTAATTGAACTCTAAAGTGTCAATACATTTACTGTCAACAATACAAAGATATTAGGACATTTTAACTCCCATCACTTCTATTACTTTGACTTATATGTTACTGTTGTCATTTAATTCTTTTTTTTTAAATTCCCATCTATTATCATTTTAAGCCTTCAGTGTTTGTTTAAATTTACCTATAGGCAACAAATATTTATTTATCCTTCTCAGAATTTCCATCTTGGATCTCTTCTTTCTGCCTATAGAATTTTTGTTATTGAGTCAGTTTGGCAGCAAACTCTCAATTTTCTTTTTCTAGTCAAAAAGTCCTATGCCCTCATTTACGAAAGATATTTTTGCTACATATATATAATTTTAAGTTGAGAGCTATTATCTCTTGGGCCATTGAAGGTATTAATCTATTGTTTTATGGCTTCCGTTGTTCATGCTGAGAATTCAGCTTGTAGGTTTGCTGTTCCTTTGAAAATAATGTCTTTATTCTCTCACTACTTAAAATCTGTTTTGCCTCCCATGTTCCATAGTTTCCCTATGATGTATCTATGGGTGAATCTTCTTCACCCATAAGATAATTGCTTATTACCTTGCTTTTAACTTGTTAGTCTCCCCAAATCTGTGAACTAGAAAATCCTTAACCACTTTCTCTTTAAATATTCTCTCTTTCTTAGTCTATTATCTCTTTTTTGACTTTGGGGTCCCTCATTCACTCAGCATTTGGCCTCTGATTATTCCTTATTAACTTGTCTACTTGTTGATGCCAATTTTAAAGACATAAAAAATATATATACTTCTAGCCCTTTTACTTTTTTTCAGTGGGAGAGTTGGTCAGAATGAATACCTAGTATACTCCATCATAGGAAATTTAGATTTCTTAACATGATTTCTACTTTAAATCAATTTTAATAGAAAAAACACAGAAAATCCACACTCTCAGCTCCATTCTTGCCTAATCCACCTCCAAACACATACGCTACCAGCTGTGTGCCAAATGCCACTTAATTGCTAAGGAAGTGGGAAACCGTTGCCTATAATTAAGAAGGTTTGCTGGTCAGAGAGATATTTTCTGTTGCTTTTACCTTTTCCAGTATGTGAGATCTAAAAAGGAAAACACTGGCGTTCTGTTAGAGCCAGAAGCCATCTCTGTATCTGAGCCATCATCTGACTGGTTACTATAACAAGGAGATTGAGCTGGAGAGGCACTTGAGGTGGTACTGTGAGCATCAGAATCTGAAATAAAGTGAAAACAAATTATAATTTCACTATATGCAGCTGCAACTAAGCCTCAGCATAAAACACAGTGAATGAGATAGTAAAAAAAAAAGAAAAAATTTATTTTCTATGCACTACTGACATTTGAAGATATTTGTACTAAAGTGTATCTAAAAGAAAATGAGCTTCCAATAAGATGAAGAGCTGACACACTTTTCTCTATTCTCCTGCTAATAAGTACAACTAAAAATAGATATGGACACAACACATAAAACAAAACTAAACACTCTGAAAGTCGGCAACAGCTAGTGAGCTCAAGACTTAAGGAAGGAAGCGGGGGTGAGCTCCCTAGCTTTTATGGGTTTTCTTTTTGTCTCCTAAATCCCAGTATTGCAGCTGAAGAAGCCAACAACTCAGAAATGCCAATGGGTGCAGATATAGACACACACACACACACACACACACACACACACACACACACAGAGCCAACAGAAGCCTGCCCTCTCTAGCCAAAGGACCAGGAAAGGGGCAGCTTAGCGAGAGAGGAATCCTTTCGGAGACAATAACCCCCCCCCCTTTTTTTTTTTTGCGGTACGCGGGCCTCTCACTGTTGTGGCCTCTCCTGTTGCAAAGCACAGGCTCCGGACACGCAGGCTCAGCGGCCATGGCTCACGGGCCCAGCTGCTCCGCGGCATGTGGGATCTTCCTGGACCGGGGCACGAACCCGTGTCCCCAGCATCGGCAGGCGGACTCTCAACCACTGCGCCACCAGGGAAGCCCAACAATAACCCCTTTACTCCAGCCAAACACCACAGAAAAAAAAGGGGTCCCCACCCCCACCCACTGGAGCAAAGGCCAAGTGGGGAGCCTAGGTTTCCATCCTCCCAAGACTGTTAGGAGGCCCCCCAACACCTCCACCAGGGTGATGTCAGTGGAAGCCCTCTGAAGAGTCGGGGCCTTCACTGTGGCCCACCGGGAACAGGAGCACCCTCACCACGTGGGAGCCTGAATTCCCAGCCCACCCCCACCCAGCCGCAGTCAGGAGCTCCTCCTCCCTCAGATACCAAAGGAGGCTGGAAAGGAGGTTAAAGGTCAGGGGGAACCTGACTTTCAACACCACTTGGCAGTAACAAGGTGGTGCCCCCCCCCATTTCCCCTTCTGGAAAAAAAAAAGCCAGTTAAAACAGAAGTAATAAAACTCCAAGTCTCACAACACAATTTTAAAATGTCTAGGTTTCAATAAAAAATCGTTATCATATCCAGAACCAGGAAGATCTCAAATTGAATGAAAAGTCAAGCATCTATTAAACACCAAGACGACAGAGACGTTAGCATGATCTGACAAAGATTTTAAAGCAGCTATGACAAAAATGCTTCAATAAGCCATTATGAACAAGTTTGAAATAAATGAAAACATAGCCTCAGCAAGTAGGCCTCAGTTAAAAAAAGCAGCTATAAAGAACCAAGGAACTGAAATCCGAACTGAAAAAATACAATAAGTGAAATAAAAAGCTGAGTAGACAGGCTCAACAGCAGAATGGAGGGGAAAGAGGAAACAATCAGTGAACTGGAAGAAAGAACAACAGAAATCACCCAACCTGTACAATACAAAAGAAAACAAATGAAAGAGCCTTAGAGACCTGTGGAACTACAACAGAAAACATACATTCATGTGACTGCAGTCCCGGAAGAAGAGGAGAAAGAGGGCGGAGGTGAAAAACTACTCAAATATAACGGCTGAAAACGTGCCAAACTTGGCAAGAGACATAAACCTATAGATACAAGAAGCTGAGCAAACCCCAAACAGGATATACCCAAAGAAATCAATGCCAAGACACATTATAATTAAACTTCTGAACACTAAAGAAAAAGAAAAAAATCTTGAAAGCATCCAAAGAAAAATGATACCTTACCCATAAAGGGAAAACAATAGATCCTGACTTAATAAGGAGTAAAGGCAATTCATCAGATACAAGCTAAACATGATTTAGTGTTTTTGCCCTCAGAAGACTTCATATAAATTTACAAGCCAGAAAATAAATCTTTTGGTTGATAGTCACTGAGCTATAAAGCTATCATACTGCTATTCTCAGCAACAGCAACATCAGACAGGGGTTGAGCCTACCACACATCTTACCTTTGGCTAAAGACTCACCACCCGCCCCCCAGGATAGGTGGATAGAATAATCCTCCAATTCACAGAACTAATCAAATATTTATTAAGTATCCACTAGACATCAAACCCTGTGTCATATCCTACATGGGAAGAAACAGACTAAAGAAAACTTTTTTGAATAGCGCTCACAAGCATTTTCTATTAACAAAAGTTTATATACAATAGCATAAAATTAAGTATCTAAAACAAAGAAGGCACCAATTGATGTTTTTAATATGTTCATTTACTTCCAATATATGAATAGCTTAACTTCATGAAAAAACAACCAAACAAAATTCTCAAGAGTAGCAGGCTTTACATAAAAAGGAATGAAATAATGCCATGTGCAACAAGATGGATGCAACTAGAGATTATCATACTAAGTGAAGTAAGTCAGAAAGAGAAAGACAAATACCATATGAAATCACTTATATGTGGAATCTAAAATATGACACAAATGAACCTATCTATGAAACAGAAACAGAATCATGGACATAGAGAATAGACTGGTTGTTGCCAAGGGGGATGGGGCTGAGGGAGAGAGGAAGTAGGAGGGTGGGGTTAGCAGCTATAAGCTTTAACATATAGAATGGATAAACAACAAGGTCCTACTGTATAGCACAGAGGACTATATTCAATATCCTATGATAAACCATAATGGAAAAGAATATTAAAAAAAGAATGTAAAAAAATAAAAAAATAAATGAAAAAAAAGGAGTAGCAGGCTTTAAAGGAATAAGTCTACAGGAATATTTAAAAGACTTCCCTGTGACTTCCCTGGTGGTCCAGTGAGTAAGACTCCGCGCTCCCAACGCAAGGGGCCCAGGTTCGATCCCTGATTGGGGAACTAGATCCTGCGTGCGTGCCACAACTAAGAAGTCCACATACCGCAACTGAGAAGCCTGCATGCCACAAATAAGAGTCCGCGTGCTGCAACTAAGAAGTCGTCCACATGCCGCAACTAAGAAGTCCGCACGCTGCAATTAAAGATCCCACACGTCGCAACTAAGACCCAGTGCAAACTAACTAACTAACTAAATAAACAGCACATACACTGCTAGGGTGTGTGTTTAGAAAAAAAAACAAAAGACTTCCCTAATAACAGCAATAGCAGTCATCTCTATGCTGCTCTAGTGATAGTCATCATTTAATATCTATGAACCATTTGACATTGCAGTTAGTGGACCATGTCTACCTATAAAAATGGCAATTTTATATGGTTCAGTCTAACACCTGGGACACTAGGATACAATTATATATAGAATCGCAGTTAGGGAAAAAACAAACTCTCTTCTAGAATGTAAATCAGGAAATTCTTCAAAGAACTGAAATTTTTGAAGTCTTAAACATTAGGTAGGTAGGATTTGGAAAGGCACAAAAGACTAGTTTGATAGCTTGGGGTAGGTGGGGATGATGAGTAAAATTGGAAGCAGAATACACTAGGCACACGAAGGGAAGTGACCCTTTCCCTAAAATGGTACATCCAAAGACTTGCTAGGGGTTTTCCATTTTATTCTACAGCAACGAGAATCATTGCAGGTTTTAGGAAGAAGAATGACAAAAAGAATGGCTAACATTTATATGGGAATTTATTTCGCTTTGTTTTGTTTTACAAAACCCCTTTTACTTGATTATCCTCACTTCTCTGATTAGGAAATTGTGGTTAAATGTTAAGCAACACCAGGGTCACATATCTGCTCAAGGACTGCAACTCCAATCCAGATCTTCAAGCCCTAAGTCCAATGCCTTTCCAGTACACCACAAAGGAAAGAATGTCCCAGGAAGAGGAATACAGGGCAGGTACATGCAAGATGCATGGAAGCAAATATATAACCAGAGACAGGGAAACCATTTAGTGGGTGATGTATAAAAATTCAAATATCTCAAAACTGTTATGGTGCACACAGCTGCTAGCAATTCACAATGCACCTGGGAAAATCATGTTTCACTCTGAGTTTCCAAAATCCAGTTATTTTCAGTTTCCAACCCCTCCACAGCACAGCTTTATCACAAAAATCTAAAATTACACTGGACATATTCCCTTAGGTAAGGCAAAAGTTAGTCAGATGTCACTTTCCCTATAATTAAAGGGAGACGCTAAGAATATACAACGAATATCAATTTCTCTACCCCTCAAGTTATAGAAGAAAATTACTATTTTCTAAATGTTCACTAAAACATTTAAAGAGAATAAAGGGTACAGTCAGTCTTTCTTCCCCCCTTTGGTGATAGCTGGTTAAGAAACAAACATGTATAATTAAAATATACACATATTTGATGTTGCCTAAATATTTTACTATAAATGTATTAAAATATTTTAGCCAAAGATTAAATATATTAACAGAATAACTATGGACTGGTAACACCAACTTACCTGAGAGTAGAGTTAGTAGCAGATCTGGAAAGACTTTGGAGTCCTGTGGCATGAGTTACACTATCCCAGAGAGCAGAATGATATTGTAGAAACAGCACAGGGCTTTGAAATTAGACAAACCCCAGATCAAATTCATCTCTACCACTTACTAAGTGACCTCTGGTCAAGGTGAAATCACTACTTTGTACTTCCTATCCTAATCTCTAAAATAGAAATCATTGGGATAATTATGTATGTAAAGTGCTTGGTACATATACCAAAATGCTCAAGAGATGATAGTTCTCCTTCCTTCCTCTCATTCTATCTGATCAGTAACTTGTCTTTTTCCATTTTTCTAAAACAAGCACTGATTGATAAAACTTTGTCTAACAAGGTCCTACAGATTTTTTTTTTTAAGCCACACTGCACGGGATGCGGCATCTTAGTTCCCCAACCAGGGATGGAACTCGTGCCCCCTGCGGTGGAACCTCAGAGTCCTAACCAGTGGACCGCCAGGGAATTCCCCAGTTTTTGTTTTTTTTTAAATCCTGAAAATTCCAATACAGGTCCACCTACAATTCTGAAAAGGTTCTCAAAACAAAAGTTTATTCCTAACCCTTTTGGTCACAAAATCTGGCCTGACCTGGACTATAATTAGGTAAGCAAACCTGACTAGCTTATTTACAGTTAGTTTATTCCACCTATATGAATATGCCTACATTTTTCCCACAGAAACACTAATGTGTTTGATTCAATAGTGCTGCCTCAGACCCCCCTGGGTGTAATAAATAACATAATAACATTATATGCAGTGGATTTCCTTTTCAAAATCTTAAATCTAGGGCTTCCCTAGTGGCGCAGTGGTTGAGAGTCCGCCTGCCGATGCAGGGGACACAGGCTCGTGCCCCGGTCCGGGAAGATCCCACATGCCGCGGAGCGGCTATGCCCGTGAGCCATGGCCGCTGAGCCTGCGCATCCGGAGCCTGTGCTCCGCAAAGGGAGAGGCCACAGCAGTGAGAGGCCCGTGTACCGCAAAAAAAAAAATCTGAAATCTAAATTCCTGAATACAGAAGTACCACAAAAGGTCCCCTGCCCCCAATGACTTCCAATAAAAGTAGACGAGCTTAATATTAATTTATCATTCCTTTCCCATCCTCTCACCCCACACAACACACCAAGCCCCCTTAAACCTAAAGGTTTTGAGGCTGGCTTTTACTGCAATATCTGAGTTATGATTTCCAAAATTACGCTCCAGAGACCCTGGGCTTTAGTCTCAGATTGTCCACTAATTATTTATATACCTTTCTGCATATCTCCAGGCCTCAAACTCCTTAAGAATAAAAATCAAGTAAACAAACTTGAAAAGTTCATCCTCTAGAAAATTAAGATGTCAATAAAGAGATCAGAATGGTCTGTGTTCTTAGCACAATCTGAAGAAGTGGCTGGTGAAAGTACTTTTAAGACACCAAAATCAAAGATAAAGTTCGAAGATTTCATAGAAATAAAATATCTCTCCCAAGTCAACATTGCCTCCCACTCTTTTTTTAAAAAGCAATAAAAGAAAATATGGTCCATACATGCCATGTGCCACCCCAGACAAAAATAAAAACAACTATTCTTAAATCCTCATGTTTCAATATCAAACTTACTGTGACGTTTAAATTCCTTCTGCAGTTTACTGATCTGGTTGCTTTTTATCCTGTTTCCAGACAGAGTTTTCACTTTCTTTGGTTTCAGGGTAGTCTTTAGACTGGGTCCTGCCCTTGCATCTACCACCTGGAAGAAAATACTAAATATTTAATACCATTTTAAAAATGACACCTCTGTATTCCCTTGGTTCAGATGAATGCTTATTTGAAGGAGCCAAATTTGAATTTCCTACTCAGTGTTTGAGAGCTCATGTGCACTTTTAATCATCACATGGTATTAAAGAATAATTTATCTAGTGGTTTTTTTCCTTTGAAGTAAGTAATAGCAGGAGTCTGCTGGGCAAAAAATTTACATAGATTTTATATATGGTGAAAATGACCCAAGTAGGTTAAGAAAAACCAAACCTAACAACAATTAACATTTCTATAGGATGATGTTCCACAGTTTACAAAAAGTTTTCACATACTTTTGATTTTAACTTCACCACAAAGCAGTAAGCAGTAATTTGTTACTCCAGTTTTAGGGTAAAGAAAAACAAGAGATATTCAACTATGTATTTTGCCTTATTTCACTAAGCTAGTAAATGGGCAAGGGTGGGTGGGGAAGGGGCCCAGACGCAAATCAGGGTTTTCAGACCTATGCTTTATGCTCTTTTTACTACACACCCTTAATCCCTGAGGTCAGCCACGTGAAGGCAATGGCATGTTCTTCCACAGCCTAGCGTGGCCACTGGTCTAGCCCCATATGGTCTCATTTCTCATGCCTTCACTCACATTGGCTATTTGCAGATTTCTACCCTTATGTAAAAGGTTGACATCACCTTCAAAATCACAATTTGGATCTTCTCCAGGTAAGCTATTAATTAAAGAAAAACTCACATTTTTATAGGTTAACAGACCCACAGAAACCTATTATAATAATGAAACACTGTCACCAAAGGACAGTGTAAGGCTAGTGTAAGAAAAAAGGTAAAAAACAAATATTTTTTGCCTGCTTAAAAACAAACATTTTGTATAAATGTCATAAATCTTCTGAAAGCTAGCATACAGAAAAATTAAATAAGACCTAACAGTGTCGTTCTGGTTATTGAAAATATTTTCTAAAGAATTCTAGTGACGTTATAAAGTGAAATGCAAATAGAAAACACATTTACATTCCAGTTTGATCTCAACTAGATTTAATATAGAGAATAACAATAGCTTCTACGTGAGTGATTACTATGTGTTATACTTTATATACATCATCTCATTCAGTTCTTACAACAGTTCTGTGAGATAGTTATTATCTTTGCACTTTATAAATAAATGTCACTTGCCCAAAGTTCACAACTAGTAAGTGGTAAAGGCAGGCTTTAAATCCAGTTCTGATTATAAACCAATGTGCTCATTAGTACCAACATGAATTAGGACATACATAATCCTAGGAGATGAAAAAAAAGGATCCATGTCTAATTAACTCTAGGAATTTCTGGGTTAAACCTAAAAATATGTGAAATGTACGCTGTGGATCTCCAAAAATGGGTATATTTGATACAACCCTAGAGCAATGCCATACCAAGCTATTTTGCTCCCCAAAATGCCAAAATGTTAAGTGATTATATCTGAGCAGCAACTAGTGCTTTTCTTTATTCTTTTCAGACTTTTCTACCCTAGGAACATATTATTTCCTAAATTAGGGGGAAAAACTAATGTTATTTTAACTATAACAGAGGTATAATTGAGGAAGACAAAAGATGAGCTCACATGATTCCAGTTTTTTTTTGATCCTGCTGGCAATTTCTTCCATCTTTTCACAAGCAGGACACAGGCATTACAGATGTCTCCTGAACGAGTCTCATGTAACCTGATAAGAAAACAATCAAACCTTTATTAGTCTCCTTTACATTAAAGAACTCATGCAAGTACATTTCTTTTAGAAAAAACACTATTTATAGTTTATAGCTGTTATTTCTAATTGTCTGGAGTGATCCAGTTCCATTGTTTCTGTAGAATATTTCAGAAATATAATTAACTTCTAGATCCAATGAATCAATTCCATGTGCTACAATTTGGTCATTTTAAAATAAAGAATGTTTTTTAAAACAATAGCAAAATTTAAGACCTAGAGAAGATCCTGGTCACCATGGTTTTAAACAATGCTGTCCAATTAATCTTTCTTGAAATGTGTAGATACTTCATAAGCAATAAAACACGACCCTTTAAGTAAAATAATGTGCCGTGATATTCTAGTTTCACAACAAACAAAACCAGAGAGGCACTGTAATTTTTTTTTTAATGAATATATCTGCATGGGGGAAAGAAATCTATAGTTACCAAGTTATTTTTTAACTGTCTCTCTGAGGAATTTTTCATTTACTACACTTTTCCTGTATTATAAATACACAGAAAAATACTAATAACATTGATTATATATACAATTGGAAATAAAGACATTAGGAGAAAAATGTAATTTCAAAAGGCAAGGTTGGTTAGTGGACTCTTTGACAACCTTCAAAATTAAGTACAAAGTCTAGGATTAACAATAAATAATCCACAAAATGTTTTGATAAGAAAGAACAGTGGTGAAATTAATTTCTAACATGGGAAATGACTCAACATTAAGTATTTTATTTCATCCAAGTATTTGTTGGAAAGTAATTTCCATTTTATTAAGCAGAGGTTTATTGTCAAAAGATAAATAAAGAACGAAATTATAAAATAAAAGCTAACATAGCCTGACAGGTTTCAGGGCAGTACATTAAGTCCTGCTAGTATCCTCAGCAGATTGGGTTAAAATATATTTCTATAATTTAGAAAAACAATACAAAGGACAGAAAACTAGTGGAGGACAATTACTGTAAGAGAGAATAAGGGTAATTTTTTTAAAAAAATCTCTTTGTACATCCTGAAGTTAACAAAAGGGTTTGTTTGATTATAACTTCTAAAGGGCTTCACAATTAATTTGGTAGTTCCTCATAATCTGGAAAAAGGAAGGCTGTCAGTATTGTTTGATTTAAGAGCAAGTGCCTTGAAATAACCTAGATTAGAATATGAGTGATTTTAATTATTAGCATACTATTCCAATCCCTTTGCTTAGAAATACTTCTGTATACTGTGATCTTTTTCACTCCAAAAATGGTACAAACATCACATGATCTTACCCAAAACAGCTCTGGAAGTCCTTTTCATAGCGTTTACTGTCAGTGAATCGAGAACTGGAGGATTTAGCTCTGCAAATACAGCAGCCCTCTATACTTCGGTACATCTTTGGCTTGTGAAAACCAAACATCTTTTCTTCTGGGCAATAGTCTGTAAAGCCAAGGGAATTGATGACACAGCTTTGTTGAGGGCTATAACAAGAAACCATTAAAAGCGAACTCTCTGCTCCACCCTACCCCCAGCAATGCGGTATTACATGACCGAGAGAGGAGGGCACTGGTGAAAACCTCTTGGATCCACCTCAATTCTAGGCACACGAGCATAGCAAGTGTCTAAAACACACAAAGCAGCTCAGGTATTTAACAAGGCTTCTACTACGTCCTTCTCCCCTCCTGGCAAACACTCATTCTAAAATTGCAGGAAGGGTACTTCCCTGGTGGTGCAGTGGTTAAGGGTCCACCTGCCAATGCGGGGGACACCGGTTCGATCCCTGGTCGGGGAGGATCCCACATGCTGCGGGGCAGCTGGGCCCGTGTGCCACAACTACTGAGGCTGCGCTCTAGAGCCCACAAGCCACAGCTACCGAAGCCCACACGTCTGGAGCCCGTGCTCCACGGCGGGAGGGGTCACCGCAATGAGAAGCCCACACGCCACAACGAGGAGTAGCCCCCACTCGCCGCAACTGGAGAGAGCCCGCACTCAGCAGACAAGACCCAACGCAGCCAAGAAAGGATAAATAAATTAATTAATTAATTTTTTAAAATAAATAAAATAAAATTGCAGGAAGGAGGCATTTTCTAAAATTCAAGATTTTAAGTAGAGAATACAACAAACTCTCCCCACTATCCTGTGAAATAATGGAACCATACACAATGGAGGACACATCCTAAAATTTAAGCTAAGGCACCCCCTTTTATTTTGCATCTCTGCATTAATGTGATTCCCCCCTCTTGGAAAGTTTTGAGCATTTACTACAGGACCACTATTTGATACTAAGCACACAAGTAGCTCAATATGCATCAACCTACACTACTTTGCCCTATGGGAAATCAGAGGGGATTTCTTCTGTGATAAATGGGAAGTTCTAAGGCAAGTTGTCCCTGAATTGAAACTACTGAAAGGAGGACGTAAAATACACAAAAATCCAGGGTTATAATTTAAGAATAATAATTTTATAAATCATTAAGATAAATTAAGAATGAGCTCATGTTGCCTGCCCAGTGGTCTGCCCCTCACAGCTGTTACAGAGGTTTTTGAAGTTTTTCAATGAGGTGCTGTGCCTTAGAACAGTAATAGTGGGAGGCATATGTTCAAAAACGTGAACTGTGATTTCCATGATCAAAAAAATCTCAACATCAAGCAAGGAAGGCAGATTCAGCTCCAGGGCCGGATGCAACAAAAATGTAGCTGGCAGTAAACATGTACCTTGTAAGTAATTTAGAATATCCAAACCAAGGACCAACTTCACCAGAACATCTGGACTAAGAGAGGTGATGAAAAGGTAATGAACAGAAACTAAACCCCAAGGGACAAATCCAGAGCAGAGGGTGTGTGTGTGTGTGCGTGTGTGTGTGTGTGTGTGTGTGTGTGTGTAAAGGTCCAAATACAAATTATCACAAAACCATCATATAAAGCATCAAGAAGAGAAAATTATTAATACCAGCTAGATTTGTGCCCACAGTTTTAGGAGTTATAACTACAGAACACCACCCTTTTAAAAGTTCTCTTAGAAATACACTCAAATATACAAGTAAAACAAAAATTTTGGTGTTTGTCTTTGGATGACCTCTTGCCTAACCTCATTCCATTCCATTTCTGGTTAGCCATACCAGAGCAAGTATATGAAAGTGATTCAGAAAAATAACCAAATATCCAGGATGTCATATGTGTGTGTGTGTGTGTGTGTGTGTGTGTGTGTGTGTGTGTGTGTGTTTGAGATGCAGGGATTCTGAAATATAAACAAATGATTTATAACTTGTTTTTAAGAAAATATTTTATCAGCAAATAACTAAAGACTTAAGTCTTCCTTTTAAACAGGGGCCACTGTTCATTAAGTGTTCTTTGATGTTTTTGTTGGTGAGGGAGGCAAGCAAAAAGGGAGGTGCAATGGGGCAGAAGGACACTGATGCATTTCAATAATTAAGCCTAAACTAACAGTTACTTTGATTTAAGAACTGTTAAAACAAGAAAATAAAATACTCCTAGTTGATTAAGTTAATTATTTTCATTAAATGAGATTTTTTTGAAAGGAAAAAAATGAGGAAGGTGCTCTGTATATAGTAGGAAAAGGCACAGACCTGTGAAATGAGGTAGATTTCTTTTTCCATCTAACAAACCCATATGATGAATGAAAAGAAAATTGCCTCCTGAAGAAAATGGCCACGTGCTGCTTTGGAAAAAACCACGTCAAATGACACAGGTTTATAGAAACTTATTAAAATAAGTACTCAGAAAGTAGAAGCTATTGCTTTAATTTGTATATGTCTGTTTTGAGGCAAAAATGTAACATAACTTTCTAGTCCTTACACCAACCTGTGGGCTCTCCAAACTCCCCCAACACCTTCCATTACCATCAAGGTCAAAAGTCCAGAGTTCCTCTTGCAGTCACCAGCTTCATCAATAGCTCTAGGAAACTTCAACCTCTCTTCTCAGCAAGGATAAAGGAAGTCAGCAAGAAAGGCCAGTTCATTCCATTAACACACAGACCAAATCCTATTACAACAGACAGACTCCTATCTCTACCCTCACAATCCCCTTCTCTCCACAAATAAACATGCCATCAAAACTATACAAAAATCAGATCATCTCCAATATATGAACTACCTTCACTGAGGCTGGATTTGACCAAGAAGCCAGAGCTTGTGCCAGTTATCATGGGGGCAAGCTGCTAAGAAATACTAGGGCTACCGCTAGGTACTGAGGCTTTCCTTTTCATCAGCAGCTACTGTGAATCAACTGTTCATCTTCAGTATGATTTTTGTTGTTGTTGGGGATCTCCACAAAACTTACCCAATAGTACCAGTGAAACAATCCATTCTTCAGCTTGAGGATATTCTTCTTAGACATCAGAAAAAATATAATAGCCTGATGTCTTCTGATTGATAATCTTTTATGTAGTTCTGCAACCTTTTTTTCCTGACAAAATTCTTCTGCCTATACATCTGAGTGGGGTCTAAATCCTAGGGTTCATCCTCTTCCAAGCAGTGCTAAATGCAGTAAGGAGGCAGGCACTTGTCCTAATGCAGCACACAAGTAGCGCATGAGCCTTTTAACGGATGATTACTTAATAAACCTATTAAACCTTTTCTGAGCTTATTCCTGCACTTGAGAGGTACCTGGGAATCTGCAGCAAATACACAGGCGTTTCATTCTGGGCTCTGTTTACAGCAACCCAGTTAAGCAGTGGTTAGTGTTTAGCCATTTTGAGCTTTGGGGAGCTCAGAGATTAACTGAAAATATTTTCACAAAATCTACAGACCCACTAATGTTTTAAAAAACAAAAAACCTTACCTAATCTCTGGGAAAAAACTAAGGACACAAACTGGCTCTGAAACCAAGTTACTTTATATATTTGAGAAGGTAGTGGGTGAGCATGGCAGATTTGATTTTAAACTTGGAATTTCTGTTATCTCAGCAAACCGGGTGGTTCTTTAGAATACTTCTTTCCTATAAAAATACTGAATCACTATGTTGTATACCCAAAACTAACATAATATTGTGAATCAACTTCAATTTAAAAAAAAGAGTATTTCTTTCCTAATCCCACATTTGTGCAATATTAAATGATCCCTCTCCAGAACAATCTATTTTATCTGTTCAAATTATTTGTGATTTTTGCATCTATTCTTATAGGTGTCACATCATTCAGCAGTGTTTTAATAGAAGGAAGCTAATACCATCTGCTTCCTAATTGATGAATAGTTACAGATGAGAGTGTACTCCGTACAATCTCACCCTTAAGCATGTATTTGCAGAAGGCAGAAGAAAATTTACCTTTGAGATAAAGGCAAAAATCAGAAAGGAATAAAATGCTGATTAAAAACCGTCATTTGCCTTCTAAAATTAGATAGTAGTGATAGCTGCAAAACTCTAAATACACTAAAAGCCACTGAATTGTACACTTTAAAGAGTGAATTTTATGGTACATAAATTATATCTCAATAAGCTTGTTTTTAAAAATAAAAATAGACTGGGTTGGGAATTCTCTTATTGTCTTTATTCATCTTTGTAACCTCAGCACCTAGAATAGTGCCAATCATGTGGTATGTACTCAATAAATGTATCGATTAAACTTTTTTAAAAAGCTGTCATTTGTATAGCACTTCATGTCTTATAAAGCACTTTCATTGACATTAGTTCTTTATCTACTGTCAGCCAAAAAGCCACAAATTTTTTTCAATACTGTAACAGTTAAAGACAAATCAACCATGCTGAAATTACTGTTCTGTCCAATTTAATTCAATCTCCCCAAATTAAAAAGATTAAAGTTAATAGCTAAGTCAGCAAAAGCCATAAGAGAAATAACTATAATTACACGAACAAATAGCATACATAGACAACAATGTGAATTTTTTAAATGCAACAATCAATTCTAAACATTTGTTTTGATTGATTTACTGGGGTTTCTTCCACTTTAAAACTTCCAAAAAGTTGATCATAAAAATTCAGTGATCGGGCTTCCCTGGCGTCACAGTGGTTAAGAAGCCACCTGCCAATGCAGGGGACACGGGTTCGAGCCCTGGTCCGGGAAGATCCCACATGCCGCGGAGCAACTAAGCCGGTACACCACAGCTACTGAGCCTGCACTCTAGAACCCGTGAGCCACAACTTTTGAGCCTGCGTGCTACAACTACTGAAGCGCACGTGCCACAACTACTGAAGCCCACACGCCTAGAGCCCGTGCTCCACAATAAGAGAAACCACCACAATGAGAAGCCCACGCACCGCAACGAAGAGTAGACCCCACTCGCCGCAACTAGAGAAAGCCCACGCGCAGCAACAAAGACCCAACGCAGCCAAAAATAAAATAAATAAATAAATTTACCTTTAAAAAGAATTCAATCATCAACTTAATGAAAGGATGGGAAATGCAACCTTAGTGTTGGACAAGGAAAGGCTGAAGTAACCACTGTTTATCAAGATACAAAAGAGCCAATTCTAATCTGATCTAGTGAGATTATGAAGCCAAGGAGCAGGGATGACGTCTTACTACACTTAATTCGGCACACATAAGGTTAAGTTTACTAAGTACAATACAATATAAATGGGAAAGAAATCTTCACAGCCAATAGTGAAGGGATGCTATTTAAGAAAAATTTTCTGAAAAATAGCTTGAAGGCGATGTCTTACAATTTTTAATAATACCAAATACCTGATTTTAAGTTCCAACTAAGAAACATATGAAGAATCGTGAAATGCAAATTTTAGAGCTTCTAGTACCCTTTTTAATATGGAATTAGGAGACAGTGAGGTGAAGAACTTAATTCTGCAGAGTATTTTCTTGTCTTTCAAATCTTATAAGGGTGTGATTTTAACATTTAGGAAAATGGAGAGGGTCCTTATTATGATAAATGTAACATGTATTAGGCTCACCTTAGTTGTTATGTATGCTTTGAAGGACACCAATAGTTCCTCCAATGTAATAACTTCCCCAATTTTACTTTCTAGACTCCTTCTGGGTAGTAAAGTCTTTCTTATATTCAAAAGTACCTTTCAAAACTCAAAATGCCACTGGATGGACTAGATAGATAGAAGAAACCAGAGAGAAGTAAGAATGCCAACGATGATAAATCAGCTTTACAGTTAACTTCACAACTTGTCCATGCCATCTTGAGAAGTGAAATTCTGATGCACAAATTAGGGGTGCAACCTCCCAAATTAAAACATTCCTCAATTAAAGTGATCTTAGTTTTCAACAGACCAAAACCCTATAGCTTCTAATCATCACTTTTTCTCTCTAAAATCCAAATGACCTAGACCTTTAAAAAAAAAATACATAAGAAATTGGAAGCAACCTAAATGTCCATGGATTCTCAGACTGGTTTACGTATGGTGTCTTCATAATACAGAATACCCTTTCAGCCCTTCAAAAGATGGCAGTAGTTCTACGACATGTGCAGGGAGGGAACTTTTATCCAAGGTATCTTGTTATACAGTATAATCCCATAGTATGTTTTTAATGAGAACTTAAATACACAAACTGGCTTTTTAAAATAGATTTTTAAAAACTAGTAAACAGCAGTTGCCTCTGAAGGGTGCAAGAATGAAGGAGGCTTACTTTCACTTTACTCCCTTCTATACTGATATTTTTTTTAATCAAGTGCACCATACCCCAAAACCTAAGTTATCATCACATATCTTGACTTAACTAAAGAGGAATCTGAAAACTCCCAGAGAGTTTAAATAAACTTCCTCAAAGACATACGGACAAAGAGACACACATTAGGAAATATATTCCACAGGAGAGAGTACAGAATAGACTAGTAAAATCAGAACAGACAGAACAGAATGGAAAGGAAACTGCAGAGAAGAGACAAGCAAAAGATTTGTAAAGTGGGAAGGAAGCAGTGGTGAACAAAGACAAAAGGAACCAAGCAACCAAAGACAACTTTGAAGTGAAGATGTATTCTTTAGACCTGAACTTTAAGTGGCAGGATGATGGGAAATGAAGAGAAATACGAGAAAACACTCATGATCAAAAGCTATGGGCAACCTTGAGTTCATGGAACTAGTAATGCTACCCTGGACACCATTTTAGTCAACATTACGCTATCTTTAATCACATATAAGTACAGGATCCAGTAAACACTAACAGTGTAACTGGAGCAACACTTCACAAAGGGTCAAACGGGACTGAGTGTTTTGTGTTCTCCTACTGCTAGGCCACTTGGATGCAGTATTCCCCTACAAGGAGACATGTTTCGGCAGAGCTTAAGGAAAGCCATGGAGCAATTAAACACTACTATTTCCTCTCACCTGCTTCTAGTAGATACCAACCCACATCCCAACACCAAAGGTTCTGAATTTACTGATTCACTTTTTTAAGTGAAATTTAACAATGTAAACCTGCCTGGAGGAAAACCGAAAAAGAGGTGATGGATCCCCACTTGTTCGTCAATAGCTTCTCCAAACATGTACCCAGCCTGAGAAATTACATGGTAAAATATTTATACAGTGGTGCCTATGGAATCCACGTTAGCAGAATCTAGAACTCCTCCTACAGGAAAGCGGTCAAACTCAGAAATAAGTGTTCAGCTGAAGTAGCACAGGTTAAAAATAAAAATCACAAATCCAGGTCTGAGTTTTAGATAGTATAAAAAAATCCCATTTTGACAGTGTTATTAAAAAACCTGGGTATCCCAATACCAGATTAAGAGAGATTCCAGTGGATGGGAAAGTTAAAGGTTGGGAACATAGTATTTATTTGCTTTTAAGAGATGATTATCAGTAAGACATGTAACTATTGTGAGTGTGGTGAAGAAGGCGCTATGAGTCAAGTTGGAGTCTATTTCTGCTTTTGTCTTTACAAGTAAATACGAAGTCACTTAGAATTTTACTTCTCCCTTTGTAATATTAGGGTGAAATCACTTAGAATTTTAACTTCTCCCTTTGTAATATTAGGGTGAAATCTCACTTCTACTTTCCAGGGACGCTGTGAAGCAAGAGTAGAAAATATCAGTGTATGTACATCATTTATTTCCTTAAATTTATAAGACTTGCACATTATAGAAATATAAACTATCTGTCCCAAGGCATGCACAACAAATTAAAATGAAGGTAGAATCTTGATTTCTGAAGGTTTTCTTTTAAGACCAGGTTTGTGGGAAAAGAGAAATTTAGCATTTTCAGAGACTTTTAAGTTCATGAAACTAGACCATATTCCTTTCAGTGAAGCTTGTTCTCCCGTTTTCAAGTTTGACAAAAATGTGAAGAAAGCACACACCTGGTCTAACCCAAACCTCAGAAAAGTTCCTTAAGCTCTCTGAAGCACCAATACAAGAACTGGCAGTCCTAACCTTTAAATGCCCTAAATTGATTATATAGTCTTCTCTTCCAAACACGCTCTTCCTGTGTTCACCTATCTTGGTTATCATCCATACAGTCACACATAAAATCTGCAAGTCAGCTAGGCTCTCTCTTCTCATCTTCTGCATGGTCCCCACCATGTCCGTGATGAAATCCTTAGAAAATCTGCTTCTTCCTTCACTTCTCTGGTTCATGTCCCTTCCATCCCCATTGCCTGTTTGTCCCTCATTATGGTGTTCGAACACCTGTCAGAGCCTCATAACCGACTTCCTTGCACCCTTCAAACAGGTGGTATCTTCTTAAAGTTCAAATGTTAATATCCCTTCCAAGGTACCAACACTGGCTTCAGGATACATCCAAACTCCTTGGCAAGAAATTCAAAGCTTTTCAGGATCTAGTCCTGGCTAGCAGCTGCTCCCAACTTAGAATTCTGATATTCCAGGACTGTCAAACCAACTTTAATAACTAGCCGCATCTCTACTTAGGCTCCTGTTTTTGTCCAAGATGGTTTCTCCTCCATCCCCTTAACCTGAGAAATTCTTTAAGGATTATATCTTTTTACAAAACCTTTCCATAGCTAACAAACACACCGGAACTTGTTTAATATGTTATTTCCTCTACTCAATGATAAACTGTTAGAGGGCAGAAAGTCTTACATTACAACCAGGTGCTGAATGTACAAAGTATACAAAACTGGGTGGAACTTGCTAAGAAGAGTGGGGTAGCCAAAATAGTGTTGAACAGTGTTTTTAAGGGCATGAAATAGGAATTGTGTCCATAATAAAAACATGTATTAAAAAACTGATGTTTTGAATGGTGTCATTTTTCTTTAACATTTAGTCTGTAGACTTTTGTAGAAAAAAATTGTGAGCTTTAAAGATTTCCAGGAAATGTAAACCAAATGAATTACTTTAATTAGAAAAGATTAATAATAAACAAGTCAATGCTTTCATAACAACTGGTAGAAGAAATATTTCTTGCTGATTTCAAGCAGGCACGTGGAGAGGAAGGGAAGATTAGGAGAATACTGTGCGGAGAAATGAATCGCAAAATGAGAGCTATTTAAACTCAGCATACATTAACACCAACCAAATTTAAAAAAACATTAATCCAAACAAACTTATAGTACGTGAAAACAACTAAATATGAAGCTAGAAATGAATTAGTTTAGTTCAACTGCAACTTTTGTACTTGAATATATAATAGCAAATGTGCCTGTGACTTCCATATTTCTAGTACAAAAAGAAAACTTCGCTCCCTTGAAAATACACTCCCCCTTCTTATGCATTAGCTGCATTTCCAGATCATTTCCATAATACAGAAAACCTTAGCTGCAGATTCAATTAAAAGAGAAACTGACAAAAAAGAGAGAAAGAAACTGGAGAACCAAAAGACAATAAAATATTTTCACTTTATAACAGGACACTCTTGTGGACAAGAGAAATCAGAAAGAAAGAAAATAGCATATTCTAGATTTCCACAGGACTTTTTGATGTAAAGTGGTTGAATCAGAATTGGATTGGCAACCAGGAGTTGAAGGCAGTGTACTCCCAGAACCAGTTCCTGAAAGTGGGGGAGAGGCCAAAGACATTCATTCTTTCCACTCATCATTTACTGAATTACTTCCTCCAGCAAGGAAACTGATCCAGGCCTCAGTTTTGTCTTCTGTAAAATGTCTACTTCCCAAAGTTGTCAGGACAATAGTCAGTATTTACCAAGCACATGATTTGCTTATTTATATCTCCAAGAACCAGGTATTATTATTATTATTGCTATTCTGCAGGTGACAAAATTTGACTACAAAATGACTTACATCTTTAAGATGATCAAGTCTTTGGAACCTAGGCATTTCAACCCCAGAGGCTTTTGAACAACTAACCTAGTGCCTCAACAAATGTGTTCCCCTCATTCTTAGCCAATTATATTCCCAACACTGCTTAGGGAAAAAAAGAAAACATAATACTTTTAAAACAACCTACTATGTGCCTGGCACAGTAAATTAATTTGTCCTTACAACAGCTTATGAAGTTGGTTTAGATTTCAAATAAGCTTAAGCTTTCCCCAGTGAAAAACTTATTTTACATGGAAAATCATTCTCAAATTGCTTTTTTGACATAAATCTGCCTGAATTTGAGCCTCATGAGCCAGGTTTTCCCAGGGCCTGATTACAACTCTGGGAAAAAATTGATCATCCAGGTTCCAGATACACAGAATTAACAGTACTGTGCAACAGCAGCGGTGAGGCCCACAAAGGTTCTAGAATATACTATGTATTGAACTTTTCAACTCCAATCTCTTGCAAAAGTAATGCAAAAAGGGAAGACAGCAGAGACCTTGTCTGTGTCTTTCCCACTCTCAACTCATTTACCTTTATAAACCAAATTTCTACTGCACATTTCATCTTATATTTAAAACAAAAACCCTTAAGATATTTTATTTGAAATTTCCCAGAATATTGAAATTCTAGCTGTAACTCGGCTATAAAATACTAATTAAGAAAAACAAATCGAAGAATTTCACAGTGTATTTGCAAAGCTCTTCATACGCATTTTATTTATTTTTATGCTGCAAACATTTTAATGATTATTGTTGAGCATACATATTGGAAATTTTTTTACTTCAAACTGCAACAAGTTAAATAAATGTTTATAATATACAAAGAAAATACAACCAAAAGTAAAACTTGCTTTAAGTGTGCCTTGCCTCATATGCATGTTAAATACCTGACCCAGAGAAACAACTGCCCAAAGCCAAAAAGTTATTAAATCCAAAGTTTCTCATTCTCTCGACAAGATCTTTCTATTCACTTAAGAAATGTACTGTTACTAATACTGGTAGCCTTTAAGTATTTGTAATTTAGTCAACCAAAACCTGGGGAAAACGTTTATTTAATAAAAAACAATGACAGCACAAAACTGATTTCAATTTGTATGGATGCTTTGGTTTGTGTGGGCATGGCATCTCAGGATATTATTATTTTTCGGTAATGACCACTTTTAGATTCTAGCCCTTAAATATGGTCAAAATGCAGGAGAAATCGGGAAAGAAGCAACAGACGTGGTGCTGCTTATCGGATGTCTAGACTGCAGGCAAACCCCAAATACCAAAGAAGCATCCATGTGTCAAACCAGCATAATTTCTGAGCTATGCCTGGGGCCACATACCAAAAAAAAAAAAAAAAAAAAAAAAAGTTAGCTTGGAAAGAAAATCTAAGAGGGGGTAACCAGAAGGTCAACCCCAGTTCACAGGAACTATGAAGCAGCTAGCGGGGATCGCTAGCCATCACCTTGTGTCAACCCCTGAGCAGCTTCCTCCCCAGCCCCCAGAGAAAATCTCCAAGAAAGGCCTAACTCCTACGTGCTAGCTTCTTCAAGGTCGTCCAAAGATAACGCCCGGAACATTGAGCCAAGCATACCTTTAGGGCCAAGAAAGATTCCCCCTTCCCCAAACCACTATATAAATACTTTAAATGCCATCGGGCTTTTCTCCAAGTCCACCAGAAATAAACTCCCAGAATTTAATTTAGATTCAGCAACTAATAAACGTGTTCGGTTTTGCAACATAAGTTATTAAAGGGCTTTTCAAGTCCGGCAAACTCCAGTTCAAAAACAGGTGCTTTCAGAGTACTTTTAATGACAAGGTCAAATTCATTTTTTTAATTATTCGGAGGAAAGGAGGTGGTGTAGTTTTCTTAAGCTTCCTTAGGACAACGTGAGAGAGGAGTGAGGGGGGAAGGACGGCTGGGGAGAAACTGTCTCGCCCCGGGTTGATGTTTGACTGAACAGTAATTCCTGGTCTTCCGGGTGCCTGGAGTAATCGAACGTTAGAGCGAGAAAACAAAAACAAAGAAACCTAGTAGGGTCAGAGTTACGAGAACAAACTCTGCACCGCCCTACCACCCCCAAGAAGTCACCCCCCCAACCAAACCAGCCCTCGCCCCAGCCGGCCCCCCTCCCACACGTAAACACACAAAGACGAGAGCTGCACGCACGATTCACCCACAGTCCTCACTTCCCTTTGTAGGACAACCGAAGCCCCGAACTTCCCCGCGGTGGTTTTTCGGGTGTCGTCGGGTATGGGCCCCCTGCACTTGCGGGCCGCGGCTCGGCTGTGGGGGAGGGGTGCTCGCCGCGCTCGCCGGTTTCCCCGAAAGCAGCAAAATGCCTCCCCATCCCGCCCCGGTTCTCCGCGGTCGCCCCAGGCTGCGCTTCCCCCCCCCCAACCCCGGGCACGCGGCGACGGCCAAGACAGAAGCACCCAGGCAGCAAAGAGAACCGCTCCCCGGCGGATCGGTGGGTAAACACAGCAACTGGGGTCGGAAGGAAAAGTTCCCGCAGAGAGCTGCCCGCCGGGGCGGGGCGGGGGTTGCGGCGGCGGCGGCTGGAGGGAAGCGCGTCTCTCGCCGCCGCCTCCCTCACCTGCGCCGGAACAACGGGCCCCGCGCCCGCCCGCCCACCCGGCCGGCCCGGCGCCTCCCGCAGGCCGCGCCTCCCGCACGCCGCGCTGCCGGGGCTTGTTCCTCCTCATGGCTTTGCCCTGACGTAATTCAAACATGGCAACAGTTCGACTTCAAAGGCGGATCCACAGACCTCCCAGACGCAGGCTTCGGCCCCGGGGAGCGGGCCGAGCCCTCGCGGCCGCGCTCTCCCGGGCCCTCGGCCGTCGCGGCACCCGGCGCCGGGGATCCAGCGCCGGGCCCCGACTGCCGCCCCTCGGCCGCCCGCCGCGCGTTAGCACGCCGCCTCCCCCGCGCACCGGCACCGCACCGCGCACAAGTAGCGCCGCCAAAGTTTCCCCGCGAGGGCCCGAGAGACAAAAAGCCCCTCCCGAAACTCGTCCGAACTTAGGGGGGGCCCAGCCCGCCCGGCGGCCGCCCTGAGCGCCGGCCGGGCCCGCACCGGCACATGCAGCTCTTTGTTTTCTGTCCAGCCGGGCGCTGCCTACGTGCAGCCTCAGGGACGTGGGATTGTATCTCAGGGGGAGACACTTGACGACCGCCCAGGGGAAGGGTCCGGACCCTGCGCCCTGGGACTCCGGGGCTAGTCCCAACGTCCTCCCCTAGCAGCAGGCCCATTTAATCGAAGTTTTGCAATGTCCTTGATAAGAAACGCCCGGATTCCCCGCCCCGCACCGGCCGAGAGTTGGCGACTTTCACTCTGCTTTTTAAACTGGCAAGACGCCATCATCAGCAAGTCACATTGTCCTGCCGGCCGGCCCCGACAGCGCCCGCATCTCCCGGCTGACCGCGAGCCGGACGCTCAGCCGGACCCCCGACCAAACCCGGGTCGCAGCCCCAGCACGTGGTCTGTCACGCTCGGCACAAAAAGCAGTGCCCTCCGGAGTTGCCGCACTCCTCCGGCTCAGTCAACGCCGCTGCCTCCATCCCGGAGTCAACTCGGCTCCGACTGGCCATCTTAAGCCGCGCACGGTCGCCCTAGAGAGCGCCGCGGCGCCCACATCTACGCTACAGGTGAATAAATTGCGAACCAAAGTTGAGGCTCCACAGACACCCCGGACGCCCGCGCTGACTGGGCGCGGCCCGGGGAGAGGCGTCTGCTAGCCGGGGCCGCTTCCGAGCAGCCGCGTGTTGCTCATTGTCGCATCCGCATCCCTCCGGAGTTGGGCGGACAATGCCACCCGCGTGCACTCGGGCCACGCCGGCACCGACCCGAAAGGCCGATTTAAACGCCCTCCGCCCGACAGCTCGCAAGTAGGCGGCAACTTAGTTTTCGAGCGAGGGGCGTTCATTGTCCACCCTCATCACAACACGCGCGGGGGCCGCAAGAAACTAAAGCACGAGGTCCAACAACGGCAGCCGGCCACTCCCGGGCGCGCGCCCACGCGGGTGCACCGACCCGGGGCCCCTCCGCAATCGCCAGCAACTCCTTTTCGCTCGGGCCTTTCAGCCACCGAACTCCTTGTCGCCAGCGAACACTGCGGCTGAGAAAAGTCATTGTCACCTTCAACGTGGATCCCTCACCTCCGGCGATTCCTCACTCCTTTCCAGGCTCCACTCACTTCCCCCACCTCAAGACTTTCGGTTTGCCTCAGATACCCTCCCCAACTGAAAAGCACTCACTAAACATGCAGATACAAAAGAATCTGAGGTCTGAAGATCACGAAAACAGCGCTCCCAGCAATGCCATCTCCAAGACAAAACTTCCTGTGTGTATATAAATGTGTGCGTGTGTGTCTGTGTAAGGAAGGGGGAGGTGGTGAGGTTAGGTGAAAAGAGAAAAAGAGCCACTCTCAAATCAATGCCTCGTGAGACAGTTTTGCACCACAGTAATGGTTCGAGTCACTCACCTGCCAAAAGCAGACGTTCCACGCGCAATAACGTTCCCGAGGTGCGGAGTGCACGCCAAGCCAAGCCCACCTCCCAATCGCTCCCTCCTCCTCAACTGCCTTGTCTAGAAAGATTGTCTCCTGCAGTTCTGCAGTTGCTACCGCTGGCGCGGAAGGTGTAGATTCCGCTTTCCCTCTGCGCACGCGCGGCTCCTGGTACAAAATTCTCCTGAATCGAACTTATTTGCATACGGGCGCGCGCGCGTCGATGGCTGGGAGGGGAGAAGGCCCGGCGGGCGCGCGCGCTCCCGAGGCCTCTATTGTCCTTTTAAGGGGAGAAGCGCCGCGGCGCGGGAAACGCGGCGGCCAGAGAGAAATGGGGGCGGGGACTGCTTACTACAGCTGACGTCACGTAAACAAACGCCCCCTGGCTGGAGGCGGCGGCCAAGGGGGAGTGGCGGGATGGGAAAGGCGGAAAGGTTAGCAACCCAGGGAGAACACTAGACTGCGTGAAGTGCTTTCCACTCTGAAGCTTTTCAGGCGCACCGTTTCGCGTTGAAAAATAGTTTTGAAAGCTGTTTTTGCAAAATGTTCACACCTGTGCCCGGTTTCTGGCCTGAAGTGACAGGGGAGGTGGTCTTGCAAGCATCCACACTGAGTTTATACGTTTCCCACATTTGCTAAATTTTGTTTGAAAATGGGTTTTTGAATCTTTTTTCTTTTTTAATTTTCTGGGGCCAGAAGAGGTTTGTCTTTAATGAGTCTTTTAGTAAAGTCCCATTTTGACACTCTATCCATTCACTAACTCCTGTCTGCCCTCCTCAAACAGTAACCCAACCCATAACAATCCAATTTTCTTCTCCACTTTGGCCTTAAGATTTCAAGTCTGAGTTGAACGGTTGTTAATTTCCGTGGGAACAGTGTCGCTTTCCTAAAAGACTAGTTAGTGGAAAGCCAGTAATCTAGGGACGTGCATACCATCTCCAGCTGCTGGTAAAGTGTGTTCCACTCACCCAGAAATAATACTACCAACTGGTGGTCTTGGGAATTGAAAAAGTAGCCATGCTTCTTGCCTCAGGAGGGGAAAAAAACTGAAAAACTGAAATAAATCTTCTCAAACTGGTAAGTGAAAAATGAAAAATGACTGTGATACACCTTTATTCCCAGAACACATCTAACACCAACAGGCTGAGACCCTGACTTAATGATAGAGGGACATGTGGAGAGAGGAAAGATGTTTTTCCCAGAAACTTGATATTGGTCCCAGGATACAAAAGTGTGGACATCAACCATAAAACTTAATCATCTGCTGACAAGTTTCACTGCTTTCACTATAGTGTCAACAATATGGATTTAAATAGATACTTCTGAAATGCTAATTTAATAGGACAGCCAATTCCTAGTACATACAAGACAAATCCACTTCTGAATTCTTCAACTAATGCTTCTTTTTTCTTTAAGCTCTGTAGCATACTACTTCTGTAACTGTATATGAAAGCGATATATTAAATACCTGCAAAGGAGAAAAAAACTGACACCTCTCACTAAAATGTGAGCTCCCTAAGGGTAAGAATTTAATGTTGTAGTCATTTTTGTACTCTAGTGCCTAAAAACAGTGCATAGTACATAATAAACTCTGACTAATTGCTTGTAAGTAATAAATCAGTGGACATTTTCAAATTTATTATAGACTTATCTCACATAAAAACAGTTTTAGTTTAGAATTTTTGTGTTCAACTTAAAATGAGTTTGGAAGTTACAGTGATCACCTTGATTGATATAATGCCTGTCCTTATCATAAGTAAAGCAGAATAGGCTTAATAACCATTTCTGGGGCTTGGTGGCAAAATGGACTCTAAGCATAAACTTCTACCTTCTTCTTTTTGAAGAGGATTTTTTAAGTTTGGCCCTGGTTGTCTCAAGTACTTATATGGTTTATGACAGATACTCCAAAAATAATTTCACATTAGTATATGCTTCTGAAAGTATGGAAATTGCAAGTATAGTAATATTTTTCAAACTTCAATTATTACTTATAGGATATATCTATATATTTTATTTAAATATAAAATATATATTTATATAAAATATAAATACACACCTTGAATGCCTTTCCTCTTGAAAGTTTATGTAAAGAATATATATTGTAAGCCATTGTTTTATAATAACTTTAAACAGAGTATAACATAAAAATATTGAATCACTATCTTATACACCTGACATTAATATATTGTAAATCAACTATATACTTCAATACAAAAAAAAAAGAATATATATTGTAATCCAGGGATGAAATAGGTCCAAATGTGCAAAGAATGCAGGAATTACAGTATTTTGGATATACTATGCTACTGAGCTAATACCATACAGTAAGACTTCCTCTACTCTCAAAGTAGGGGTCAAGAAGCAATCTGGGTAATTTTTGTAGGAAAAGTAGCAACGAAATCCTTAAAGACAAATTTGAGTTCCTTAGAATCTTAAAAAAAAAAAAAAAAAGCACCTGCTATTTTTGAACAACCAGGTGCATTCCACAGGTTCTTTTGTTCATTTCATTGCTTGAGCGTGTTGTTATATCTGGCTCTATCCAGGGCCAATAGCTTCATTTATGAGCTACTTTAAAATACTATTTCCTGAATAGCCTAAGTGACTTTTTCATAAGGAAGGAAGGAAGGGAGGGAGGGAGGAAGGAATTTAAAATATGTAAATTTGGATTATAGGAGATTGAACTACACCATGTTAGGAAAATATTTGGGTATTTTTAATGACTATAGTGCTATTTTGAAGTCATACTGAGTTATCAAAAATATTGAAATTGAAAATGTAGTAAAAATTGAAATTGAAAATAAGTTACCAGATACTCTGGTTAAGCCAACTACCTTGCTTATAATTTGTTGTCCCCGCTGTAGAATTATGCCTGTTGCTCAAATGTTTTCGTTCATTTAGCAAACATTTAATGATCATAACTGCCAGATAGTAAAACCATTTCAGACGTAGGGAGGCTCAAGCCCCTCTTACCTCATCTAATTTATTTCTATATAATTCTATTTTACTTGCTACTTTTTCTTCTGTAGCTTTTGTTGTCTTCTTTTGAGGATTAACTATTGTCAGCAATTTTACAATTTATTGTAATCTTGGAATGGAGGAAAAATTATGTATAAAGGACTGAAAAGGACAATTCATGCTTGGTAATGAAGGATATTATCAGCAATTTAGAAAGGTTTGTAATGACAACTCAAACTAATGATTGTTTTTTAAATGAAGGCTGATACCCTCATCAGAGACTGGTACAAACCACATCAAAACATTTTTGTTGAGCCCAGGAAAGAGCTGATTATTATTAGTAAACATTGGGTTTGGTTCCTTAGCAGGTAATAGCTATAAGACTAAACGTTTTCCTCACGCCTAAACAAGCACAGTATTTTGTTACTTATTTGTTTAAATCCTTTTGAAATTCAACTAGCAAGTGGTTCAGAGCAAGTCAGATAATTTTAAACTATAAGTATGGAATTGGTTATGTGATCTAAGCAATCCTCCAGCAACTGTTGGCAGCTGCCAGAAAAAGGTATCTATTACTTAATCAAAATTAACTTTTCAAATTTCTGAACTTAAAGACTTAAAGAATTGTCACAAATTTACTCTTAGAAAGAGCAACCTCTGAATTTATAGAAATTTTAAGTCTTATGGCATTTGAGTAGCATACTTTAAAAAATAAAATTATCGGTAACAAAAGTAATTTTATTTTAAGAAGGACATTGACAAACTAGAATGAGTTCACAGGAGAGGAAATCAGGATGATGAAAGAGTCTGGAAACCACAGCATAAATGCAATAATTGAAGGAAGGGTTATGTTTTGATTGAGCAAGAGAGCAATCTTTGACTATCTGAAGGACCAACATTAGAAAAGCCAGGGACTTCCCTGGTGGCACAGTGGTTGAGAATCCGCCTGCCAATGCAGGGGACACGGATTCGAGCCCTGGTTAGGGAAGATCCCACATACCGCAGAGCAAGTAAGCCTGTGCGGCACAACTACTGAGTCTGAGCTCTAGAGCCCGAGAGCCACAACTACTGAGACGGTGTGCCACAACTACTGAAGCCCACGCATACTGAAGCCTGCGCGCCTAGAGCTGGTGCTCCGCAACAAGACAAGCCACCGCAATGAGACGTATCGAAGAGTAGCCCCCACTCACCGAAATTAGAGAAAGCCCAAGAGCAGCAACGAAGACCCAGCGGAGCCAAAGAAAAAGGAAAAGAAAAGCCAATGGGCTTATTTTTTTACACTTAGGAACCAAAATTAGCCTTGAAAATCACAAGAATGTCTTGCTAAATATCAGAAATATTTCTAAACATATGAATAGTCCAAGGATGGTCCAGGATACTTCAGAAGGCAACTCCCCATCATTAATGATGGCATTCACAAAAATAAAACCAAGACTTTTATTTCAATGAGTTACATTATTTACAATAGAAACCTTGCTATCTGTAAACTCCTATTGAACTCCGTGAATCTATCAGTATGATTCCATGGGATAAATGAGTGGTATCAACAATAGGAGCCTTAAGGAAATTTCCCTGGTGATCCAGTAGGTAAGACTCCGAGCTCCCAATGCAGGGGGTCCAGGTTGAATCCCTGGCTGGGAAACTAGATCCCACATGCATGCCGCAACTAAGAGTCCACATGCCGCGACTGAAGATCCTGCATGCTGCAACGAAGTTCCCACATGCCACAACTAAGACCAGGCACAGCCAAAATAAATAAATAAATATTAAAAACAATAGGAGCCTTAAGTTCAGGAAAGGGATTTTTCTATCACTGTGGCTGGAGAGGTTAGGAATGTTGTTTTGGAGAGTATGAGATTTGAGTTTGGACATGAATTTATTCATTCAGTCATTCAACAAATACTTATTGAGTATCTACTAACTGCCAGGCTCTAACAATAAAATGAGGAGCAATGCAGAAACAGTTTCTCATGGAATGCAGTAGGCAGGCATTCCAAATAACCAAACAAATATAATCACAAACTGTGAGAAATAGAAGGGAAAAGGAACTGTGAACCTAACCCTGTATAGCAAGGGGATCTGATGTAATCTGGGGGTAAGAGAAAGCATCTTTGAAGAGGTGAAGCTGAATTATCAGCAGGATTAGATGAAGGATTGGAGGGTGAAAAGAATGTTGAACCAATGGCAACTTCAGGAACAAAGTTCTTAGAGACAGCCAGGTACTTGGGGTGGTGGGGAAAGACATGACTAGAAGCATCATGACTGAATAAAAGTCACACATGAATCTTGTTCGAGTGAAAAGATCATGTCAGGTATTGGAATCTAAGAGAAATCAGAATGTAAGCCCTCTGGATTTGGTACCTACACTGAGTTGGAAGTAGTTGCACCACAAAAGTGCAGAGACTCTAGAGATAAACCCCTATGATTAGATTACAGTTGGTATAATCAATATATATTTCTTCTGCAAAAGTTTATTTTTCTAAATGTCAATAAGAAATTGATCCCCCAGCCATAGAATCCACTTCCTGGAACAACCCCTTTTCTAATTATTCAAATCATTACTGAAGGCAAGCATAGTACATCACCAACAGTTAAACAAGTGAAGAAGCAGACACAATACAGAAAAGTAAAAGAAACATGCTGGGTTGCCATTTCTAAGAACTTTGGGAATAAAATATCTAGGAATCTAGAAAAATTTAATATTTTGCTCACAGTTAATTTTTTTAACTTTTTAAATATATATTTTGAAGAATTTGAATTTTTGTACTTGAATTTTAAAAACTAGAATGCAATCTTATAACTTAGGTCAACAAATGAGAGATATTGGTTTCAAGGTTTCAGATGATATAAGCATTAATAGTTTATCTAGATATATTGTTAATTTGGCAGTGCTTTAGTGTTCCAGAAATGGAAATACAAGGCAGAGCAGTTGAAACAGAGGTAATGAATGTACCATATTGCATCTGTGGCAATGGTTAGAGAAGATGGTATCAGAGGAGAGTAAAACATTGCATACTGTTTTGCTAGCAGGCAAGGTCTAGTATATGAATATAATTTAAACTTCTTTACAGGAATAGAATTAAAACATATCCTCAAGCTTGTTGAAAATAGGGAAGGGTGTTAGTACTCAGTTGTTGACAACTAAAACACTACTGTAATGCCAATAATGTAATCTATACTTAGATTAATAATTTACAAAATAAGACTTTGTGGAAGGGAATCCCAGATCTTTGAAACTACTTCTGAAAAAATGCATTCTTTTTTGAGGCCTCTCACTGTTGTGGCCTCTCCCGCCGCGAGCGCAGGCTCCGGACACGCAGGCTCAGCGGCCATGGCTCACGGGCCCAGCCGCTCCGCGGCATGTGGGATCCTCCCGGACCAGGGCACGAACCCGCGTCTCCTGCATTGGCAAGTGGACTCTCAACCACTGCGCCACCAGGGAAGCCCTAAAATGCATTCTTTGAAATTTTACCTCTGACACTTCTTCAAAGCAGAACAGTTGCCAGTAGCACTAGAATAAATTTCATATTTTTAAAATAAATTTATTCATTTTTATTTATCTATTTTTGGCTGCGTTGGGTCTTCGTTGACGTAGGCAGGCTTTCTCTAGTTGCGGTGAGCGGGGGCTACTCTTCGTTGCATTGCAAGGGCTTCTCATTGCGGTGGCTTCTCTTGTTGCGGAGCACGGCTCTATGTGCGTGAGCTTCGGTAGTTGTGACACGCACGCTCAGTAGTTGTGGCTCGTGGGCTCAGTAGTTGTGGCCTGTGGGCTCTAGAGCGCAGGCTCAGTAGTTGTGGCACACAGGCTTAGTTGCTCCATGGCATGTGGGATCTTCCCGGATCAGGGCTCGAGCCCATGTCCCCTGCATTGGCAGGCGAATTTTTAACCACTGCACCACCAGGGAATCCTCCGTATTTTAAATAATTAGGTATTTTTGTCCAAATTCTTGATTTGGAAAACTGAATATAAACAAAACATATTCCTGTTAACTTTTACCATAATTGATGCAATATAATCAAAAGATAAAATTTATAAACTTTTCCCTGTTTGTCATATCATGAATATTATTTTAAAAAAATGTTGCAATTAAATGTTGGAATTTAAAATGTATATCAAATAATTTTTTAATCCTGGAGTGAGGGAACTCAAAAGACTTGAAAGATTAATAAATTTAACTACATAAAAGTTAAAAATTTGTACATGGGTAAAAATATGATAGTATCAATGAAAAAAGTCAAACTGAAAAAATCTTGCAAAATAAAGATAATTTCTTAATAGAGTAAGAATATTAAAAAGTTAATTCACCCAAAAATATATAAATGGAAATAAACATGTGGAAAGATGCCAAACTTTAGTCATACTTATAATAAGATTTTTAGTGATAAATTTTATAACTTTATTAATAATTTTAATGTAAGGAAAATCAACCACTTTTATGTAGATTTGATTATAAATAAATTTGTTTGATAATATCCAGGGTTGATGAACATGTAGGAAAACAGAAACTCTCATATTCTTTTATTGGGAGTATAAATTATTCATTCCATTAAGATACCAATTTAACATTATCTATTGAAATGTGAAAATTTTGTTTGCTTCCACTTTGGGAATTTCCCCTAAGATATATTTATACAAAGCACAAAGGTCCGTCCAAAGATACTCATTCCAGCATTATTCATAATGGAAATAATGCAAATGCTCATCAATAGGTAACTGATTGAAGAAATGATGAAACACATAAAATGGAACCTTATGCTCCTATTTCAAAGAATAGGGTTGCTTTATATATACTGACATAGGAAGATATTAGCACTCTAAAGTGGATAAAAAGCAGTTTCCTGAACAGTAGGTAAATTATGATTTCATTTGAAGGGCCAAAAGGAATATATATATATAATGTGGTTGTACGTACATAAAAAGTGATTTTAAGTAGACATACCACAGTCTTAATCACAGTTATCTCTGAGGAAGATAGAATTGAGAAAGAAAGTGGGAGGGGTATTTTTTCTTTTCTTTTTTTTTTTTTTTTGCGGAACGCGGGCCTCTCACTGTTGTGGCCTCTCCGTTGCGGAGCACAGGCTCCAGATGCGCAGGCTCAGCGGCCACGGCTCACGGGCCCAGCCGCTCCGCGGCATGTGGGATATTCCCGGACCGGGGCACGAACCCGTATCCCCTGCATCGGCAGACGGACTCTCAACCACTGCGCCACCAGGGAAGCCCGGGAGGAGTAATTTTTATTTTATATAATTTTTTCCTCTTCGAGCTTTTATGAACATCAATTACTTCTAAAATATTTTAAGGTAGAAAGACACCTATTAAAACGCATGTAGCCCATTAAGAATACAAGCAACATTACAAAAGAAAAAGTGTCTGTATTAGTTTAATGAATGAATTACTAAGGTAACTGTTAGCTTCTTGAACCAAAGATCCATATCTGGTTTGGCTTCAAAAGTTCCAAAAATGTTTTGTATGGTACATGTATATAAATAGCCATAAAACCATGCAGCCCATAAAAGCTCTTCTTTCTTTCTTCTACCTAGAATTACCTTCCCTCTCATCTCTGAATGTTTAAATCTTATCCATCCTTCAAGCCCTGACTCAAATGCCAGCTCAGGTTCAGACATAATTATCATTTTTTGATTGTCAGCTCTAGATCTAGCATTACTCTCTGTGCTTCCACGTGTTTTTATCTCTCTTCATTGTTTAAAGTCTTCACAATAATTCTGTGACAGATGTGAGTCTTTCTCACAGTTATGAGGCTTATTCGGTGCCTCATGTGTCATGGTAAGAGGTGGAGGTGAAAGAGGAAACCACGTCTCTTAGGTCCAAATTCTGGATTCATTCCACTTTAGTCCTCCATGGACTTGGCCCTGATTCCTCAAACAGCAAGTACTATTTTCCTCCTCTGAACTCTTCTAGCACTTTGTCAGTATATCTTAAGGCACACATCAATTTCTGCTTTATATTTCAGTTACTCTGATGTCTCTATATGACGAGAGCTAAATCTAATAGTTTCAACCTGTGGAGGGCATGAAAATCACCAATGAACTTTTTTTTCAATTTTTTTTAATGTGCTAAAATACACATAACAAAATTTATTATCTTAACCATTTTAAGTATACAGTTCAGTGGTATTAAATACATTCATAATGTGCAACCTTCACCACCATCCATCTCCATAACTCTTTTCATCTTGTAAAACTGAAAGTATAGCAAAACTATACCCCTTAAACAGTAACTCTCCATTCTTCCTTCCCCACAGCTCCTGGCAACCACCATTCTATATACTTCCTGTCTATGGTTTTGACTACTGTAAGTATCTCATATAAGTGGAATCATTCAGTATTTGTCTTTTTGTGACTGGCTTATTTCACTTAGCATAATGTGCTTAAGGTTCATTCACGTTGTAGCATGTGTCAGAATATTCTTCTTTTTAAGGCTGAATGATATTCCATTATACTTATATACCACATGTTGCTTATCCATTCATCCATCAGTGGGCACTTGGGTTGCTTCCATGTTTTAGCAATTGTGAATCATGCTGCCATGAACATGTACATACAAATATCTCTTCAAGACCCTCTTTTCAATTTTTTTGGGTATATATCCAGAAGTAGAATTGTTGAATTATATGGTAATTCTATTTTTAATTTCTTTTAGAAAACACCACACTGTTTTCCAGAGGAGTTACACCATTTTGCATCCCCACCAATAGTGCACAAAGGTTCTCCACATCCTCACCAACAATTGTTATTTTCTGCCTTTTTGATAGTAGCTATCCTAACATGTATGAGGTGGTATCTCATTGTAGTTTTTTTTTTTTTTTTTTTTGGTACATGGGCCTCTCACTGTTGTGGCCTCTCCCGTTGCGGAGCACAGGCTCCGGACGCGCAGGCTCAGTGACCATGGCTCACGGGCCCAGCCGCTCCACGGCATGTGGGATCTTCCCGGACCGGGGCACGAACCCGTGTCCCCTGCATCAGCAGGTGGACTCTCAACCACTGCGCCACCAGGGAAGCCCCCTCATTGTAGTTTTGATTTGCATTTCCCTGAAGATTGGTGATGCTGAGCATCTTTTCATATGCTTATTGGCCATTTGTATAGCTTTTTTTAAAAATAAATTTATTTATTTTATTTATTTATTTTTGGCTGCGTTGGGTCTTCATTGCTGCACGCGAGCTTTCTCTAGTTCTGGCGAGCGGGGGCTTCTCTTGTTGCAGAGCAAGGGCTCTAGATGTGTGGTCTTCAGTAGTTGTGGCACGTGGGCTCCAGAGTGCAGGCTCAGTAGTTGTGGTGCACGGGCTTACTTGCTCCGCAGCATGTGAGATCTTCCTGGACCAGGGCTCGAGCCCCTGTCCCCTGCATTGGCAGGCGGATTCTTAACCACTGTGCCACCAGGGAAGCCCCATTTGTATATCTTCTTTGGAAAAATGTCTATTTAAGTTCTTTGCCCATTTTTGAATCAGGTTGTTTTGTTGTTGTTGAGTTTTAGTAGTTCTCTTTATATACTGAATATTAATCCCTTATATATGGTATGCAAATATTTTCTCCCATTCTTTGGGTTGCCTTTTTACTTTGTTGATATTTTCTTTTGATGCAGAAAATGCTTTAATTTTTATGAAGTGCAATTTAGCTATTTTTTCTTTTGTTGCCTGTGCTTTTGGTGTCCTATCCAAGAATTCACTGCTAAATCCAGTGTCATGAAGGTTTTGCCCTATGTTTCATCTAAGAGGTTTTTTTGGTGGCCATTTTTGTTTAGGGGGCTGCATGCAGCTTGCAGGATCTTAGTTCCCCAGCCAGGTATTGAACCCAGGCCACGGCAGTGAAAGTGCCGAGTCCTAACCACTGGACCAACAGGGAATTCTCTCATCTAAGAGTTTTATAGTTTTAGGTATTACGTTTTAGATATTACAGTCTTTGATCCCTTTTGAGTTAATTTTTGTATATGGTGTTAAGTAAGTTCCAACTTCATTCTTTTGCTTGTGGAAAACTGTGGGTGCAGTTTTCCCAGCACCATTTGTTGCAAAGGTTGTCCTTTCCCTATTGAATGGTCTTGGCACTCTTGTCAAAAGTCATTTAACCATATATGCATGGGTTTATTTCTGGGCTCTCAGTTCTATTTCATTGGTCTATATGTCTCTCTTTATGCCAGTACCACACTGTTTTGACTACTGTAGTTTTGTAGTAAGTTCTGAAATCAGGAAGTACGAGTCCTCCAGCTTTGTTTTTTTTCAAGATTATTTGGCTATTCAGGACCCCTTATGATTTCACATAAATTTGGGGATGGGATTTTCTACTTCAGAAAAAAACATCATTGGGATTTTTATAGGGATTGCATTGAATTTGTAGATCACTTTGGGTAGAATTGACATCTTAACAATATTAAGTCTTCCAATCCATAAACATGGGATACATTTCAATTTATTTATATCTTCTTTAATTTCTTTCAACAACGTTTTGCAGTTTTCATTGTACAAGTTTTCCTTCACTGGTTAATTCCTAAGTACTTTATTCTTTTTGATGCTATTGTAAATGGAATCATTTTCATAATTTCCTTTTCAGATTGTTTATTGTTAGTGTATAGAAATGCAGCTGATTTTTGTGGGTTAATTTTGTATCCTGCTATTTTGCTGAATTCATTTATTAGTACTAACAGTTCTTTTTGTGAAATCTTGAGGGTTTTCTTCATATAAGGTCATATCATCTGTGATGATATTCAAGACATGCTACCCCATAATATGGCACCTTGATATGTTGGATATTTTAAGCTAAAGAAGTTTGAGGAAATGGCAGAAACAGGAAAATCATTTTGACCTTCCCCCCAACCCTTTTCCCCTGAAGCAAGTCCTGTTGTTTCATCAAAAAGTTTCATCTCATGTGAGAGCTGCCCTGCCTTTACCCAGAGAAAAGGAGCATCCTTATCTCCAAAAATAAAGGGTCACCAAGGAAAGTCCAATCAAGCAGGCCTTGATAAGTTTCCCTCAGTTTACTACCCTTCCCTCATATTCTGACCGATCATTTTTTTTCACAACTGTCTACACTTTATCAAATCTGGCATAAAAATATTTAGGTTTTAACTGTTTTTTCAGGTCTTTATTTCCTTATGAAAGCTCTCATGTCATGTAAAACAAATAAATCTGTATGCTTTTCTCCTGTTAATCTGTCTTTGTCCATTTACTTTTCAGACGCAGCCAGGGATAAGAGTGTTCAGGAAAATCTTTTCCTTCCTTACATCTGCAAACAGAGATAATTTTACTTCTTCCTTTCCAATTTGGATGTCTTTTATTTAGTTTTCTTGCCTATTTGATCTGGATAGAACCTCCAGTGCTATGTTAAATGGAAGTGGCACAAGTGCGCATTTTTGTGTTGTTCCTAACCTTAGAGAGAAAGCTTTCAATCTTTCATCATTGAGTATGATGTTCACTGTGGGTTTTTTCACACATGGATTTTATTATGTTGAGGCAGTTTCCTCCTACTCCTAGTTTGTTGAGTGTTTTTAATCATACAAGAGTGTTGAATTTTACCAAATGCTTTTTCTGCATTAATTGAGATAATCATATAAGTGGTTTTATTTTTTTGGTGTTTTTTTTTTGGGGGGGGGGTTGGTATGTTGAACCATTCTTGCATTCCAGAAATAAATCCCACTTGGTCATGGTACTTTTAATATGCTACTGAATTTGTTTTGCTAGAATTTTGTTGAGAATTTTTGCATCAACATTCATAAGGAATGTTGGTCTGTAGTTTACTTTTCTTTCAGTGTCTTTGTCTGATTTTGGTATCAACAGAAGTGTTAAATTTTAAAATGTATTAGGCCACAAACCAATGGAATCAGAATTTCTGCAGTTGATGCCTGCATTTTTTTATTTTGTTTTTTGCGGTACGCGGGCCTCTCACTGTTGTGGCCTCTCCCGCTGCGGAGCACAGGCTCCAGACGCACAGGCTCAGCGGCCATGGCTCACGTGCCCAGCCGCTCCGTGGCGTGTGGGATCTTCCCGGACCGGGGCACGAACCCGTGTCCCCTGCATCGGCAGGCGGACTCTCAACCACTGTGCCACCAGGGAAGCCCTTGATGCCTGCATATTTTAAAAAAAAAAAAAAAAGGCTTCCCTGGTGGCGCAGTGGTTGAGAATCTGCCTGCCAATGCAGAGGACACGAGTTCGAGCCCTGGTCTGGGAAGATCCCACATGCTGCGGAGCAACTGGACCCGTGAGCCATAGCTACTGAGCCTGCGCTCCGCAACAAGAGAGGCCGCGACAGTGAGAGGCCCGTGCGCCGCGATGAAGAGTGGCCCCCACTCGCCGCAACTAGAGAAAGCCCTTGCACAGAAATGAAGACCCAACACAGCCAAATAAATAAATAAATTTATAAAAAAAAAAAACCCTGCACATCCACAGGATCATCCACACCTGATTTGTCTGTGAATTTCCATAGTGCCTTGTGAAAAGCAGTTGCCTAAGAATACTTGTTAAGCTACTCATAATCATTAATAATTTTTGTAAATTCAAATGTAAAATCAGAGATACCTCTATAGGAAGAAAAGCCCAAGTGATTGGGTGATACAAACACTGTGAGGGTCAAGTGGCGTAAGCTCTAGGGAAGTAGTGGACAATGAGGTTAAGGGGTAAAACAATTGGTGCACAAAGGTGTGCTCAAACACACCTGAAGTATTAAGAAGGAAATAGCCATAAGGAATAAGGAGAACAGGCTTCTTAGGTCATTCCCTCAGCCTACATGCTGCCCTTTTATGATGGCTATGTTCTTTGAAAGGTATTCTTATTTTATCCAGATCACACTTGCATAAAAATGTTTATGCTATATTGGAAGAATAAAGAGTTTGCCTTCGTTGCTCTCCTGGTCCCACGGATCTGTCTCTTGCTTCAACAGTATTTGGACAGAAAAGGCCCAGGGACGCCCTTTCTTCTAGCCTCCTATCACCCTCCACCCTCTTTTCCAGTCACAACCTTCAGAATCAACCACTCAGCCATCCTCAACCTCTGGGACCAGCCAACAGTATGGAGCTTAGCTCCTTATTGCTGATCAACCATGAACTCCCAGATTCATTAGAAGTGTGAGTATCTCTTGAGAATGCAAAGCCTACACGGCGACTGAGCCCTCTTCCAAGACAAGGAGAAGCACTCCCAAGATGAGTGGGGAAACCCAGGACACTAGGAAAGCCACCATCTCATGAACCAGCCTTTTGGATCTGCATGCCCTGGGTTCTGCCCATGCAGACCCCCATCTCTGTGACTTCCTGGAGAGCCACTTCCTAGATGAAAAGGTGAAACATCAAGAAACGGCCACCACCTAACTAAGCTCCACAGGCTGCAGGCCCCCACACTGGGCTGGGCAAGGATCTCTTCAAAAGGGCTTACCCTCAAGCACGTCTAGGAACCTCCAGAACAGAGCCTGGTGGCCTGTGAGGAGCCCCTCTGGCATCCGCCCTGTGTCAGGCCTTTGGCCTGAAGATTCTCTCTGCAACCACTAGGCAACTTTTTAAAAAATTTTTATTTTATTGAAGTACAGTAGATTTACAATGTTGTGTTAATTTCTGATGTACAGCAAAGTGATTCAGTTATACATATATATACATTCTTTTTCATATTCTTTTCCATTATGATTTATCACAGAATACTGAATATAGTTCCCTATGCTATACAAGTAGGACCTTGTTGTTTACCCATTCTATATATAATAGTTTGCATCTGCTAACCCCAAACTTCTAATCCATCCCTCCCCCACCTCCCCTCCCCATTGGCAACCACAAGTCTGTTCTCTATGTTTGTGAGTCTGTTTCTTTTTCACAGATAAGTTCATTTGTGTCATATTTTGGATTTTACATATGTGATATCATATGGTATTTGTCTTTCTCTTTCTGACTTACTTCACTTAGTATGATAATCTCTAGGTCCATCCATGTTGCTGCAAATGGCATTATTTCATTCTTTTTAATGGCTGAGTAGTATTCCATTGTATATATGTACCACATCTTCTTTATCCATTTATCTGTTGATGGACATTTAGGTTCTCTCCATGTCTTGGCTATTATAAATAGTCCCACTATGAATATTGGGGTGCATGTATTTCTTCGAGTTATAGTTTTGTCTGGATATATGCCCAGGAGTGGGATTGCTGGATCACATGGCAACTCTATTTTTAATTTTTTGAGGAACCTCCATACTGTTTTCCATAGTGGCTGCACCAATTTACATTCCTACCAACAGTGTGGGAGGGTTCCTTTTTCTCCACACCCTCTCAGCATTTGTTATTTGTAGATTTTTAAATGATGGCCACTCTGAGCCGTGTGAGGTGGTACCTCACTGTAGTTTTGATTTGCATTTCTCTAATGATTAGCAATGTTGAGCGTCTTTTCATGTGCACTAGGCAGCTTTTTAACCACCCTGGAGCCCTCTCCCAAGCAGTGGGCCAAGTGGAAATAATAAATATTTTTACAGAAAAAAATGTTTGCCTTGACTCTTCCAAATTCCCTTGAAATTGTAAGAAAGCAAAAGAGGACTAGATCATTCTGGCAGTGCTTTGAAAAAAGGTGAATTTATCTGGGGCGGGAGAGGGGACTTAAAGGTATCACAGCAAGAATGTGGTTGAACAGGACTGTCTACATATGCAGTGTAAAATATGGTGTTCCTTACCTAAGGAATTATCTATTAAGGTAGCCAAATTGTGTTGATATCTCTGCCTGTTAGCTGGATACTTTTACAATAACAAAAAAAATTTTGTGTGTATGTGTAATATTAACTGACACTTCACTCCTCTCAATGTTTTATATTAACTATCAGTATAAGAATTTAGAGATCTTGTTGGAATTTGTTGTAAGTAGATTTTACCTCAAATGGACTTCTCTTATTATGTAGGAATGATAGAGCTAACCCACAAGTAGTAGAGTATAAACTTGAGTTGTTTTTCATAATATTCACAATAATAATCGTTAATTAATATCTTTATGGACATTTGCTATTTGGTAAGGATGCACAATGTTATAAAATATACTTCCCATCCTTAATGGGCTTCCAGCCTCACAAGGGAGACGTAACAGTTGCATAAAAAGTAATTAACCCAAATACTCAAAATAATACAAGCTCTGTATTAAATAAAACATACTCCCCATTACTACTGTATGAGTTCACATGGTCTGTGCCCTTACGGAGCTTGTAAGGATCCCAGATAGGTAAATAATAATTTCAGCATAACATGATAAAGTATGCACAAGGTACTAAGGAAACACAAAGTTGGAATATTTAGCACAGCCTGGTGTTCAGAGAAGGCTTGGAGAAAATGCTTCTTGAGTGGATCTGGAAGGATGAATGTGAGGTTGACAGGTGAACAAACATGGGCAGTGCTTCCCAAGTTGCAGTAACAGCATAAACTGAAGCTTTTAAGTGGGAAAATGCATGCCATATTGAAGGAACATGCAGAATTATTACAGTGTCAAATGCATGATTGGGATTAACGGGGGATAAGTTTGGTCAGGTCATGAAGGGCCTGTGAGCCATGTTAATAAAGAGCTTGGACTTAAGCTGTAAGAAACGGGAGCCATTAAAAGCATTTAAACAGGGAAATGACATAATTAGATTCATGTTTTTATTTTTTTAATTTAATTTTTTTTTAATTAATTTATTTCATTTTTGGCTGCGTTGGGTCTTCAGTTGCTGCATGCGGGCTTTCCCTAGTTGCGGCGAGTGGGGGCTACTCTTCATTGCAGTGCACTGGCTTCTCACTGCGGTGGCTTCTCTTGTGGCGGAGCACAGGCTCTAGGCACGTGGGCTTCAGTAGTTGTGGTGCACAGGCTCAGTAGTTGTGGCACACGGGCTTAGTTGCTCCGCTGCATGTGGGATCTTCCTGGACCAGGGTTCGAACCCGTGTCCTCTGCACTGGCAGGCGGATTCTTAACCACTGCGCCACCAGGGAAGTTCCAGATTCATGTTTTTAACTATCTAATTCTAGGTTCAGTGCGGACAGATTAAAAGGGAATCAGATTGGAAGCAGGCTGATCACTTAAGATTATAGTGCTATAGTTTAGGCAATATATCATTAAGGGTGGGGCTCCCCTCGTGGCGCAGTGGTTAAGAATCCACCTGCCAATGCAGGGAACACAGGCCCAAGCCCTGGTCAGGGAAGATCCCATATGTCACAGAGCAACTAAGCCTGTGCACCACAACTACTGAGCCTGCGCTCTAGAGCCCGTGATCCACAGCTACTGAGCCTGTGTGCCACTACTACTGCAGCTCATGTGCCTAGAGCCTGTGCTCTGCAATAAAGAGAAGCCACCACAATGAGAAGCCCACACACTGCAACAAAGAGTAGCCCCCACTCGCCACAACTAGAGAAAGCCCGCGCACAGCAACGAAGACCCAACACAGCCAAAAAAAATTTTTTTAGCTTAAAAAAATATATATCATTAAGGTCCATAATTGGATATAAATGAACTAACTGAAGAGGACAGATTGGGAGATTTCAAGGAGGGAAATAAGATGGACTTGGTTTTTACTAAATGTACATGAAGGAGAGGATGGAGTCTAGAATAAGTGTTTTTTTCTAATTTGGATAATGGTCACATGAAGTGAGATTGAGAAAACTGGTAAATCAACATGTTTAGAGGAATAGATGAACAGATCTGATTTGAGGAAGGGAAGGAGAGAGCAGAAGCTATAGAGGAATGAAAGTTCAAGGGAAGTTTTTTGTTTATATGTTTTGTTATGTTTTAGTGTGTGAATAACTTGATCATGCTTGTAGGCTGAGACCCAGCATTGCATTTTATGCTGCATAGTAGGTACTCAATAAATATTTGTTGAAAGAAATGAAAAGAATGAGTTGAGAAGGAAGACATTGGAGATAAAGAGACAGTATGTCTGATAAAGCAAGATCCTGGGAAAAGAATACAGAGAAGACTCAAGAACAGGAGTAGATGAGTTGGTCTGGAGCAATAGAAGGATATCTCATCCTCTGAGACCCATGGGAAGGATGTAGCCATGGTGAAAAATGAAGCCACATTTCTAGGAGTGGGAGAAGCTCAGATATCTGTTGCTTGATGACCTTGATTTTGTCAGTGAAATGGAAGTAAGTTTAGTCAGTTTAAGATGGAAAGTCCCGTGCTTGAGTGGATTGAGAAGAATCGTGAGGGAATCGTTGTTGAGTGGAATGGGAGAGAGTGCTTTCAAAGGATAAATGAAAGTGTTGTCAAGGGGGTGTAGGGGTTTAGCTGAGATTGGACATTATGAATTTGCAGTGGTGCTGATCTGTACTTGCCTAAGTCCTAGAAGGACTCAGGAGTTCTAGACACAATGGCTTTCTGGATAGGTGGGAGAGAAGACATGAATACAAAGAAGTAGAGGGCGTTGGAGAGAGTGCTTTAAACAATTAACCATGCTCATTGGAGTTAAGGAAGTAAGAAAGATGGGGCAGTGTGGTAGGCTGAATAATGGACCCCATAGATATTCTAATCCACAGAACCTATGAATGTTACCTTGTATGGCAAAAGGGAGGTTGTAGATGAAATTAAATTAAGAATGTTGAGATGGGGAGATTATCCTGGATTATCTGGGTGGGGCCTAAATGTCATCACTAGTGTCCTTATGAGAGGGAGGCAGAAGGAAATTTTACTATAAGAGAGAGAGAAAGCCATTTGACAACGACAGGTGTAGAGATTGAAGTGATGTGCTTTGGAGATGGATGAAGGGACCACAAGCCAAGGAATACAGGTGACTGCTAGAAACTGAAAAAGGCAAGTTAATAGATTCCCCCTCAGAAGAAACCAGCTCTGCTGACATCTTGACCTTAGCCTACTGAAACTGATTGTTGACTTCTGAGTTCCAGAACTATAAGAGAATAAATATGTGTTGTTTTCAGCTACTACGTTTGTGATAATTTGTTACAGTAGAAATAAGAAACTAATACAAGCAGCGAAAGACTTGTCAGAAAAGCTAGACCTTGGAGGAATGGTAGGACATGTATAAACAAAGACAAGGGAATGGGGAAATGGGTGATAAAAAATGCAGATAGCGAGAAGCTGACAATGCCCACAGCATACTCAGGAACTGGAGACTAGAAGAAAAAGAGTGCTGGAAAATGAGGCTGAATCAGTGGAGTCCGCCAAGTGCTGAGGGCATAGACTGCCTCCTTAATGAGTTGAACTAGTTGAGCTAGTTGCTCCTGCAGGCCTGGGGGAGCAACCAATGAAAGATAAACTTAAAGTTGATGTATAGGACTTTCCTGGTGGCACAGTGGTTAAGAATCCACCTGCCAAGGCAGGGGACATGGGTTTCATCCCTGGTCCGGGAAGATCCCACATGACGCAGAGCAACTAAGCCCGTGTGCCACAACTACTGAGCCTGCGCTCTAGAGCCCGTGAGCCACAACTATGGAGCCCGCGTGCCACAACTACTGAAGCCCGCGTGCCTGGAGCCCGTGCTCCACAACAAGAGAAGCCACCGCAGTGAGAAACCTGCGCACTGCAACAAAGAGTAGCCCCTGCTCGCCACAACTAGAGAAAGCCCATGAGCAGCAACAAAGACCAAATGCAGCCAAAAAAAAAAAAAAAAAGAAGTTGATGTATAAGATTTTGGAGCAGAGAAACACTTCAAATAGGAAGACTAGTTAAGTTTCCAATAGTACGAATATTAGATAAGGGCCTTCATTAGGGATAGTGGCGCTGTATATCTCTCAGAGTTCTCCAGAGAAACAGAGCCTATATATTACATATGTATATATAAAGAGATTTATTTTAAGGAATTGGCTTAATCATTGTGGGGGCTGACAAGACTGAAATGTGTAGGGGAGACAGCGGGTTGGAGACTTAGAACTCAGGCAGGAGTTGAGACTGCCGTCTTAAGGCAAAATTACTTCCTCTATGGGAAACTTCCATTTTTGCTCCTAAAGTCTTTTGTGGGAATCCACTCAGAATCCTATATTGGTATAAAGATTATTTTAAGGTGAAGATACTTGAAATTCAACAGATAGAGAAAAAAATCCTTCTCAGAGCTCCCCTTATCTGACTAAAAGCAGCAACTTCTGGGAAATTAGGCTGCCATAAATTCCTCTTCAAGGCAGATCTATTCCCAGAAGGGAAAATGTGAAAAAGAGCTACCCCTTCTACAGAGGAGGGTTTTTTTATGGCCCTGAAGGAGTCGGAAAGACTACTCATACCTGTACAGACAAACATTATCACCAACTTTCTTATCTCCTGTTTGTTCTCCTGAAAACCCATTTATCTTTACAAAGATAAATGTTTTCCTGTAAGTGCCTTTCTCCATCTTCCGTTCACCTAGTATTAAGATGGTATATAAGCCCCAAATTCTAACCATTCCTTTGAGTTCTCACAGAGTTCTGCTGCTATATGCATATTGCATAAATAAACTCCATTTTCTCTTCCTGTTAATCAGTCTTTTGTGACTTTAATTTGCAGCTCCCATTCGCTCAACCTAAGAGAGTAGAGAAAAAGCTTTTCCTCCCCTATGCTTTCAACTGGTTGTATGAGGCCGACCCACAATAACAAGATAATCTCCTTTACTTAAAGTCAATTGATTGAAGATATTAACCACATCTATAAAATACCTTCAAAGTAACCCACACTTAGATTAGTGTTTGATTAAATAATTGGGTAGTATAGCCTAGCCAAGTTGACATATAAAACAAACCACCACACAAAGGAAAGAAAGGATGGATGATGTCCCCCCCCCCGCCCCTGACCCAAAAACAAAAAATTGAGAAAACACTAGGAGGATTTGGTGATTGGCTGGAATGTGGGGGTAAAGAGAAAGGAGGTCCAAGGTTTTAGCCCTGGACACAATGGTTTGCAACTATCCTTCTCACATCTGTCCTACCCTTAACAGCGAGTACTCTGTTTTTACCCTTAACTTCAATCTCACTCTTGTCCTACCCTGAACAATGGCATATACGTTTCTAACAACTGATTGGGGTTAGGGACACAGTGTGTGGCAATGTAACAAAGTTCTGTATAGGGATCACCCATGACCTTGGCCCTTTAGGGGTAATGCTTTAGGTAAAAGTAATCCCAATGGAAGTATTACCATAGCTGTTATAGAAAGAGCATTCTGTTACCTAAGAATTGAAAAATCAGTCAGACAGGAGAAGAAAAAAAGAGCAAGAAATGATGTGAGAAAATTTTCTGAAATAATTCTCTCGAATTGCCACTTTCCTCTGGGCAGTGACATACTAACTGGTTAATGTAACTGCTTTCATCGAAATTTAAGCAATTAGTGTAACCTTGAGCACGGTTTACAAGCTTTCTGCATTTGACATAAGATTCATTTATCTGGGTTGGTGTTTTCCTGAGTTTCATTTCTATTTTCAGATCTGGGTTTCTTTCTAAGTGACACACGGGTACTACTTGTAAATTATAAGCTTGGCGTTCTGGCAACTCTAATAACGAAATTCTGAAGCGTGGAGATTAAAAGCCCTGCCTGGCCAGGTTTTAAATTGAGTCTGGATGCACTTCACTTACTCTGTTAGACTGGTAACTTGTTGCCAACAGAAACCTAAAGAAGCACATTCTGCAATTAATATGTTAACTATCATTAATGGCTTTGTTTTCTCCAAACAAGCCAACAGCATAGGCATGAGTCTTTAGTCTTGATAAACTGGTTCTGAGAAATGAAAATCACATGAGTTCGGGAAAGAGAATACAACCAAGCAGTGAATCTAGCAGCAAAATGCTTTTTACCCTCCAGGGTGAATTATAAAACCTCCAATTTAGAAGTCAATATGACAGACTTTATTTAATGTGTCAGAAATGACAAAGCCTTATAACCTCCAGTCCAAATCTGACTAAGCCAGCAGACCACTTTCTGCAGCCCCCAGGGCACCCAAACTCCTGCACACCCACCTCCCACTTTTCCAGACCAGCACTTCCTCCACTCTGGAACAACTGTTCTCGAAACCTCACTTGATTCCTTGTACTTTCCTCAGGGCATCTACAAGCCCACCTTCCTACATTTCAGCTACAGACCAATGGCTGTAACACAAAGCACCAGGCACTTTACCGATATTATCTGGTCTGTCACTTTATCTCTTTACTTCACACTGCCGCTGTGAACTAAGCATTATTATTAGACCCATTTTATCGCTGAGCAAAATGAGCTTGAGAGAAATGAAGATCTCACATCTTATAAGTTATAGAAATGGGATTGTACCCTGGTTCTTCTGAATCCAAATAGTGCACCTATCATTTTACCTTCTTAGTTTATATAGGATAATTTTCTGAAAAATGGATGGCTTTTCTCAGTTTGTCTATCACTAAGTGTGTGTGGGGTGTCCTACAGCTTAACGACATGGTGGACATTTCCCAAAACCTTTGCTTACTTAGCATAACCAAGAAAGAATCGATCTGGGCTTCTGAACTGTCCTTACAGCTTCTAAAGGACACTGTCCCTCTTCCATTTTTAATCTCTTTGGTGTGATGGAAGAGCAATGGGCCATTCAATAAATGGAGCACTACAGTTGGGGGATGCAGGAGAGGCACGGTAGCCTCCATCGCCTCCTGGTAGGAGGCAGGGTCATTGGCTCACAAGGCCCTGAGCTCTGGGATAATACCGCGAGCTGCCAATTCCCTTCCACCACCACCAATAATGCATCACACAGCAATGTGGCAGTACCTTTTTCAAGAGAGTTCATATCCCTTATCTCATCCCAACTTCAAACACCATTCTCAGAAAATTAAGTTGTGGGAAAGCTTTATTCTACCCTCCACTTTGTGTGCTGAAACAAGAGTAAGAATATAAGCCTCCTCCAGGTTAATTGCAGTTAATACATGCGTGGTTCCAGTCTGATTGTCCACAGGAACCAGATTACTTCTCAGTCTCCTTTTAACTTGTGAGGACATGAGCTGAATTCTGTGGAATGACGGTTATCTGTGAAAGATACCCACATGATGGGTTCAGTGCAGTCACGAGGCATTTTCAGAGCTGAATGTCAAATCTGTGCTTTTCTGCTTCTACTCTGGCTCCCTGCCCCTTGTTCTTGGAGGCTGACAGCTGGGAAGTGTTGTCAGAATATCTGTGATTATTTCATCATCCATATGAACCTCAAGAGCAATGAAACTACATGTGTAAAGATCCAACTAGAGCTTTGCTTGAAATTTTGGGTTTAGACTACCCAGGATCTGCCATTTATTAACTCTGTAACCTTGCAAATCTCTTAACTGCTCCTGGTCTCAGTTTCTTCTTTTCCAAATGGAGATACTGAAAACTACCTCACAGAATTCTTATAAAATAGATAACTAATAAGAACCTGCTATGTAGCACAGGGAACTCTACTCAGTACTCCGTAATGGCCTATGTGGGAAAAGAATCTAAAAAAAAAAGAAAAAAGAGTGGATATATGTATATGTATAACTGATTCACTTTGCTATACACCTGAAACTAACACAACATTCTAAATCAACTATACTCTGATAAAAATTTAGAAAAAAAGGGCTTCCCTGGTGGTGCAGTGGTTGAGAGTCCGCCTGCCGATGTGGGGGACACTGGTTCGTGCCCCGGTCCAGGAGGATCCCACATGCCGCGGAGTGGCTGGGCCCGTGAGCCATGGCCACTGGGCCTGCGCGTCCGGAGCCTGTGCTCTGCAATGGGAGAGGCCACAGCAGTGAGGGGCCCGCATACCGGAAAAAAAAAAAAAATTTAGAAAAAAAGAAGAAAGGAGGGAATTCCCTGACAGTCCAGTGGTTAGGGCTCCGCACTCTCACTGCTGAGGGCCAGAGTTCGATCCCTGGTTGGGGAACTAAGATCCCACAAGCCATGTGGTGCAGCCAAAAATAACCTCAAAAAACAAAACAAAACAAAAAACCAAGATGAAAGGAGGTAACATCTGTGAAATTAGGATGCTCATTAAAGGTAACTCCTATACTTAAGTTAATTATTATTAGTTCTTACTAAAGGATACTTTGGGGCAAGGATAAATTTTACTAGGTGTTCCAATCACACCACTTAGGCTACACTGGGACAAAAATTGTCTCATCAGTATAGTATCTAAGAAAGATGAAAATTCTTCCCAAAGAACTAAACTATAAAATCAAAACACAACGGAATGAACACAAAGATGTACTGTCACCTTTAAAGACTCTGAAGAAAGTGAAAAATATTCATGGAAATGAAGCATTCTTAGGTCAACCAGAAGAAACGGGATGAGGAGGGAAGGTCATCAACAAAAGCAGAGCAAAGCTGGAGGCAGGTGTTACCCTGTCTGGAGGAGAGTGCATCCTCTTAAGCTACTTCCTGGTTTCCATCTAGTACCTCCTCTGGTCTTTATCCTCCTGGTTGGTTGGAATGATTCCCATTTGCATTCCAATATGCTCTAGTATCTTTCATATTTAAATCCTACCCCTCTTGACCCCCCATTTCCTCTTTGGTCACTGTACCATTTCTCTGCTCCAATGGTTAGGACTCCGAGGTATTAGAGGATTTTGTTGTTGATATCATTGTTATTTGGCCATGCAGCTTGTGGGATCTTAGTTCCCTGACCAGGGATTGAACCTGGTAGTAGAAACGCAGAGTCCTAACCACTGGACTGCCAGGGAATTCCCTAAATAGGTTTTGAAAGCACTGTCTACACTTCTTCCTGATGCCACTGCCCACCTCCCATTGACCCTTCCACCCATTCCATCTAGCTTATGCCCCCACCACTCCATTGAGGAAGCTCTTGATGAGGCCACCAAATTCAGTCAACACCTTTCAGTCCTCATCCTACTGGACTTGTCAGCAGTTGTTACATGGGACAAGTGGCTCTTCATAACACTCTCCTTTTGGAATCTGTGACACTGCCTTCTCTTGGTTCTTCTGCCACCTGCCTGGTTGTGCCTTCTCAGTCCCCTTTGTTAACACATTGGCTTGTACCCAACAACTCAGTGCAAGGAGTTCCTGTCCGTCCCCAGGCTCTCCTCTTCTCTTGTTCTATACTCTGTTCTTAGGCAGTCTCAACTATTCTGATTGCTTTTTTTACAGTGATTCACAGATTTCTACCACCAGCCCAGATCTTTCCTATATCATGAGACTCACATATCCAACTAGTATTTACTATCTCCACCTGGAAGTCCTCCAGGAATCTTAGACTGAACATGTTAAAACTGAAATCCCCCTTTGATCTTGCTTGCCTGTTTCCTTGCAACATCCTTCTTCATTATTTCTCAGTTCAGTTAATGGCACTACCAACCACCAAAAGTTCAAGCCAGTAACCTGAAAGTCATTCTCAGTGCCTCCCTCTTGTCACCTACCATATCCACACCAGACCCACACCATCAATTCTACCGTCAGCAAGTGTCTCCAATGCAGACGTCTCTGTCATCACCCAGCCCAAGCCATCGTCTTCTCTCATCTCAACTATCGCAAACAGCCTCCTAATTGGTCTCTCTTTTCTCTCTGTCCTTCTTCAATCACTTCTCTTTCTTAAAAGGTGCCTTGGAACATTAATTAAAATTCTTCAGTGTCTTTCCATTGCAGTTGGGATAGACTCTAGAATCCTTACATTGGGCCTCTGCCCATCTCTCTAGGCTCTTCTCAAGCCACTCTCTGCCCACCCTAGTTATTCTTCAGCCATGCCTCTCTTTCATTTCTCGTCAAGCTCTTTCTGGCCACAGGGCCTTTGCATATACTGTTTCCTTCACGTGGATTCTCCTGCCGTCTCCTGCCTTGCCTTACCACCCCCTCCCCCATACCGTTGTCTGGCTAACTTCTACTCACTTTCAAGTCTTAATAGTCTCTCTTCAGAGAGGCCTTTCTTGACCTTCTGATCTAAAATAGGTTCCTCATAATTCTTATAACTTTTCCTTCCCATTTACTACCATTTGTAATTATACGTTTAGTAGTATATTTATTCATTAAATATCTTTTTTCTCCCTAGACTGAAAGCTCCATGGGAGGGGAAATCACATGTCTTTTGTGTGTCAGTATATACTCATTCTTACTGAAGTGCCTGGGACATCATATGCTCTTAATAAACATTTGTTGAATAATGAATAAATTAATATATGTCTGACAGGCATGTTCTATTGTAAAAACAGATATTGGAGCCTGATGCTAGTAAACAGTTAAGTCATACAGCTTGGGTCAATACCTCTTGCTAGGATTCTAGGCTTGCCAACCAATCTTTTGATAACTTGCCTTTTCATTTCTAATTCAAATATCTTCAGGTCCCTCCCACAGGGTCATAACTGAGTCCAGCTGAGCTTTAACACCAACATTTCTGATTTGGTGGCTCCCCTGCAGAGCCACGTACCTCAGCCCCCAAAGTGTCCCCGAGTATTTCTCAGGGTCCCCTTCTCTTCTCCAGCCAGCCCCTCTGCTCCTCTGGGGGGACGTTATCCTTCCCAAGGGGCTCTCCCCAGGGCTTTCCCAAATGGCACAGCCCTCAAGGATCCACTTAACGCTCTGTGTCTTTTGTCTTCTCTATGCTACATGTTTCTCCTGGGACTCTTTTCCTTTCAAGTGATAGATCCCAACTCAAACTAGTTTGAGCACAGAGAAGGCCTGATTAGTTCTCATGACCCTGGAAGTGCCAGGGCTGAGCCTGGAGAAAGCTGGGAGAAGGATCCTCCAAGCTCTGGTTCTCTGCACTTCTTCTCATCTTCTCTCCTCTGGTGGTTTCATTTGCTCGTACTGCAGACAAGTTCTCTCCACTTATTTGGGGACACAGTGCAGCAGGTCTAGGGTTTCATGCCCAAGTCCCACATCCCAGGGGGAAGAGCTTTCCCCCACCAACTCTACTTAGAGAAATCTGAGGGAAGGGTTTTAGTTGACTGGCCACATGCTCTGCTTGGGTGACATCTCAGTCCTGTGTGGCCAGGGGTGTGGAATCCCAGGTTTGGAGCGGTGGAAAAGTCTCCCTGGAGACAGGAGGAGGGAGGTACCCTAGCAGAAGAAGGAATAAGAGTGTGGAAGACAACATCAGAGTGTCCACTATGCTGTGTTTCAGGCAGAAATAGTGAGGCTGCCTGTTCCAGGCTGAACTGTATTCTCCAAAAGACATGTTGAAGCCCTAAATCCCGGCACCTCAGATGTGAGGTGGTCATTGTAGTTGTGATTACAGTTGACCCTTGACAGAGGAGGTGGCGGGGGGAGGTAGGAGCACTGACTTTCCGCTGAAAATCTGCGTATAACTTTTCAGTTTGCCTTCTGTATGCTTGATTCCACATCCGTGGATTCAGTCAACTGTAGATCATATAGTACTGTGGTAGTGTAAGTGAATCCATGCAGTTCGAACCCGTGTTGTTTAAGGTGCAACTGTAGTTAAGATGGTATCACACTGCAGTAGTGTGAGTCATTAATCTAACTTGTGTCCTTATAAGAAAGGTTATTCACAACACATTAAAAAACAATGAGGGAGATTTTATTCAGGGTACCATCATGGTAGGTGTAGGGACCACTCCAATGGGGTTTTGCAGTATGGGAGAGAGCTTGGGCTCGACTTTGAACACAACAAGGAAAAGTGAAAATTTATAGCCAGAGAGCAGGGTGGGGGGGGCGGTCAGTGGATGGAAAATCACTAAGAGGAAACAGCAGGGTTAAGTGGGGATTTCTTGCTTAAGGAAACTAACAGGATTCTTGCTGAAGTCAGGCCAGGGTGATCAGACATTACTTGGGGGATGGAACAGGATGACAAACTAAACCACATATCGAGTGTGATCTGGTATCAACGGTGGGGTGTTCTGGCTAAAACTGGGTGATACAAAGAATGACACAGAACTCCAAAAGTCGAGGTCTCGTTGAGAAGGGAGTTCAGAGGAGCCTGACTAGAGTTTGGTCAAGGAGAGAATCTTTATCAAGGAGAACCCCTTGCGGAGATGGAGGCAGAGATTGGAGTGATGTGTCCACAAGCCAAGGAACGCCAAGGATTGCCAGCTGTCACCAGATGCTAGGAAAGAGGCAGGGAACAGATTCTCCCACAGTGCCTCAGAAGGAACCAACGCTGCTGATGCCTTGATTTCAAAATTCTAGCCTCCAGAGTTGTGAGAGAATACACTCCTGTTGTTTTAAGTTTGTGGTACTTTGTTACAGAAGCCCTAGAAAACTGATATACAGCCCCTTTCCCGACTCTGTATGGCTTTTTGTCTACTGGGCTCAGAATCACATACAGAGAAACTGATGCCATTCCCACTGTATCTGCTCCACTCTGCCCGTTTCTCTCCATCCACCTTGCAACCATGGTCCCCCTATGCACTCACCCAGTGTGCCCTTTTCGGTTAACACAGGAACACACTGCTACAGGCCTCTCTTACCGACCAGGAGAGAGGCCTTTGATTAGGCTGACTTAGTAACTGTTAAGTTGTGCCATTGTATTTCTCATTGGAAATGAATAATTTGGCATTCTATTTTTATACATTCCTGTCTTTGAGCTTTGTTAGTGAATTAGTTATCTGCATCCTTTTAACTTGGGGCTGCTAATTAAAGATTCCTAATTAGCAAAAGTGAAAGACAAACCTCTTGGGCCTGTCTGGAGGGGCTGTCAGAAGGCCAGGTGATACCTGTCTCCATGACACTACCTTGTTCCTTTCCATTGAAATGTCTTCGTGGATAAAATGGACTCTGCTCCTAGCACTCTTTCCTGCCCATGGACACCACCCTCAATCCTAATTGAGGATTAGAACTAAATGTGGTTGTTTTTCCACTTTATCTCCAAAAGCTGCTCTGATTTTATCTCTAATTTATTCTTGTCCTATAAAAAGTAAAACGCTCCCAACAGATTAACTCTACTGTCATTTAGTGGTTGCATCAAATTCCCAAGAGTATTTGTCCTTGGGCATAATTTTTATACGACTAAGTAGTTATGAGTGTCTGTGTGCGTGCATCGTTGCTTGTCTTCCAATGAGATGCTTTTACAGTGTGATAACCTTGTGCCATATGTTGGGCAAATATCTTGGCTGTAATTCACAGGCAACTGACACATTAATAGATCCTCTGCCATTCTCATTGTGGAGACTCTGTGCTAGTGGCCTTTGTCTACCGTGGATATGACAGAGGGGCAGGATTTGCTCACTGATGCTCAGAACACAGTTGACAAGCGATTTCATGAAAACAAAGCCAAACAAACAAGGCAGCTTCCACAGGCACCTGGCTGAAAAAATTACAGTTGATTGAATCCTCTATTACAGTGATAGAAAAGGAGGTAAAATATGCCTTTCCTAATGAGTTTCTTTACAATCATTAACTGTTTAAGACTTGCTCTTCCAGGAAAGCAGCAACTTTGCAAGACACCTTCTACTGGATCTGGGCCCCAGAGGTATTGTTCACACTTCTGGCAAGCAGAGTCACTGGACAACATTGCTTCCAAGCCAGTGCTGGCAAAGAACCCAACACTCTCTTCCCCTTGGCCTGCCCTGGTTACTGAGTGGCCACAGGGGGATGGACTCAGTGCGGGAGAAATTAAATGTGCCCAGAAGGAAAAAAACTGAATTAAAGTAACAGTCTAAAAAGGACCATGAAAATAGACGAAATAAGTACAGATTCTATGTGAAAGAAGAAAAAAAAATAGCACCAAGGTTTACTAATAAACTTGGCATAAATAAATACTGTACCATTGGATTTAACATTATTTATGGATCTTTCATTTGCTATGAGTTGGCATTACCAGCAAGCATGAGGTGCTCAAATGCAAATGTACACAGGAAAAGCCATTTTCACTTTGTAAAAGTGAGCACATACAAGATTACACAAGTGCCCGGTGAAATGGTGAAAAGTCTACATAGTGTGATTTCAGAAATCCCCATCAACCTGCCATTGTGCTCACCTCCACTGAGAATGTCCACCAACAGTGTCCCTCAACAAAGACAGCAATGTCAGTTCCAGACGAATAGGGTTAAAATACACTGGGATTTAAATATTACCTGGGCTGAAAGGAGTAACTAAGGTTAGCTTTTACCCATTAGTACACTGTGGTTGGCCAGAGAATTAGCTACTCCTCTTGGTAGTTATGGGATTGATGTTTGATTTCTCTGTGGTATCAGGGTGCCCACCCCAAACAGGAAGTGACCAAGGGTCAGAGAGAATAGAATAAACAAAGCATGTGAAATAGCAAAAGAGGTTCAGAGAGGCAGCGTGCATGGTAAGAATACTCACTTAACAAAGCTCCAGAAAACTGTTATTACTGCCACTTCCTAAACTGTACAAATTTTCAGCAAACTACCTACATTTTTTGGGCCTCAGTTTCCTCATCTGTAAAACTGGGGTCATAATACCACTGTCATAGGATCATTGTCAAAATTAAACTAGATATATGTGTAAACACAAACATATGAGACACAGTATGCCCTTGAAAATACAAACTTCCCAACTACTTCGCTACAGGATAAGCTGAAATTGTGAAGGGGAGCAGGGTAGGGCGACCAATGGAGCATGGAAGGAGCTTCTGAAGTGCGGCCAAAGTCGGAGGCCACTGCTTTAACTGATTAATACTAGACTTCTTTCATGTAACTATTATAATCAGTGCTAGACCTCAACAGGGGCTTTTGGCAAACTTTTTCTGTAAAGGGTCAGATAGTAAACATTTTAAGCTTTGCAGCTCATGCTCTGTCTCAACTACTCATCCCAGCAGAGCAGAAAGGCATCCACAGACAATACAAAAAAGAATGAGTTTAACAGTGTTCCAATGAAATTTTATTTTTGGACACTTATATTTGAATTTCATGTAATTTTCACGTGTCATGAAATACTATTTTCCTTTTTTAAAAATAAATTTGTTTATTTTATTTATTTTTGGCTGCGTTGGGTTTTCATTGCTGCACGTGGGCTTTCTCTAGTTGCAGCGAGCGGGGGGGCTACTCTCCATTGCGGTGCATGGGCTTCTCATTGTGGTGACTTGTCTTGTTGCAGAGCACGGGCTCTAGGCGTGCAGGCTTCAGTAGTTGTGGCACACGGGCTCAGTAGTTGTGGCGCACAGACTTAGTTGCTCCGCGGCATGTGGGATCCTCCCAGACCAGGGTTCGAACCTGGTCCCTTGCATTGGCAGGTGGATTCTTAACCACTGCGCCACCCGGGAAGTCCCACTATTCTCCTTTCGATTTGATTTTTTCCAACTATTTAAAACTATGAAAACAATTCTTAGCTCATGGGTCATACAAATCCAGGTGACAGGGCTGGATTTGGCCTGTGGGCTGAAGTTTGCTAACCCCCATTCTGGACACTGGATTATTTTCTTTATATTCGTTATCTCCTTTAATTCACATATCAATCTGATGAGCTAATGTTAGGAAGGGAACTTATTTTATGGAAAAGAAAATTGACCTTGGGATCAGCTGGGTGACCTTGGCAATTTTCTTAACGTTTCTCTACCTCAGCTTCCTCATCTACCTTGTAAGCTTGGTACAGAATTAAATGAGTTCTGACACATAAAGCACTCAGAACGGTGCCTAACACATGGTAAGCGCCTCATAAATATTAACTGTTACTTCCTCAAGCACTAAAAACTCTTCTCCAACATGGTATTTAATGACGGCATAACATCCCATGTAGATTTTCATGATTTACTTACCAAAGTCTCTAATGTTGGACTTTTAATTTGTCCTTTATTTTGTTTCCTCAAAAGGAACTCATAATTACTTTGTAGAAAAAATTTGAAGTGGAGATAAGGGGACTTCCCTGGCGGTCAAGTGGCTAAGACTCTGTGCTCCCAATGCAGGGGGCCCGGGCTCGATCCCTAGTTGGGGAACTAAGATCCCACAAACTGCAACTAAGCCTGCGCGCTGAAACTACTGAGCCCACATGTTCTAGAGTCCTCGCGCTGCAACTAGAGAAGCCGGTGTGCCGCAACAAAGACCCAGCGCAGCCAAAATACATACATAAATAAAGTGGAGATAAGAAAAATAAAAATTGCTCGTAATTCCATTATGCAGAGATTATAACTGCTATTATAATGTTATGATGTATGTTTTTCCAGGTTTATTTTTTATCTTCAAACAAAGCTGGAGGAATTCCCTGGTGGTCCAGTGGTTAGGACTCCGTGCTTTCACTGCCAAGGGCCCGGGTTAGATCCCTGGTTGGGGAACTAAGATCTCACAAGCCTCGCAGCCAATAAATAAATAAACAAACAAACAAAGCTGGGGTTACACTGTACATACTGTTTTATAACATGAATTTTCACTTATCATGATAGTGAAGGGCTTCATGACCTCCAAGATCCTGATCTTGAACTCCTGGACTCTGGTTTCTATTATCCTAGTTTAACATGTGCCTTCCCACTTCTCACACCTATTCCCATAAGGGAGACTGGGCTGACCATCTGGTCTTCTTGGCGTTATACTTCTTACTGTGAAACTACAAATTGGCAGCTGGTTTTACACACCAGTCTCTTAGGAGTTTAGTTACTGTTAGCTCCCACTGTGAGCCTGAGTGATTACCTCCAAAATAGCAAAATAGGGAGTTTGGGGATCTTCAAAGCCGAGAACCTTGGGCATTATGACCTAAATAAAGTCACGCAGTCCTGTCTGAGCAGACAGTCAAACCCTGTCAGCCTCCTTCCCTGACATCTTTATTTTGCTTTCTTTAAGTGCCTTACCAATGATTATACATGATGACTAGTATTTATCATTTTAAATGGCAAACAACTCTAAGTGGCTCTGGTGGAGAGCAAGTTCAGACATAGTTGCTAGAGACTAGCTGAAAGTAGATGCCCCTTTGGAGTATTATTTGAAATGCTCATTTTATACAAAAATGCCAAATTACCTCTCCCACTGTTAAAATATCTTGTTATACTTCTCCTTCCTGTTTATGTTATCAAGGAAGTAAGTATGTAGACTTCAGAACTCAAATTTTGATCTGTTTTTGACTAAACCTAGGTTTACCACACTATGGTAATTTTTCACGTTGTTGAGAGAAAGTTGAATTGTTACAGTGAATTTTCTGTGGATATAGAAGCTTCTACAGTTGATTTAAATATCTAAAACTCTCAACACAGTGTGTCTTCTGATCACGCATGAAGTCAGGCACTGGCACACACTAGACCATGAAGTGGACTGACTTGAAAAGACTACTGACTTGCTATCTTACCCCCTGTGTCTACTCTGGGCAATAAAAAGAAAGTTGGATGCATTTAATTTTTGAAGTCATGTGTTTATTGATCTGGCAAGTGAGTCTATATACCTGCTGCTGATGGCAGAGTGTAGGCAGCGTGCGAGCCACTGTGTTTTGTGTGCTCTGAGTGATGTGGGCACTTCCCTTTCACCTGTGATGGGGCCAAAGCAGAGGCACAGAGGCCTGAATACAAACACGAAAAACACCTTACCACCTGGGAGTCTGCGGCAAGTTCAGGCACATCCTTTCCTCAGGCATTTGAGCAGCTGTTTCTACAGCATTGCCCCGAACGGCAGATGGAAGAGTCAGATTAAAAACCAGTGAAACAGTGGTCCCCTAAGCTCTTAACCTTCTCCGACTCCATCTCCTGACAAAAAACCAAACAAAAAACCTAAAGAGACACTTTGTCGGCTAGACATCAACCATCTTCTTTAGCTTTATATATTTCCAAGGAAAAATTACAAGGATTGTTAAAGTCATTTTAAAACACACAAGAAGCAACTGTTGAACACTTACTACTACAATGCCATGCATTGTCATATTCGTGGTTTTTTAAAATTAATCTCAGAACGGGGGAAACAGCTTATTAGTCGGCCACCCCCGCCAGAGGATGAGGCCTATAGGTGGCCGGTAACACGAGCAGGGTAAATATCATGAATGGCAGAACTCAGATTTGAAAGCAGATCTGCGCCTTCAAACCCATGTCCTTCCCATGATCACACTACCACACACCTAGAGCAGAATCTTCTTAGCCACAGACAGCAGCTAGCAGAAAGCCACTGCAGGAGGAAGGGCCCAGGGGAGAACTGCTGGGAGTGTCCAGTGGGGCAGGGGACAGAAGCACACGCCACGCGTGCAGTGTTATTTAGAAGCTTTCGTTCTTAAGTAGACAGAGGTGTGTTCATACCCAGGCATGTCTCTCAAACATTCATTCATCCACCTTGGGCTCAGTAGGGATGCTGGCAGATTGGCAGCGGGGGTTCGTGGTACAGCCAGCACAGGGTAACAGGGGGGCCCCCCCGGGAAGACAATCTAGCCAAGGGCGGGAGCCCAAAGGACAGTGTGATACCTGCGCCGAGGCGGGTGCTGGGCTCCAGGAACCGTATTGAGAGCTCAGGGTTAGGTCTGAGATAGTGAGTGACCCGTGGGTTGGATCACCAGAAAATGAAAGCAGCAGGAGTACCTTGGGCTAGTGGGTTTTTTGTTTCGTTTTGTTTTGTTTCGCTTTTTGCAGGGACTCCCCACGACGTGCTGGAACAAACAGTGTGACAGTTGGGTTGGCTGGAGGAACTGGGCGGCTCTCCCCGCCCCCACCTGCCATTCAGAAACCCCAAGTGTAGCCTGAGGGTGTGTGTGAAGAAGCAAGGAATGACTACACTCTCCCCGCAAGGAGAGGGCAGTGCACCCACAGCGGCCGGGTGTGTGCGCCCGGGTCAGCGCGGGGGGTGGCGGGGGCGGCAGGCTTGGCTCTGGCTGCCTGAGCTTCTTGGAGCTGCAGCTCTGCTTGGGGGCGACTGCTGCCATACTGTAGGTATTCAAAGGTGTGGCCAGAGCAGGGCGGGATTCAGTCTTGAGAAGGTGAAAGGGACTTTTTCTTTCTTTTTTTTTTTTAAATAAATTTATTTATTTTGGGCTGCGTTGGGTCTTCATTACTGTGCGCGGACTTTCTCTAGTTGCGGTGAGCAGGGGCTACTCTTCGTTGTGGTGCGCTGGCTTCTCATTGCAGTGGCTTCTCTTGTTGCGGAGCACGGGCTCCAGACCCGCAGGCTCAGTAGTTGTGGCGCACGGGCTTAGTTGCTCTGCGGCATGTGGGATCTTCCTGCGCTGGCAGGTGGATTCTTAACCACTGCGCCACCAGGGAAGTCCCTGGGTTTTTTCTTTCTTTTCCCCAAAGAGCCTGCAGTCTGGAGGCAGAGATCTGGACAAATCCCTAATTCTACTACTAAGGGCTAAGCACTGAGCATGACTGGTGGAAATCGGAAGTCAGGAGGACCCTGAAGTTGGTGTGGAGGAGGGGCAGGGCTCCAGAGGTGGTGCTGGTTATCTATTTCTGCGTAACAAATTAACAAAAAGGTGGAGCTGCTTAAACCAACAGACGGTGATTATCTCAGTTTCTTTGCGTCAGAAATCAAGGTGTGGCTTAGCTGGGCGCCTCCAGGCTGAAGGGCTTTTATGGGATGGCAGATTTGCCACTAGCCGAGGCTGCGCTCCCATCTGAACGCTCAACTCTGGTGGAGGACCTGGTTCCGAGCTCGCTCCTGCGGTTGCTGACAGGAGTCAGTTCCTCACAGGCTGCTGGCTGGAGGCCTCCCCTCTGTTCCTGGTCACGTGGCACCATCCCCGGGCGTTCACAACAGGGGAGCTGGCTTCCTGCAGGGCAGGTGAGTGGGGGGAGGGCCCCCAGAAAGGAGCCACAGTCTTTGCGGAGCTGATGTCACTCCTGCCGTACTCTTTCTGTTCTCCAGAATCACATCAGGAAACACACTCAAGGGCATGATCCCCAGGAGGCGGGGATCAGCGGGGCCATCTTAAAGGGGAGGGGGGGGAGGGAGTGTCTGGCGGGTTGGGCTGCGGCTGTAACTCTGTGGCTGTGCAGAGAGCGGCTCCCGTGGGTGGAGACGCGTGCTAGAGAGACCAGTAGGGCCCAGAGGGCGTAAGACCTTTTTAACCCAGATTTGTGAAGGTGGACTTTACCCTGGAGGGATGGAGAGCTTCAAGCTGGAGGCTAAAAGTTAAGATCTGACCTTAGAAAGATGACTGTGCTGTGGGGAGAACGGATTGGAGGGAGTAAGAGAGAAAGAGGAAGGCCATTGGGGGATTTTGAACTAAGGTAATGATGGAAGGAGTCTAGAGATACGAAGGAGTTGGACTGACGGTCGCCACCTTCTAGAACACAAGTTCAGCAGAGTCTCTGGTATCCCCAAACTTCTGGCTTGAATAACTTGGGAGAGCCTTTCTCTGAGATATGAAACACAGAGGACAAACATGGCTAGGAACTCAATATTTGAGAAATAGTGGGTCTGAGGTGCTTCGTGGGACATCCGAGAGTAGATGCTCTGCAGGCAGTTGAAATGAGGGCATCTGCAGAGATTCCCACAGAAATAGTGAGAGATGCAGATTAGAGAACAGTAAGCACCCAGGCGCCGATCATGAGAGTGGATAGTAGGGCCACCAGAGCTTCCAGGACACCCTGAGCAGCAACAGTGCTTTGAAAGACAGTACAAGAAGAGAGGCCAATTGTCATGCACGAAAGAAAGCCCAAAATATGCTGCCAGGGAGGAAAACCAGGAGTCACGGGAACCAGAGAGAACACGGGGTAGTAAGAGTGTCAAGTAAGGACTGCAGAGCCCAGTGAGCTGAAGCCTGGAGCAGGTGGGGAGAGAGGTGAAAAGGAATGTTTTCCAGAAATGCAAAGTATTATTAATATTTTAGAAGTTAAAGCTGCCATTTCCAAATTCCATTAAAAGACAAACAAAATAGATAAGCATTTAGACATCAGTTCCCCAAAGTTGCTCTTTGTAGCGACAACTTGAAAAAAATCACCCAGGAGGCTTTTCAAAAATACCAGTTCCAGGGTATGTCCCAACCCTATAAAATTAGTCTCCCAAAAGGGAGGCAGGGGCAACTGAAATTTTTTAAAAAGCAGCTAAGTGATTTTTGAAGTGTGACAGGCTTTGAAATCACTTACTTAAACCTCTAAGAACTACTGGTTCATATTTGGCTTAAGCCCTTTCAGAAGAATTAAAGTGACAGAAAAACTTGGTTTGCTGAGCTGTGAGAGGCTGATTGTTAAATTTAAGGCTTTAATAGGAAACGTAAAGCAATCAAGAAAATAAACTCCCCCACAAAGTTAAAAAACAACAACTAAAAAACACATCTTGTATGTTTATTATCAAGAAAATGCTAATGACGGCAATTAGGACTATAAATTTAGTTGAGAGTAAATGAGAGCTAGGTTAGTAAATAAAGCTGTCTGTAAACATTTCTAAAATAGTTATCCTCCTTGGTGTGCTTTGTAAAAGAACCCAGGGGATACCTGAAGAGTTGGGGACCAGTTCCTGGCTCTGACTGAGTGGGAAGTCCTCATTGTTTCATAAACCAAGAAAAGCCCCCGAGCTCACCGTTGCCTCTTCTCTGGGAAAAGCCCGAAGCTCTCTTCTCAGCACTCCTGGAGCAGCCTGGGCTGCACCGCGGCCTCCACTTCCTTACTGCCTTCCTTTGCCCCTTGGCAGTTTACCTGGGAGCCCCAAAAGTCCTTTAAAAGTCCTTTCCGGGTCCTCGGGGACCCCTGGCCTTGTAAGCTCCACAACCAAACAGCAGTCTGTCACATACAAAGTCTCCAGAGTCCCCCTCGGGCCCCTCCAGGCTGGCAGCGGACCCCCAGGGACTTACCTCCCTTCCTCTGGAAATATGTTTCAAAGTTCACCGCTCGCCCCTCCCCTTTCTCCAGGACTTTAAGTTGAGATAGTTTTCCCATTTCTACTTTCTCTTGCTGTCCTTAATGAAAAACCTTATACTGGTTTTTCATTTGTTTTATACCATTAACTCCTCATCAGGAAATGAAAGTAACAAACAGAGGGAGGCTAGTAAATCACAGCTCTCCCTCCCTGGTTCACGGGAAGCCTCTCTATAAAGGCTCAGATGTTTACATCTTCAGGACAAATTGCTCCAAACAATAGGTGCCCTTAGGTTTCCCCTCACTGGGCAGAATGTGCCTAATTTCACTGGTCTCCTACCCCACACAGGATTTCTCTGGGCTCCTTAGAATGTTTCTTTAAAATTAGTTGAATCTCAAACTTATCAGTCCACAAAGAAATGCAAATAAAATATTATTTTTGTTCTATCAAGATGGCAAAAAAATGAAGTTTGATAATACCCAGTTTGAGCCAGCGTGCTGGGAAGCTGACTCATTCTTGCACCGCTGGAGGGGTTCAGAATCGAGAGCCTTAAATGTGGGCGTACCCTTCACAGTAATCCCACTTTTAGGAAAATATCCTAAGGAAATAATCAAGAGATGCAGTCAAGGATTTAGGAACAAAGAATATGCATGGCAAAGCCATAATTGAGAAAAACCGGAAAGGACTTACGTGCCTCCCGGGTGGGGCTATTTCCACAAATCCTCCTGCATCTCTATGGTGGATGGGGCGCATCCAGCCATGCGGTCGTCCAGGTGGCAAACGTTTATTCGGTACCTACTTTGCATTAGGCACTTGCCTGGGTACACAAAACAGGAAAGTTCCTAGCCGCTCCCGCCGGAAGATGCACTCACTAAAATTCATAATCTCGTAAAACAAGTCTAAGATCGTTCACATTATGCTTTTTGAGGGGAAGCAGGTTACACACTCTATCACCCCCCACTCTCTCATCCCCTGCCATAAGCGGTTACCAAATCCGAATATTTTTTCCTTCAGTGGCTCTCCCTAGACGACCTCTTCATTCCTTTTCAAAAGCAGATCCTAAGGCTCGGAGGTAACCTGATAATAGCGGAAAGAACACCCACATGGAAGTCTTCCGATTGGTTTCTAATTCCAGGAAGTTGCCGACTTTGGGCAAATCACATCACCTCTGGACTGTTTCTAATCAGAATAAAGAAAGAAAGGGCTGGACCCATCTTTCAGGTTCTCTGAGTCCAATAATTTCTGACTCTGTGACAGAAACATCCATAGATGAGGGAGTCTTACACCGCGGCTAGAGGGAGGGGAAGGTGGTGAACCCCTTGAGGATCTGCGCATCTCTGTCTGGGGAGTTCCAGGACAGAGAAAAGGCAAGGGGCCATGTAGCTAGAAGGAGGGCAACAGTACAGAAGCTGATGGGCCTGTGGCTGGTGGGGAGGCCGGGCAGTGGCACAGGCTCAGCCCCAGGCCAGCTCCCTACACGCTGCCCTCCTTCCCCTGGGCCGACTCCAGGCCCACCGCGTTGGTAAGCAGGCAACGCCCTTCTTTCGAGTTGCTATTTCATAGTAATAAATAACAGCTAATAATTATTGGGTGCTTCCAGGTGCAAAACAGTGTGTAGTCGATTTAGTTACCTCACAACAAAAGTATGAGGTTCATGCTGCTGTTCCTGTTCTTAGCGCAAAACACAGGCTTAGGAAGGTTACAGAACTTAACAGGAAGTCGCTCGGCTAGTCGCCAGGTCCAGGGCTCTTCACCTGCATACAGGCCAGTCTTCCTCTTTTCCTGAAAAGGCAGTGGGACAGTTTCCCATTTTACCCCCTCTATCCTGCTGCAGAAGACAGGAGCTCGGGTCATTATGGTGGTAAGGGTTTATTAATTACCAACTGGGAGACTGAAATAAATAAACGGGGTTGCCGAAGTTTACGGATGGTCTTAGAATCTACTGGGGCCTCCTGTTTCCATTTAGAGCCCCCTTCCTCCAGCCCTCGTCCTCCACAGTGCCCTTCCCTGTCAGATCAGGGTGAAGGGTCAGCTCTGAAGGGGCAGTCAGGAAGGAACAATCGTCGTCCTTTCCTCCATGGGAGAGAGAAATTTGCTACTCGGAGCTCAGATCTTGACACCCAGTTTGGACTTTGATCCTTGCAGCTAAGATCTGCTCTGAGAAATTTCCTGGGGCCTGTTGAGGTTTACTGCTACAAAGCAATAAGGAGTTTCGACATTAAGGTCTACTTAATTCAGGAATCTAAAAAGGCGGTTTAGTGTCAGGGTCCAATGAGCTCCTTGAAATTGTACAGGTGTGTATGTGCACAGGTGCGTTTTTCTGGGGAGAGTGTTCACAGCTCTCCTTGGATTCTCAGAAGGGCTTACAGCTGCCCATAGGTTAAGAATTCCAAGTGACAAGCGGGTGTTGCTAAGGTGGGGGGACAGTGGGCAAATCTGGTGGGAGTGGAAAAGGGAGAAGGCAAGGTGGGGGAGGGGTGTTCAGGTAAGACTTCACAAAGAGGCAGGATTCTGGGATTGGGGGCTGGGGGAGCTAACATTTCTTGTGCTCTTACTGTGTGCCAGGCATTGTTCTAGACTAAAATTTACAAGGATTAGTTCATTCTTATAACAACCTTATGAGGTAAATAAGATTATTGTTCTGGCTTTGTAGATTCATTCATTTAATAAATATTTACTGAGCAGTATGTATCAGGCACTGTTCCCAGAGCTGGGGCTACAGCAGTTAACAAAACAGTCAAAAATGCCTCCTTTGTGGAGCTTACATTCCTGTGGGGAGACAGATGAGGAAACCAGGTTCCCAGAGACTTAAGTGACAAAACAAGGGTCTTCAGATAGTTAAGCAGTAGAGATTTGAACCCAGGCAGTATGGCAACAGAAGCTGTTTTTTGTTTTTTTTTAAAGGAATGTATAATAACCTTAAACAATTGAAAACTTAAGTTTTCTGTGCAACAAAAAATACCAAAAATTAAAAGGAAAGAGAAAATATTGATATCGTATAGAGCAAAGAATAGCTCAAAATGATTTTTTTTTTTTTGGTTTCTGCTTTATAACAAAGTGAATCAGTTATACATATACGTATGTTCCCATATCCCCTCCCTCTTGCGTCTCCCTCCCTCCCACCCTCCCTATCCCACCCATCCAGGTGGTCACAAAGCACCGAGCTGATCTCCCTGTGCTATGCGGCTGGTTCCCACTATCAAAAATGTTTTTAAACTATAAATCAAAGCCAAAACAGACATTAAAAATGAATGGGCAAAGATTACTAAACTAACTCAGAAGAGGAAATATACACGATCAGTAATGTTAAATACTGGCTTCCTGAATTAACATGGAAACATTCTGTTTATTGCTTGCACAGTAAGGAAGAGCTTTCCCTTGACAGTCTTAGTAACCTGTCAGAGGGCAAAGGGCGGAGCCTGGATATTTACTAAGGTTTTGGAGACTGGTCTAAGGCAGACCTTTGCATGGGGAAAGGGGGCTTGGTTAGGTTTGGGTAGGACCATGATATAATAGTTTGGGATTAACTGACACAGCCATGCAAGGGTTTTAAGGAAAGGAGTTTAAAGAATCACAACAGCATGCCAGGTAGAAACCTAGAAGCAAAAATGCAAGTTGGCTTTCTTTGAAGGAGTGTATAACTGTGACTGCAGTCGTGTGCCTGCAGTTCTTCATGCTAGGCACTTGTTGGGTTTATCTAGATTTACCTGACCTGCTTCCGATCTTTAGCATAGATGTCTTTAATGCTTGTGGATAAACAGGTGATGGTACACCTGTTTAGAAGCCCATAGAATGAGGTAGAAGGGAATGATTGGTAAATCAAGTTATTGGGTTTTCCCTTTTTTTAAACCCCATTTTAATTACAGTGTGTGTATTCTCAACTTTTCAGTTAGATTTTTAAAAATCCTTGAGGTGTTATTGACATTCAACACATTTCACTTGCTTAAACTATGCAATTTTAAGTTTTGACATGAGTATGTACTCGTGAAATTATCACCACAATTAAAATTATGAATATACCTGTTACTTCCGAAGCTTCCTTGGGCCTCTGTCAAACTCCCCTCAGCCCCCATTTCCAAGCAGCAACTGATCTGTCATCTGTCACTATAGATTATTTGCATTTTTGGTTTGATTTTATACAAATGGAACCCTATAGTATGCATTCATTTTTTGCCTGGCTTTCTTTACTCAGAATAATTGTTTTTAGATGCATTTATGTTGCTTCATATATTAATAGCTTACTCTTTTTTATTGCTGAATAGTATTCCATTGTATGGATATATTACAAATTATTATCCACTCATCTGTCTGTCAATGCCAATTGGGTTGATTCCAGTTTTTGGCTATTACAAATAAAACTGTGATTAACATTCATGTGTAAGTATTTGTGTAGACATATACATATGCTTTTATTTCCCTTCAGTATTTAATTACCTAAAGAATGGCTGGATCATGTGGTAGGTATATGTCAAAGTTATTATTATTTTTTGGCCACAGCTTGCAGGATCTTACTTCCCCAACCAGGGATCGAACCTGTACCCCCTGCAGTGGAAGTGCGGACTCAACCACTGGACCGCCAGAGAAGTCCCACAAAGAGTGTACATTTGGGCAGAGACTACTTAGTCTGGGGCCTGGCAGATTTGTTCTCGTCTCCTTTCAGGCCAAAGGCCTTTGCCACAAATATGTTCCACTAGATCCTTGGTTAGGCCAAGAAGCATACAAGCTTGATTTCTTTCTTTGTATTTATTGGAGCCGGAGGTACTGGAGCAGCACTGTATGTCTTGTATCTGGCATTGCTCAGTCATTTGGAACAGAAGGAATATCCCAGAACCCAGAAGAAATTGAATCCCAGTGATCAATATATGTTCTACTCAGTGAATGTGGATTACAGCAAACTGAAGAAAGAAGGTCCAGACTTCTAAATGAAATGTTTGACTATAAAGCTGCTTAGAATGAAGGTGTTCCAGAAGTTATCTGTAAAATTTTCTAATTAACCAGGAAATATTTCCCCTCTACATACATGAAATCACGTTGGTGTATTGTGTTGGCATTTACACTGATTAATAAATGTCTGAAACTTGAAAAAACAAAAGCATACATACATTCTTTTTTTTTTTTTTTTTTTTTTTTGCGGTACGCGGGCCTCTCACTGTTGTGGCCTCTCCCGTTGCGGAGCGCAGGCTCCGGACGCGCAGGCTCAGCGGCCATGGCTCACGGGCCCAGCCGCTCCGCAGCATGTGGGATATTCCTGGACCGGGACACGAACCCGTGTCCCCTGCATCGGCAGGCGGACTCTCAACCACTGCGCCACCAGAGAAGCCCCTTAATTTTTGTTAAGTCTAATTTATCAATTTTTTAAATATTTATTTATTATTATTTTTTAATTTTTGGCTGCATTGGGTCTTATTTGCAGCACACGGGATCTTCATTGTGGCATGCTGGATCTTTCCTTGTGGCGCTTGGGCTTCTCTGTATTTGTGGTGCACAGACTTTTCTCTAGTTGTGGCCTATAGGTTTTCTCTCTCTAGTTGTGATGCGCGGGCTCCAGAGCGTGTGGGCTCTGTAGTTTGTGGCACGTGGGCTCTCTAGCTGAGGCACACGGGCTCAGTAGTTGTGGCGGGTGGGCTTAGTTGCCCTGCAGCATGTGGGAATCTTAGTTCCCCGACCAGGGATTGAACCGGCGTCCCCTGCATTGAAAGGCAGATTCTTTACCACTGGACCGCCAGGGAAGTCTCGATCAATGTTTTTTAAGGACTGTATCTTTTTTCATATCTAAGAAATCTTTGCCTAACCCAAGGTCATTCACCATGTGTTTTCTTTCGAAGTTTTTAAATTTTAGGATTTTCATTTATATCTATGATCCATTTTGAGTTGATTTTTGTATATGGTGGGAGGTGTGGATCAAACTTCATTTCTTTTACATGTAGCTATTCAATTGTTCCAGGACCATTCACTGAAAAGACTATCCTCTTTGTCACTTAATAACCCTTTAACTTTGTTGAGCAATTGACCATATATGTTTGGGTCTATTACCATACTCTTTGTTCTGTTCAATTGACCTATTTGTCTGACTTTACCTCAATTTCCCCACACTGTATTTATTAATCACTGTAGCTTTAGTGTAAGTATTGAAATCAGGTAATATAAGTCCTCCAAGTTTGTTTATCTTTTTCCAAGTTATTTAGGCTCTTCTAGGGCTTTTGCATTTCTACATTAATTTTAGGATCAATTTGTTAAGTTCTACGAAAAAGGCTGCTGGGAGTTTGAATGGGATTGCATTGACTCTATAGATCAATTTGGGGAGAACTGACATCTTAATAATATTGAATCTTCTGACCTAGGACCACACTATATTTCTCCATGTATTTAGGACTTCTTTAGTTTCCCTCAGTAGTTTTCAGTGAGCAAGTCTTACACATTTTTTGTCAAACTTATCCCCAAGTATTTCAGATTTGCACTGCAATGCTATTGCATATAGAAATACACCTGATTTTTGTAGATTGACTCTATATCCTGCAACCTTGATAAGCTCACTTATTAGCATCAGTAACTTTTTAGTAAATTCCATAGGATTTTCTACATGGACCATCATGTCATCTGTGAATACAGTTTTACTTTCTTTTCAAACTTTACGCCTTTTTTTTCTTGTCTTATTGCACTGACTAGAAACTATAGTACAATGTTGAACAGAAGTATTAAGAGTGGATATCCATGCCTTGTTCTTGATCTTATGGGGGAAGCACTCAGCATTTCCCCATAAAGGATGATGTTAGCTGTAGGTGTTTTGCAGATGACTTTCAGTATTTTCTGATCCATGAACACAGTATATCTGAGGTGAGGAAGTCCACTGAGTTTTTGGGTTTTTTTTTCTAAACCATGAATGAACATTAGAATTTGTCAAAAATTTTTTGTGTTTATTGGGATGAGCATATAAATTTTTATTTTTTAATCTGTAACTGTGGTGAATTATATTCCTTGACTGAATGCTAAACCAACCTTGCTCTCCTTGATAGACCCCAATTAGTCATGACATATCATTTTTATCACTGGATTTGAATTACTAACACTTTGTTAAGAATTTTTACATCTACATTCATGAGAGTTCTTGGTCTGTATTTTTCTTTTCTTGTAATTTCTTTGTCTGATATAGGTATCAGGGTAATGCTGGCTCATGGGATGAGTTGGGAAGTATTACCTTGTTGTGGGCTGAATTGTGTCCTCTCAGAATTCATATGTTGAAGTCCTAACCCCCAGTACCTCAGAATGTGACTGTATTTGGAGGTAGGGTATTTAAAGAGCTAAGTTAAAAAGAAGTCATTAGGGTTGGCCCTCATCCAATATGACTGGTGTCCTTGTAAGAAGAAGAAATTAGGACCCAGACATGCACTGAGAGAAGACCATATAAAGACAGAGGTAAGACGACCATCTATAAGCCAAGGGAAAGGCCTCAGAAGAAACAAATCCAGCTGACACCTTCATCTCAGACTTCTAGCCTTCAGAATAGTGAGAAAATAGCTTTCTGTGGTTTAAGCCAACCAGTCTTTGTTACAGCAGCTCTAGCAAACTAACACATACCTCATCCATTTTCTGGAAGACTTTGGTTAGAATTTTCATTATTTCTTCCTTAAATTTTTGATAGAATTCACCAGTGGATGGCTTCCCTGGCACCCTCTCCAGTGGTTTCCCAGCAAGTTCTGGGCTATGCCACCTCTCCATGGATGTCTCCCTGGTGCCTGACAGCAGATTCCAAACAAGTGGCACTGGTGCAGCATCTCAGTAAACTTCTTTACCATCCAGTGGGCTATGGCTGTGCCCTCTTAATATTAAAAGTCTGACTCTCAGCCTAAGGGGGAGGGGGCTTTCTTAGGTTTGCCTTGCCTCAGCCCTACGGTTAGCGGCTGCTTCCTATATATGCTATTCTTGTATTCTTTAGAGTTCTTTTCATTGCTTAATAGCAAATAGTCCATAATTCCAATTTCTTATTACAGTAGTCTGTGATGGTTAATTTTATGTGTCAGCTTGGCTGGGCCATGGAGCCCAGATATTTATCAAACATTATTCTGGATGTTTCTGTGAAGGTGTTTTTTGGATAAGACTAACATTTACATTGGTGGACTTTGAGTAAACCAGATTACCCTCCATAATGTATCCTATCAGTTGAAGGCCTTAATAGAGCAAGAAGGCATTCTGCCAGTCAAACCTCTTTGAACTCGAAATACAACTCTTTCCCTGGGTCTCCAGCCCACCAGCCTACCCTGCAGATTTTGGATTCACCAAGGCTCTACAATTGTGTGAGCCAATTCCTTAAAATAAATCTCTCTATATATACATATACATATACATACACACACACATCCTGTTGGTTCTGTTTCTCTGGAGAATTCTAACATAGTTCTATACATTAAACTACCCCTCTTCAAATTGCTGTGTGATTTCTGTTTCTTGATTTGGACCCTGACAAACACACCATTACTTTCCCCTGAACTCCGAATCCGTATGTGCAACTGTCTATCAGCATCTTTACTTGGATGTCTATCAGGCATGCCAAACTTACTGCCAAAAGTAAGCTCTTGATGTTCCTCCTGTAAACTTGTTTCTCTTATGCTTTTTCCAATTTCTGCTAAAGACAACTCCATTTTCAGTGAGGCTTTCCCTGGCTAACCCATTTACAATTGCAGTCCATCTCTAAGCAGTCCCAACTATACTTTCGATTCTTCTTCTTTGCTTGTTGTTATTATCTAACTACTATATGTATTACCTATTTGTCATGTTTATTGTGTAACTCCTCCATTAGAATATAAATTCCATGATAGCAGGAATTTGATGTATGTGTATGTTTAAACTGCTCTATGTCCTTAACCTAAAGTAATGCTTAACATATAGTGGGTAATCAATGAATCTCTGCCTTTCATTTTTGCTATGGACTAAAAATCTAGTTATTTTTGAGTGTTTTGTTTAAATACTACCCTTTCCCAAGTTCATAAATACATTCTACATTTTCTTCAAAAATTTTTGTTTTGCCTTTTACATTTAGGTTGTTAAGCCAAGAATTAATTGATCTTTCTGTATGGTGTGAGGTAGAGTTCTTTTTTTTTTTTAACCCCTTTTAGATAACCAGTTGCCCAGCAGGCTATATTTCTACTACATAATGGTTTTATGTAGTTTTTTCTCTCATAATGGTTTTATCCCTCTACTTTCTGGAGTCACTTGCCCTGTGAACTGCTCAGTATTAAGGTTCTATAAAAATGAAGCAAAACAAAGTATCAACCCCACAGTTTTATTTGTAAAGAATGAAGCATGAAAAGTCATATTTAAATGTACTCCAAAACCTGAAAAACCCACATCAGTTTCTCTGATACATATGTTAAAGTGCTTGATATCACAATACTCTTTAAATTTTAAGTACGCTCAGATGAGAAAAAAAATCCAGTTCTGATGCATTTTGTTAACAATACAAAGAAAACAATATAATTTAAATGCAGAAATGCTCATTTAAAAAAAAGATACACAGGGTACATTTATACATGGTTCAAGTGTAACATAGAGAATTCTTTTTATAAGTTTAACACCCTCATTTGATTGACAACAGGAACTCTTACCATACCTCTCTACTTTTAATAAGATCTGTCTGGTGTTTGGAATAAAGGCTGGGCCACATGTAAATACATTTAGGTAACTGGGTCAAGCGTGATTCCCTCCCACATAACCCAAGGATACCCTGGATTCCTTCAAATGAGGAGACTGTTTTTGACGATTTTTTTTCACTCTGGTATTAACTGCTCAATGTGATAACTTTCTGGAGCCAATCTTTATTTTGTCCTTGAGAGGACAATCATGTCTAGTAAGATCTGATAGGATGAGGTTATCCTTGGATTACTCTGATCTCACTCCATCGGTACCCTCTTCAAAAAGCTTGGAAATCAGTTTGATTCAAGAGATTTATAAATGTATTTTAACAGGAATAAGAGACCTAGTAGCTTATTATTTGTTTCTGCCTCCTTTTACACTAAAAGGTAATGTAACAAATACTTATATAAGAAACATGGACTTCAAATGACACGGATGACTTGGAAATAGGATTGATTCACTTTACAAAAGTAGAGATGATCTCAAGACTCCATTCTCAATCAGTGAAGGTGTGTTAATACTGAAATGTAAATAGCTACGGTTCAGATTGTCCTTTCGAATGGTGAAAAAGATAGACTAGTTTCTGTAAACCTCACAGAGAAAATACTCACAGTTCTCAAAATGAAAAACTACTGAAAAAATAATAATTCTTAGAAGAAAGAAGCTATTTCATCATTAAGAGTTACACTTCCAATGCTGTCAAATAAATATTTCCCTGGGGAATCTGAGGTCCTTGTCTGTTGCCTCACGTTTCAAAATATCTCAGAGGTGTCAACATTTACTACACATGAACTGTTATGTATAGCCTCTATCCCTCTTTTACTTACATTTACATACTACAGTGCTTTATTGCCAAAAAAAGGAAATATGAGCAATTCAGTATTTCCCCTGTATCATTCATATAGTGACAGAAGTTCATTAAAATGATTTCTTAAAAAACCATGTTAAAGTAAATACCATAGTGTTATAAAAGGTACAAAATGTGTGAAATATTTAAAATAAATTTTAGAGGGAAATCATAAACTTTTGCAAGCTTTAGGTTCTTCTATCAAATTCTTGCCCCCAGTGGGAAAGAGGATGGATAAGGTTGGGAGGCCTTCCTTTTGTTCTCAGCAGCCCATTTTTCTCCACTGAGAACCCTACTTTATACTACTCCACACTGAGCCTCAGTCATTTTTAAGGCGCTGGTAAGCCCCCAGACAGGGCACAGCTTCAGGGTCTCACACGTAATACCAATGTCGGTGTAATGCTACTATGTCACCAAGGTTGATATTAGGAGTTTCAGGACATTTGAAAAACACTTGGAAGATAAATGTTTCAAGAGATAATATTTTTGGCAAGTTAATTTTAAAACAATTTCTTCTTAACCTATTATTATGTGAAAATACTAATTATGATTCCAGGCATTACTTTTAATTTATTTTGAGAAAAAAAAAAGTCAATTACAAAATTGATTTTTATGTACTTTAACTTTGAAGTGTGATGACAAAGCAATATACTAATTTAAAGTATTAACAGGAAAAAAAAATAAAGTGTTAACAGAGCAGAAAGTATACCTCTGAATGACCTTCAGAAGTTATCTTAGAAGGCTATGTACATTTATTCTAAGGATTCTGCTACTGTCCCGCTCAAAATATTTTGATATTGGCTCAAAGATAGTTATAAGCCATGTAAGAACTAAGTCTTATTTCTTTAGAATTGTGTTTCTTATGTGACCCCAAACTTTGCTTAAGTATCCTTTTCATTCATCAACTTGTAACCTAAGGACTTTTTGTTGTTTCAAATTTTAAATTTCTTTTGAAAGGCCACCATTTCCCATCACTGGCAGTATTCAAAAGAATGGGCTGTAGGTCATTCAGGCAGCTCATAAGGAGGTCCCCCAGGTGTCTGGAGCACTGGCTTTATCACTGGCATACATATATGGACTCCCAAGGTGACCACTCTAAAGGGCCTAGCATTCTAGAGGATGTGTCAGTTCTGGTGTGACTCCTTCTTTTGAAATTGGTCATCTCACTACTATAGTCAGACAATAGAAAGTGGGATGAAATTTTAGGTATAACTCTTTTGGGAGGTATTAATTTTTAAAGTATTGGTATTATTCACAGGCCCAAAATCCAATTTTGCTCCTAGTTTTTTTTTTTTTTTGGCTGCGCTGTGAGGCTTGTGAGATCTTAGTTCCCTGACCAGGGATCAAACCCGGGCCCTTGGCAGTGAGAGTCCTAACCACTGGACCGCCAGAGAATTCCTGCTCCTACTTTTTAAAATAGGTGTAATTCTCTATAACTTAAGGACAATTTGTTAAAATGAATATTAATCCCTGTGCTACCTGTATAGGTGGATGAATAAACAACCAAGGGTAGAAAGACTATTAATATGAATGCCTTGGAGGCCAGTCTCATGCAGCCTGGTGTAATAAAAAACATGAATTCTAGACCCTGTGTTGTCACAGGTGTGCGGGTAAGTATTTAATCTCTCTGACCCTTAAGTGTTCCCATCTGTAAAATGAGAAGGCTAGACTAGATGACTCAATTCTAGCCTGCTAACCTAAGCCATCTCTCTGTTTGCCCAGAATGTGTCAGAAGCACGGCCTTTGGAAAAGGTAACAATGACAAAATCCGGAATTGGATCACGCTATGGTTTCTCATCACTGAAACAGTAAGTGCCTAGTGTGAAACAGGTTCTGGATGTCTCCCATAACAGACTTTCCATGTCCCTGCAACAGCCACACCACTGTGGACAAACTTCAGCTGTAGGCAAACAAATTTCTGGTCTACCCAGGTCACCCAGAACCATCTTCTTAAACCCTTTCCATGGGTTTCTAAATGCTGCCTTCCACTCTCCCTACCCTCCTCAAGTACTCAGTCACGTATTAAAAGGGCGTGTGCCTTGGCTGAATACAGTGTTTGATAAAGGGAGTGAGGCACTTGTTTCATTAGTTTCTTCTTCCAGGAAAAAAAAGGTAAACAACGCTATTGGCTAAAGCCTGGACCCTCAGATTACACAAGGGTCCTGAGAGGCCATGGCTTTGCTTCTCAGCCACAACTGGGAACAAAATCTGGAGCTCTGCTGAGGCAATTTCCCTGCTAACAACATGCAAATGCCTAATTAGACTTAAAGGACTGACCGTAAGATGAAGACTTAAGGTAACGAGCTAATACCAAATTTATTTAACTTCCTTAAAAAATACCAAACTGGAAAGTTACAATGTTTGGTCTCCTAAAATTGTTGCCTCTTGTTTCGCTTCCATTTTGTCAGTACTGGCCTGTACCTTCTCTGGGCCAGTTGTTTTACATTTTCACCCCTGCTTACAAAAGAACATAAAGCTTGCCCGGAAACACCCAGAAAGGGTTCATTCTTTCTCTCTTCTTCTGTTATTTGCATTATCATGGTCAACAAATACTTTCACAAAAACAGTCCAAGCCACACAGGGCCCTCCTCCTTCTTAAACATTCTTTCCATTTCCTGAGGGGGGATGTGCACCGGGAGAGGGGAGGGGGGTGATTGGAACCAAACAAAGACCGTGTTTGTGTTTATCTTTAAGAGGTAAGGACCACTGCAGGGTTGAGATGGCCAAATTAAAAGTACAGAATCAAACTGCTGTTTGCAGTTCTTAAGACCATGAGGCCAACACTGAAATTCACATCTCCCCAAAGTACCTCAAATAACAAGAATAAAAATGCCAAGAATGAAGTTAGTCTAGGCTAATCTTTCCAAAGTGTAAAGAAGTTATAATCCCACAAGTTAACACACTTCTCAGGGCTTTGTGTGTTCTCTTTCCAGTTTAGCCAAGCTCCTGGGGTACAGTATTTAAAATATTTGAATCATATCTTGTGCTGACGGAAAAAATTTTTCCAAAAGACTGGAAAAGTGGCTCAATTCAAACGTATGAAACATGTGAAACTTAAAAGCTGTAAGTGAGGGCTACTATCCCCTACAGTAGGTAAAGCTGTTTACATTCACAATACAAAGGATCAGACACCAGGATGACTGGTTACGACATAACAATGCATTCTGAGTTCCTTTGTGATACCGGGAGGAAAAAAAAAGTCCCACTGGGTTGCACTGTATTTACATGTTTACTGGCTTCTTCCTGACTAGCACCACTCTTTCTCCTCCCCCCACCCCCCACCTCCCAATACTTTTAAACTACTTATTTTAAGTCACAGGAATATTCAATCTAAGAAAAGTTATCTTATTAGAGTAATATAATTTCTCAAAGAAGAGAGCATATTTACACACATCTAACACATGAAAATACTCTATTTTATACTAAATTCCAGGTTCAAATGAACTACAATACAGCACTTTACCTTGTCTGTAGTGTCAGCATTGTTCAAATTGGGGGATACGGTGTGTTGCCCCCTGCAGTGACTCACTACCTCATCAGACAAGTCCAAATCAGTCCCGTCATTGGGGAAGGTTCAGGAACAAGGGGTCTGGACTGAGAGTTTCTAGCTAATTGGGTTACACATCCACTCCTTTGATGAGTGAGCCTTCTAAGACTATAGTGAAGTCCTGGATGGTCTGCAGAATGCGGATGAGGGAGTTGACGGTCATGCGATCTCGCAGGAGGGCACTCTCCTCATACATTCGGGTGATGGCAGGACACTCAGCTAACAGCGGAATCCACTGTGGGAGCAGGCGATCCCTACAGACCCAAACAGAAACAAGTCCTGAGCACTGCTGCCCTCGCTGGAGAACAAGGCACACACTGGAGCTTTTGACGACGGGAAGGTATGGGTGTGGGACTGGATGGGGAAAAATCTAGCCAAGCTCTGAGGTCACCAAAGACAAAACCAAAGTCAACTAGCTGGATAATGACTGGTTAAAAAGATAAGGTAATGAGACAGTGTAAGCTAACGAGGAAACCCATCAGGTTCTAAAAGTGGGTCTGCACAAGTTGGCCATAAGGACTTAGATGTATTAAAGAAATTCTCTATTCTGATTCTACCACTTTAAAAAAAGGCAGAATGCCATTTTGTATTCTTTTTTTACAGGGATGTTAATCAGACATCTGTGGCAAGGCATGCCAAAGTATATTGACCTTTTGTGAAGAAAGTTTCCATTTAATTGTAGGGACTAGCGCTTTTTTTTTTAATTTACACAACATTACAAGGTAAGGAACAAAATCAAAGCAGAAAAACATGAAGTAGATTTTATAAACCAAAAGAGGGGTTGCGCTGGTCTAATAAATCAGAACAGTAAAGAGATAAAAGGAGATAAGGATCATACTCAAAAGGAACTTTAAAAAACACAGCTGAAATTGGGCAGCTTTTATCAAGAAGAAATACAGAACTTAGCTCAGTAAACCAGTTGTTTCAGGAGGACAGAATCTCAATCTTCAGTGTCTCCTGATTAAACTGACATGAGCTATCTGTCACTAAGTAGCTAAGACATCCTCACTGAGCACCTCTCGCTAAGCCTTCATGACAAGGCAGCTAGGCCATCCTGCACCTCTTGCTGGGGCTTCTAGGGGTTTAGAAGAAAACAAACATTGCACAGATAAAAAATCTTCTAAAGAGCTATGTGGTTCATTTCTTACAATTCTGAGAGCCGTTTTAAAATTAATGGAGTGTACAGCTCCTATGCGTCATTTAAAAAAAAGAAAGGGGTAGGAAATTGTCTTAAGGAGAAGACTTTCCATAGTAAGAATTACTTAGATAGTAAGAATTCCACAATGTATTAAAATTAAAGCAACATGGTAGCATATACACACTATACAAGCTCTATACAGGAAATATATATGTGTGAATGTGCTGGTGTGTCTAATTATCTACCAATCTACCTATTATCCACCCACCTCTGGTGCAGTACTGTGTAACGGTTCAGAGCTTTGGGCTCTGGAGTGCGACTAGGTGTAAATCTTGGCTCTGCCTCTTTCTAGCTGTGTGATCTTGGGAAAGTTTGTTAACTTACCCGTGCCTCTTCTACTTTCTATTTTCTCATCTGTACCGTGGGGATATCGCTTGCTACTTCATGCAGTGGTGGTGGTAAAGTGACAGGAGGGTTAAATAAGATAATGTACGTGAAGTACTGAACATACTGCCCAACACATAGCAAGCACCCAATAAACAGGAGTCTCATAAAATTTGGTACGAAAGAAACCCACGGGAGAGCTTTGGAAGGGGCATGATCTGGTATAATCTTTTCTAAATTCTTGCTCAGCATGTGACAAAGACAGGGAAAGTCAAGAACTGGCTTAATACCGTGTTCCAAGGCAAACTAAAATCTGGAATTTGCCGTCCTTCCCAATGTTCCTGGGTGCAGTATTAATAGCATTTACATAGTGGCAGAAGGTTTTGCAGGATGATTTCTGAATGAGGACATCATCTTCATTGTCTAGAATCTGGTCAGTTGTTTCAAAATAGGCAACTGCTCTCTCTGGAGAAGGAAGTCAGAGTCATATCACAATACACATAATACTTCAAATAAAAAAAGATGAATCACTTGGTTTATTCTGGAAATACTAATGACACTTTGCATTATAGCCAGTCTTAAAACCCAAACCATTACTTTATCCTGGTTTCACAATAAATTCTAGAGGCCCATGTTTCATGGTAGAACAATATGCTCCCAGGAGTTTATTTTCTAATCTAGACTGCATTCCAGACGGTTGGAAAGTTTACTCTCTTTAGAATACCTTCAAGAAATGGCAGTTGACAGCAAAGAAAAAAAACCCCATGAACTTGTCTGTTAAGACTGGAGCCTTCTAAGAGTAAGTAGCAAAGACATGGTAGCCATTGAGGTGGCGCCCTTTGTTCTAGTTATAGAATGGCTGGCTAACACTGTGCAACAAAATCCTTGAAATGGAACTGCTTCAGTAAATCTGAGGAAGAGGGACTTCCCTGGTGGTGCAGTGGTTAAGAATCCGCCTGCCAATGCAGGGGACACGGGTTCAAGCCCTGGTCCGGGAAGATCCCACATGCCATGGAGCAACTAAGCCCGGGCACCGCAACTACTGGGCCTGCGCTCTAGAACCCGTGAGCCACAACTACTGAGCCCGCGTGCTACAACTACTGAAGCCCGTGCGCCTAGAGCCCGTGCTCCACAACAAAGAGAAGCCACGGCAATGAGAAGCCCGCGAACCGCAACCAAGAGTAGCCCCCGTGTGCCACAACTAGAGAAAGTCTGTGTGCAGCAACAAAGACCCAACACAGCCAAAAATAAATAAATTTATTAAAAAAAAAAATCTGAGGAAGAGTTATGTATATACATATCAGAAGCAGGAGCAGTAAGAGTCTATGCATTCCAAAAGAAAAAAAAACAGGGCTTCCCTGGTGGCCCAGTGGCTGAGAGTCTGCCTGCCGATGCAGGGGACGCGGGTTCATGCCTCGGTCTGGGAGGATCCCGCATGCCGCGGAGCGGCTGGGCTGTGAGCCGTGGCCGTTGAGCCTGCTCGTCCGGAGCCTGTACTCCACAACAGGAGAGGCCACAACAGTAAGAGGCCCACATACCGCAAAAAAAAAAAAAAAAAAAAAGAAAAGAAAAAAAACTAACCCACTCTAGGGGGCCTAGCTCTGTCAACTTTCCTTTCTTTGTCTAAAAGTTATTGGATAAAATCAACTACTTCATCCAGGCCTTATTTACAAACATGAAATGATTAATTTCCCTGTGAAAGAAACTGGGAATTGTAGAAGAAGCTGCATAGCAAAATAAAGAATACAAAGTTTAGCGAGCTAGAGCAGTACATTCCAGTAGAACTTTCCATGATGATGAAAATATTCTACATCTGCAAGGTCCAATTCTACAGCCACTAGTAGGGCTGGTGTGACTGAGGGAGTGAATTTTAAACTTAATTTAAATTAAGCCAATTTAAATAGCCACATGTGACTACTGGTTACCATACTGGACAGCACAGAACTAGAGTGATCCTTTTAAAACATAGATTATATCATGTCACTCCTTAGCTCCAGGCCTTCCAAGGACTTCCCATACCATTCAGTATAAAGAACAAAGTGCTTCCAGAGGCCTAGAAGGCCCTTCACAACCGGCTCTGGCAGTAAACACCCTCTCCTCCAAATCCCAGCCCCTCTCCCTCACTCCGCTCCGGTCCCACCGACATGCCTGCTGCTCCATGCAAGGCCAAGCACAGCCCCACCCTGCTCTGCTGGGGTGCTTCTTTCAGCCTCCAGTGCCCTCTTCCCCGTATTCACAAGGCTCACTTCCTTGAAGTCTTTGCTTAATGTTACCTTGTCAACAAAGTCTATAAGCACCCCGATTAAAAGAGTGCCCCCACTCCATTTCCTTTCACCTTGCTCTATTTTTTTCCGGATCAACGATGACCTTCCAATATATCAGATGAATTGCATATCTGTTATGTTTTTGTGTATTGTTTGCCCCTACCAGATTATAAATTTGTCAACCATAGGAATTTCTGTGTTTTGTTTACTTTTATCTTTATGTATATCTTGAGCATCTAGAATACTGTTTAGAATATTGTGGACATTTATATATATTTGTTGACTGAATGAAAAGCACAGATACTGCTTATTTGATATTTACTTTTAAAAACATACACCCTTATCACTAACTTATTCACTCCAATCCCTGAGTTTGAGTTTTCTAAGAAACATTTTGATGACCTTATAACAACACACACCAGCTTTAATTTACCTATGAAGTCCCAGATGAAGACGTTCTTGTGAAAGATGCGAGCAGATTTGAAGCCATGGTGGAAAACTTGCTCAAGTGCTGCAACTAAGCCACTCTCTCCACACAGCAACACAGTGAGGCTTCCTCTCTGTGGAGCACAACACACAGTGCCGGACAATAAGCTCTTGCTCGATGTTTAGGAAAAACACTAGAGGAACAAGTGCTGAGAGTAGCAATGAAGCATTTTTTGCAGCTATTAGAAAGCTTACAAATTAAAATTAAAGCACCTTTTATTGCCTTATGTATCATGTATAAAGCAGCTTTAAAATCCTACCATATTAAGTTTTATAGCCCATCATACCTCTTTTTCAGGTTTGTGAAAATGTTTCACAATATTGTTCACAGCTTCTCCAATTCCTTCTTGGATCTGTCCAGCATTGGGTTCTAAAAAATAATCAATAATGGCTGAATTCTCATGCAAGGGAAATAAACCAAAGTACTACAGGACATCAACTGTGCCTGCCTGTGGTGGAAACACTTCACCAGAGCAGGCTGGCTTGTCAGGGTTCCGTGAAACTTGCCTTGGCCAGTTTGGCCAAGGGAGAGGCATATTGGCACAATGGAGTAGAAACCAAGAGACCCCCAAGATTCAAATCCCAGCCTTACCACTTGCAATCCATAACCTTGGTCAAATTATCTAACTTCCTCTGAGTTTGAGTTTCTTCAATCTATAACAGGGAAAACACACACCTCTAGGGTCACAGGGAAAAGTGAATGAGATATTATGTGTAAGTCATCTGGCATGGTGCCTGTCACAAAGTGCTACTAGTCCTCAGATCTAAGGAGAGAGGTGGGAAAGACCCACAGCGTCATTCCTCAGGTACCTCTTATCCCACCTACCTCCGAGTCCTTAGTAGGCACAGACTAAGGCTTCTGGAGCTCTGAATGTCTAATTTGGATCATGTGCTTTGCTGTTGTCTTAAAAGTAAAGGGTATATGTTTAAAGATGCCAGGTACATGGGGACACCCTGCCTCGAAGCCCAGAACTGTTTCTTTCTGGCCACTTAGTCCATCTGGGCACTGCTTCATTCTCTCAGCCAGTACTTGCTTACCTAGGCCCCCTTCCTGAGGGAGAGCTTGGTGGGTTTCTTGAATGGAATCTAAAGCACCTTTGCCTCCCAAACCCCAAGAATGATTAAAAAAAAAAAAAAGGAGAAAAAGACGGAAAAGAAAGAAAGGTGGTAAACAGGTTTCATCCATGGATAGAAGTAAGTAACAAGAGAAAAATTAAATAATTGGTCTTTTCTTGTAGTGATTAACTCTTAAATCAAACTCACATATCACACTATAAATGACATGCTATACAGTCTAGAATTTAAGAATCTTTAAATTCATATTGCTGGAGGATTTCTTGCATAAGACATTTTCCAGGTAAGACTCAAGTAAGTTTTCTCTACACCAATGCAAAAAAGTTGTTAAAATGGAAACCTCTTATAATTGAAGGACTGATACTGTGTCATCTCCAGCTCCTAGTAATCTTTTTACTTGTACCTTTCTCTTTTAAACATGAAGATCTATGTTGAAAGCTTTTATTCATTTCGAATGAACCCTGTGCTGATCAGCATTACTTTGAAACCAATTTAAAATGTTTAGTTCTCTAAATATCACCTTGCACACACTGTGAAAAAAACACCACGGTACCCACCTCTGAGTTTCACATTATTTAAAATTTTCTGCTTAATGAGAAAGAAAATATGACTGGAAGCGGGGGATAAGGCCTCTCAAGACATTAATACCCCATAAAATTGGACTGATTCACAAGTTGTAATAATTTGGAAGGACTGAACTGAAATCCACTTTTTAATTTTAAATCAGCATAGCTGAGGTATTACATACAATAAATTCACCAATTTTAAGTGTGTAATTTGATGAGTTTTGACAGATGTATAGACATATAACCATCACCACAAACATAATATAGAAAATTTCCATCAACCCAAAAAGTTCCCCCATTCCCCTTTTCAGTCAATCCCCTTCCCCAGCTCATAACCCCTGTCAACTGCTGATCTGTTTTTCATCGTTATTATATTGGCTTTTCCAGAATTTAATACAAATGGAATCATATAGTGTCTGGTCCTTTGTGTCTGGTTTCTCTCACCTGGCATAATAGTTTTGATTCATCCGTGATGCTAGATATATCCACAGTATTGCTGAATAGTATCCCATTGACTAGATCTACCACTATTTGCTTCTCCACTCACCAGCTGGTGGACACTGGGGTTGCTTCCATTTTGGCTATTATGAATAAAGCTGCTAGCAGCATTTGAGTACAAGTCTTGGTGTAGATATATGTATTTATTTCTTTGGGGTATATATCTAGAGTGGGACTGCTGGGTCAAGTGTATGGTTAGTATGTGTATATCTTTAAAAGAAATTGCCAAATGGTTTTTCCTTTTGCATTCCCACTGGCAATATATGAGTATTCCACTGTTCTCTACCCTTATTTTAGCTATTCTAGTGTGTGTGTGTGTTAAGTTTACTTCTGAAGGCAGAGAAGAATTATGAATACAGGGAATCATTTGAGAAAGAATAATTTTACATTTTAGACTGTATCATTCTAATAGCTAATACATTACTACGTACTAAGAAATGGATATGGAATAATAATAGCTAAGGAAACTGCTCTGTTAGTTAACTAAGGACCTCTTAGGTACCTCTTATTCTACTCATGGTTACTGTCTATAAACTGAAATAAAACCACTTCACTGATAAACTTCTGTGATTTTTCACTAAATCATACTGCCTCTTTATTAGTTTTCTGTGGTTCTGGTACTAGGTTACCACAAATTTGGTAACGTAAAAAAGCAGAAATTTATTCTCCCACAATTCCAAAGGCAAAAGTCAGAAATCAGTATCACCAGGCAGAAGCCAAGGTGTGGACAGGGCTGCACTTCCTCTGGAGGCTCAGTGGAAGAAGCTGCTCCTTGCCTCTTCAAGCTCTGGTGGCTCTGGCATTCCTTGGCTTGTGGCCGCATCACTTCAATTTCTGCCTCCATCTTTCTATTGTCTTCTCCTCTGTGTGTGTCTAATTTCCTTTTGCCTCCCTCTTATAAGAACACATGTGATTGCATTTAGGGCCTACCTGGATAATCCAGGATAATCTCCCCATCTCAAGTTCCTTAACTTAATTATATTTGCCAAGACCCTTTTTCTAAATAAAGTAACATTTACAGATCCCAGGGATTAAAATCTGATACCCCTGGGAGACATTATTCAGCCTATTAAAGACCACATTAGTATATATTAGAAGTTTATTGTACTATTCAAAATGGCATATGAACATAGTATCCTATCCACAGAATTCACTTTTTTATAGTATTTTGTTTTATCACTTCTACAGGAAGTTGGGGGTGGGGTAGGGAGAGGAATTTTTAGAATTCCTCTTAGAAAAAGGGGCTTTGGATAACTAGATGTAGGAGTACTGTAACATGTAACTGTCCTTATTCCTCCTTTAAGTTTCAGGCAAGATATTATTTCTTCATACTTCCAAAGCTTAATTAAAACATAAGCAGGCAGTTTTTGTTGGATTTTAGCATCTAAATTCTTCAGGGGCTTTTAACTATTTGTTAATGTCCTGCTTTATTTTTCCTTTTTTCTCTCCCCATTCTTTTTTTTTTTTTAAATTATTTTATTTTATTGGCCACGTTGGGTCTTTGTTGCTGTGCGTGGGCTTTCTCTACTTGTGGTGAGTGGGGGCTACTCTTCGTTGCAGTGCGCAGGTTTCTCATTGTGGTGGCTTCTCTTGTTGCAGAGCACGGGCTTCAGCAGTTGTGGTGCATGGGCTTCAGTAGTTGTGGCACGCGGGCTCAGTAGTTGTGGTTGCAGGCTCTAGAGCGTAGGCTAGGTAGCTGTGGCGCACGGTCTTAGTTGCTCTGCGGCATGTGGGATCTTCCCTAGCCAGGGCTCAAACCCGTGTCCCCTGCATTGGCAGGTGGATTCTTAACCACTGCGCCCCCAGGGAAGCCCTCTCTCCCCACTCTGAAAGCCTTTCTCTCAAATTAATTTTCCTCAGCTTTTTTCTTTTCAATCTCCTTACCGTAATTCATTAATACAACAGTTTTCTATGAAATGGCTACATGATGCCTGCAACATGACACACTGGAAAATAAAAAAACTATTTACTGGTAGTTTTTCCTGTCAGTGAAGTGATGCTTAGTCTCCTGGCCATGGTGGGTGATTTCTGCTGGGGTGGAGTCCGACACTGCTTCACTAGATCCTCATCTGCTGCTGATGTCATCAATTCTCCAATGAGAATTCTCTCCAGGCTTCCATCATCAATGCCTTTCCCCAGCCACCGCCCGCATGGGAACCTGGTAGGACAGAAACAAACTTCAGGATCACCAATATCTTACTAGCTTTAATTAGAATTTTTAAATGGCACCATGGGTGAAGCCCATCATTTTAGTGCCTGTGGGTTGCTTTTTTCATTATGAAAAATTTCAAACACATAAAAAAGTAGAAAAGATAAGAGACACCCATATTCTTATGACTTAAACATAACATTTTGCCATATGCTTCATTTTTATTTTTTGTTAAAAGTATTTTAAAGTAAATTACAAACAAAAGGACATTTTACTCCCAAGCACTTTAGTATGAGTCTCTGAAAACTAAAGATATTCTTTCTTATATAAAGAGAATAAATTGTTATCATCAAATTAAAATAATTCTTTAATATTTTCTCATACCTCGTCTGTATTAAAATTCTGGGGTTAGTTTCAACAACAATATCTTCAAACTAGATGCTAATGTGGGAGTTAAGTCACAGGAGAAAAGAGGAGAATGTTCTCAAAGAAGAGCGCTGGCTTTGCCCAGGAGCATCCGAAAGAGCCCTTTCCTCTTACTGACATTATTTTAAGCTTCTTTTTTGTTTCCTTTTTTTTTATCAGACTTCCACCAATCATTTTCAACATTTGTGGACTAAGCATTAGCAGCAAACACAATCAGTTTCTTAAAAGTATTTTGGGGACAATTTTGTATTTGGAACAAAATAACACAATTTTGTTATGACATAAACAGAAACAAAACAACCCAAAAAACTAAACTAAAATTCAGAAGGCAGCGGGAAAGCTTTGGAATGAAAATAATTCTCAAACCTTTTCTTGTCTAAAGAGTCTTAAAAGAAGTGTGAGCTCCCAAGGACATTTACTTACCTGTATGTATGTCCTGTGATTTCGTTTCTGACCATGACACAATCCACTAGCCATTTGGCTAACAGTCCTGAGTTATCGTGACCAATCTGAACAGTAGTCAGCTTCCCCAGGTTCTGGCACTGCAGGGACAGGACCACAGGTTACTCAGTACCTGATCCCTTCCTGCTACCTCTCAGCTTTAGCAGTGGTGCCATGGTTCCATCCAATTTAACGACTGCGGAGGACCCACTCTGCACAATGTGTTCTGCTGTGCACTAGAGAAAAATATTCACACCTAGTAGATCCCTTCTAATGAGACAGGAGACATAGGAACATTAACTATCGAATGAGAGGGACTGCGCAATGCCCTAGAGTAGAGATGTAAACAGGTACTTGAAGAACACTGGGGAAAGAACGATGATTTCTAATTGGAGAACCCAGAAACATTGCAGAGTCAGTGATTTGTGCCTATGAAGGATGAGAAGAATCTCAAGAAGTGGGAAAAGGATGCTGTTTAGATTTAGTTGCAGACAGGTCAGAGAAACAATTATAGATACAAAAAATCACCAACATGACTAGTTTTCTGCTTCTAATAAAATACTAAGGCAGAACTGACTTCAAACCTCACCTAGAAGTCTTTGAAGCTGTTGTTAAAAAAAGAAAAAAAAAACCCAAAAAAAAACATAGTTATCAGTGTCCTTCCTGACCCATCGTGGACAAGTACAAAAGAAAGCGATGATAATAGGAGTGGTGAAAATAAATGTCAACTAAATTCTGACTTTTAAATTCTGATAAAAGATCATAGACCCCAGACATAGACCCGAGATCTGGGGTCTACCCCAGACATAGACCCCAGATCATAGACATCAGAACTATGAGTTCTCAAAGCCCTTGACGTCTTTGAATCACAGCGATCTAGGTGAGGGAGGATGGCATCTTGAATTAGTTGTGGCAGCAGAGATGGAAAGAAGTAGGCAGATGTGAGAGTCTAGAAACAGCAATGATGGGACTTACAATGCAGTTTATGTTCCGTACTTGGTAGTCGAAGAAGAGCCAAGGATTTTAATCTTTTATATACAGATGGCTGTGACCCCACTAGATAGATAGTGTCAAAATTAGCTCTTGGGCAGTGTTATGACTCTGAGTGGAAGCTGCTATACCTAGACTCCAAGGAACATGAGAACAGGACATTTCAGTTAGCACCATTTCCCTCCTGAAGCAAGAACAGCTGTTTGTCTTCTTCCTGCATGTCAGGATCAACCAGCATGTGGGCTCAAAAGTATGGGAATACGTCACCAGGTAAGACCTGAAAACTGACTACCATAGTGAAAGGTATATTTTTGCAAAATCACTTTATAAATATCACCACGTGGTCTAAAAACCAAAAGCATGGATAGCAGTTCCCCTGTCCCTTTGACTAGGTTCAGGCAGGGTGAATTTACAGTTTGGAAGAGAACCACTGTGAGGAAAGCATTACTTGAATGTTCTCTACTTGCCAGGGTTCCGTGCTAGGCACTGGGAATTATGGAATAGGACCTGGCAAAGCCCCAAAGTGCACCATTATGAGTGGAAAAATAGAGCTTAACAATTAAAATAACAATAAAAATACAAAAATTCACGTGTTCAAGACAACTTTAGGTATATAGTCCCCAAAATGATCCTGCATACTTAATTACTCCTTTATATTATTTGACTCAAGGAAAAATGAAAAAGTGAAACTGGCATCGTTGTGTAGAACTATGTATGACACTTTGTGCTAAGAAAGGTATTAGCTGGGCTTCCCTGGTGGCGCAGTGGTTGAGAGTCCGCCTGCCAATGCAGGGGACACGGGTTCGTGCCCCAGTCCGGGAAGATCCCACATGCCGCGGAGCGGCTGGGCCCGTGAGCCATGGCTGCTGAGCCTGCGCGTCCGGAGCCTGTGCTCCGTAACGGGAGAGGCCACAACAGTGAGAGGCCTGCATACCACAAAAAAAAAAGAAAGGTATTAGCTGAACTTACTTCAAAGGTCATTTCGAGGAGATTTTTGGGAATCTGCATTACTCCCGTGTCTCCTAGTTCTCCTGATACACAGATCCAAGGGTTCGATGTGATGATCGCATTGCTCAGCTTTTTGATGGGAATGATCACTGACCTATACGGAATCACTGAAAGAAAAATGCTGAAATTAATACAGAATTACAATAAAATTCTCCTGATAACAAAACAAATATACATTAAGAACTCGGCTGGCTTTCACAGATACTTTGCTTTTTAATGATCTATCAAGATGTACTTAAACAAAAAGATAGATCATAACCTCCCCCAGTCTAGAAAGATGAGGTCTGGTTTATAAGCCAAAAGTCCCAATATTTGTGGTTTCCACACATATACATCACCATGTGTACATGACATGCTTATCATCACCACTACATTTATAAACAATGTCAGGCATTATTAGCACCAGAATCTCTGAGGACATAAACAGTGACTGTGCTATATAGTGTTTTCATTGTTTTAATGTTTTTTATTAATTTTGTCCCAGAATCGAGTATAAATGAGCACGGTTACTGGTATGGTTTCATATAAAAAAAGGTGGTAGATGACTTCTTGGATAGCATCCTCTTGTTGCTGATTTTCTTGGCCAACCCTTAAAAGCAGTGCACTTCAGAACTTTCCCATCCCAGTTTTACAGTCCAATATGCAAAGCCAAGAATAATAAACAACAGCACCTCCATTCTGGACATAATATGAAGTCTATAAACTACAACTTGGAAAGGTGACTCATGTACAAGAGGTGCCCCAGGGAAAGAATCAGGATATGGAAAGGGATCTGTAAGAAATCTTTCGCCTCTGAAGGCTCTTCAAAAGGCACACCACTAGATGTCACTGTCCTATCACCATCCTTTGCTCAAATGTGGAAACCACCCAGGCATTACACATACCTCCATTTCCTTTAAAAAATGGGGATGGCTCAAACACATTAGCATATTTTTATCCCTCAGAGCCATACTTTTTTTTTTGTTTTTAAAGCAGCGTAGAATCAATATTTTGGTTGGTATTCTCAGGATTTCTGTTCATTCAGCCACAAGAGAGCTAATAGAAAGCCCTCCTTGAAAGAACTACACGTAGAATTAAAAACATTTACTGGACAAGAGGCTCAGATACAGCCTCACAACAGGAGCTCATGCTTCAATGTGCTCTTAGATGAGCAAAATGAATGGGATAAATGGTTCATTTCCCTAACTTTACATAGACGACTTTCTGTTGGGTGAATAACCTCCCTTTCTGTCCTTTTATTTTGGCTGAAGGAAAGGAAAATGTCAGAGGGAAGGCCATACTTTCATGGTTTAGTAATCATGAGACTCAAATGATTTTTGAAACCGAAAGCAGAAGAGGTTAGTGCAAGATGTTATTTTAGGCCCCAGAGGCTACTTTCATTTCTTTCACTGACAGGATTAGAAAAGCTACCGAAAAAGGCCTGTTTAAGGTCAGCAGTTCTGTGGCTGCAAAGGGCTCACAGATGCACAACAATGATTTCATAAAGTAGAAAAAGAGCAATATTATTAAACTCAGAATATTTATTTCATGAAGTATTTCGATTCCTCTAACTGAAAGAGTTCCTCAGATGAAGAGAAATCTGCATATATGGGGAGGAACCTAGGATCCTAACTCTTCTCTTTCAAAACTGTACATAACACCTTAGTTTCTAGTAAACTAATAGTAGCTTAAAAGATAATACAGGTTGTCCCAATAACCATTCCAACTCCATTTTCCCCTTGTCTGCCTCTACCAGAGACTTCGAAGGCCAAAACCTACACAACTGTGCCCAGTGAAATATTGGTGATATTTATTGAGATTTCTTAGAAAACTATGTTTTTCTAGCACAGATTCTAACCCCTCTTCCTTGGCACTCCTTCCCTCTTTGGGCTGGAGGGTAGACTGAGAACAGCCATCGCTGGAGGCGATTAGCACGCACTGATAACTGTCAAAGAGCCTGGGTCCGTGATAGCACTGTGGACTGCCTACCCCAAGACTTATCACTGTGTAAGAAAATTAAAACAACCGATTTCTTTAAACCACTATTTTCCAAGTTTCTGATACTTGCAGCTGAATAAAACTGCTGATACAAGTAAAAATTCTCCAAAGTAGGGAAGGGGACGCACTGCAACAGAATAAATGCTGTAATTCAATTTATCAAAAACACATCTCCAATCATCATTTCCTCCCTCTATAGACCTACAACACCCAGCAAGATCCTGAAGTCTTTCTGAATCTTCAAAGTTTAATGATGTTCAGTTATATAAGTTTATTATCATATACTGATTCTTTGAATTTATGTGTTTCAGGTAAGATATTGGAATATTTGTTTAATAAAACATTTTTCTTTACATCCATCCCAGTTCCTACTGCAGACTGGGTTTCCTGGGAAGCAGACTCTGAGTCAGAAATTAGCATGCAGAATGTGAGGAAGAAAGCAGGATGGACTGAGGCAGAAACTGAGCTCTGATGCTGTGAGTGCTCAGCTGGTCCCACAGTGAGTTCTGGGACAGCCCATGGATCAGGCAGGGATGCTGGCCAGCTCTGGTAGGAGGGGTAGCTTCAGGTAAGGTAGTTTTCTTTGGTGAGACACTCCCCACAGGAGCTGACAGCTGAGGGTGGTCTTCCAGCAGCATCTCCGGCTGCTGGGGCACAACCTTCATTCATAAATGGAGATGGGGTAGGGCGGGGGTGGTGGTGGATGTCACAGTGTGTGACTCACTGTACTGTGATATGTCTCGTTTTAAAAACTATAAACCCTTATTCCATTAGTCATCTGAGCAACTCTTCACTTAACAGTCAATTCTCCAGACTTACTGATAGTGGTGAACACACTGGTGAAGCAGAAATAGTCCACAGCATTGAGGGAAAGAAGATGGTAAAGAAACTGCTCTCTTTCTTCTTCACAACGTAGAAAAGCATAACGTTTATAAAGCTTCCTAGGAAAGGGTAAGACAAGCACAAAATAATAGTATAGTATATTTTTCATTCTGTCTTCCACTAAAAATAAACATTTCCACTTAGACAAACTATGGGTAGAAACTTTAATCTAGAAAGAACAGACAATTCACAAAAATGAACACATATACAGTTAATAACAAATTTAAATCTATTTAGTAATTAAAGAAATAAGCTGCCATGAATCCATTTTGTGTCTCAAAGTAATAAAGATTTAAAAGTGATGACCTCTGCTGATGGGGGGTGGGGGGTGGCAGTGAATAATAAAAAGTGGAACTGAAAATTTCAGAAAAGCAATTTGTTGGTAATAATTATTTTGAACCAGTCATATTCTTTGACTCATTAATTTTACTTTAAGGGCTCAGTCCTAGGGATATAATATGAAATGTGGGCAAAGATTTACTCACAAATGTCCACTTGAATATTATTTGTAAAAGTAAAAATATATCATTGTATACCCATTAAAAATAAAGTTTAGGAAGAATTTTAACAAAAACAAAACTACTACTCCCAAAAATAATAAATAACTTTTTATTAAGCACTTACATTTAAGCATTTTCCAAGTATTTTAAAATTATTAATATATTTAATTCTCGTGACCACGAGAGGTAAGTCTATTAGCATTCTCCTTTTATAGATGAGGAAAACAGAGATACAGTGAAGTTAAGTATCTTGTCTAAGGCTATTCAAATAGTGCATAGTAAAGGTAGTATTTGAACACAGGCATTCAGATTTCAGAGGCTAAATCCTTACGATATAGAAAATGTTATGGTATAATATTAAGCCAAAAAAAGATGATGCTGAATTGCAAATAGAGTATAATCTTAACTAAGAGAACATGTACAGAAGTACAGAAGAAAACATGTGAAATACTTAGTAGTCACCTTTATGTAGTAAGATTTTAAATGATTATCATTTTCTTCTTTGTACTTTGGCCACAAAGGGCAAGTGACTTATGGGTGGGGATAAGGTGTGGGGAGAGTAATCAGTTTTAAGAGAACAAGGTCAGGTTCACAGACTGTACTTCACATCACGCACTCTTTATCAAACCTATTCTTTGGACATTAAGACTCATCCTAAAATGCTCCAGAGAGTAACTTAACCCAACAGTGATATGTACAAATGCAAAATCACAAAAAGAATTGGGTTTTGGTGGCATTCCAACACTGTCACGTTTGAGGTCTCTGTTGAATTCTTTGCATACCTTTGGTCTAGAGAGCTCAAAGTCCTCAACCTTCAAACTAGTTCTACTATACATATTAGCTGGATGACGCATTTCATCCAAGGTTTCTTGATGGGGTAAAGGGAAACTATCAAAACAGTTAACAATTAACTAATATGCACTTGACTGGTTTCCTGGCTCTAAACTACTAAATGTAAGTATTAGCAAGACTCTCAGAGAAGCCCTTTCCTGTGGACCTTTTTATTTTTTTACCACTCCTGGTTTTGTTGTGACCTTTACAATATGATATATGGTTTACATAAATTCCACCCATCTTTTGGATGTTACTCTCAGCTGTGGGACTATTAGCTTTTGTTCTGAACAGAGTAGCACAATCTGCCCCTTGGCTCTGAAATCTGTACCCTCCCAGATATAATCAAATAGGAGGTCATGACACAGAGTTTCTGAAGCATGTGCCTGTTAGAAAGGAAGAGTTCATGTGCAGAGGAGTCAGCAACTCAGGCTGAAGAAACCAGCGTGTCAGCCTATGCAATGTATGTTGTAAGCACACAGGTCACAGAAACAGAAATGCCTCAAGAGGCCATCTCTTACTTTGTGAGCAGTTGGTTAGAGAGCAACTGCTTGAGATGCTGGGACAAGAGCTTCTTTTCTAGAGACAATCTTATCCATGCTCGAGCTCGTCCGACATCAGTCTTGATCTCACTCATGTTTTGAATATGCCTAAAGAATAGTAAAACAGCAAAGATGTAAATCCTAAGGCTAACCTTGAACTGGAAAAGAAATGAAGAGTTACAGCACCTTGCACAGAAAAGTTATTTTGTACTTAGAGGAAGCAACAGGCAACACACAATTTATGTTGATTAAACTTCAAGTGTTCCACCTGAATCACGAAATTAGTCCAACATCAGAATTACCATTACAACACGAGCACACAGGCAATATCCTAAGATAAAGCATTTAACACTCATTCACACTTTCAGGTTTTATTTATTCTTGTTTCAGGCTCATAGATACCTATAAACGGGCACTTGCTTATTCCTGACACTCAGAAAAATAAAAGCAATAAAACAGGCTGAATATTCAAGTTCTTATTCAGAATAATTGTTCTACAGTTGAAGTATCTGCTACAACTTTAATCCACTGAATCGTTTTTCAAATTGCCCTGACAACATATGGAAAATATGAAATCGCATTTTCTATGGCATTAGAATACAAGCTGTACTATACTAATAAATTCAAAATTCTTAAAAATTTGAGAGACTTAGGAAATTGTGTGGCCACAAACAAACTGTGTGGTCAACCCCCAAATGAATGTTACATATATGTATATATTAGTATTCTGTGTAGAAGTTGATGCCATACCCAGCAGGACTGAATTTATCTAATGATTCTCCTCCTAAGGAGAAAGAAGGATTGAGCAGGAAGGACAAGCCTAAGGGACAGGATAATTATAGAACCACTACAATGACTCACTGAAAAGTCTTTGTGATTGTGACCCACCAACCCTTCCTTTGATTTTTTTTTTTTTAATGTACAGAATGACTCATCTCAGCTGTAATAAATATTGCAACAAACCCTTTTCTCTGATGATTCCAAGCATTCAGAGTAAGGAATATCCTCCCAGTAAAACACGCACATTCTCTTTTCCCCCCCCGTTTTATTGAGGTATAATTGATACACGGCACTGTATAAGTTTAAGGTGTACAACATAATGATTTGACTTATACAGATCATGAGGCCTATCACTTCCCCTCCCTGTGGCTCCTAACTCCAGGCCTCTGGAAGAAGCCAGGATAGATGAAGAGCCACTCTCCTTCCTTCCACTGGGGCTCAGTCTTGTGGACAGAAGCTGGCTCAGTGGTGGCTGGGGATGGTCACAGCACGACTCTCCAAGGCTTGGTGGTTGAGGAATGTAGCTGGGCCCAAGGCAGCAGTGGCACAGGGTGGCCTAGGCCCGGGGCTGGTAATGTGAGGCTGACGTTTATGGTCCCGAAGTCCTCCTGAAGTGGGGTCAGACAGTGGGAAGGACAGAGAGACAGGGCCAAGGTGGGTGGGAGTGGGGACCAGGTGCTCAGGGCTCAGAGCTTGTGGGAGTTCACCCCTTGCAGGTCCCCTTGTATGGGAAGCCCACTCTCTTCATCAGCTCATTTGCCTCTGTGGGGCCTCAGCTGCTGTAGATGTAGGGGATGGGCTGGGGCTACTCCCATTCGATCTGGCGCAGCAGTGGTGTGAAGATGCACCAGGCCTGCTGGAGCTCATCACTGCACATAAAGTGCGTCTGGCTCCCAAAGAAGATGTCCAGGATGAGGCGCTCATATGCATCTGGGAGCTTCACGTTCTTGTATCTGCTGCCATAGGTCAGGTTCAGCATCGACTCCTCATGGTTGAAGAACATGCTGGGCTTCTTGGTCATCATCTTGGTGTACATGGCCTCGTTGGGCTGCACGCGGATCGCCAGCTTGCTGTGCTTGCACTGCTGCTGGAAGATGTCACCGGCCACGTCTCGGAACTGCAGAGGCACCTCAGCTTTGTGCTCATTCAGGGCTTTGCTGTAGCGCAAGATGAAGGGCACCTGTCCCACCTCTCGTTCCCCACGTAGAGGATGACAGCTGCAAAGGTGGCAGTGGTGGAGCCGCAGGGCACCATGGGGTCGTCCAGGTACGCTTTGGTGGCCTCACCTTCTCCGTTGGGGTTCCCCACGTACTGGCCCAGGACCACATTGCTCGCCTGCACCTCTGAGATACATTTCAACATCCTGACCTCTCATCACGGACGTCATCTGAGTCGGTGGAGACGGGCTTCTCCATGGTCACCAGACACACCATCTGCAGGATCTGACTTTCCATCACATCTCAGAGGATCCCAAAGTCATTGAAGTAGCCCCAGCAGCCCTCAGTGCCAAAGGACTCCTTGAAGGTGAGAATGACGTAGGACATGTTGTCACAGTTCCAGATGGGGCCGAAGATCCTGTTGGCAAACCTCAGAACCATGAGGTTCTGGGCCATCTCCTTGCCCATGTAGTGGTCGATGCGGCAGATTTGGTCCTCGTGAAACAGGGAGGAAATGTGGTTGGAACTCTGCAGGTTCCTCCCAAAGGGCTTCTCCATAATGATACAGTTCCAGCCTATCTGGCTCATGCAGGTCTTGTGGATGTTCTTGGTGACAGCCTCATAGGCTTTGCGGGGAAAGGCCAGGCAGAAGAGGCGGTTGGCTTACGTACCCTGGTGGAGGGTGTTCATGTGGCTGTTGAGGCGCTCATAGGAGGCTGCATCATCATAATGGCCAGTCACATAAGAGTTGCGGGCAAAGAACTCCTCCAGCTTGGGCTTCTCCTCTGGGGTAGCTTTGATGAATAGCTCGCTCCACTTGCGTGTATTGGCCACTGTGAGGTGGGAGAGGGCGTAGCCCGTGATGAAGGTATCTTCTGGCAGAAGGCCACCCCAGAACAGCCACCAGATGGTGGCGTAGATCTTCCTCTTGGCCAGGTTGCTGGATGCGCCCATGATGATGAAAATATGTGTATCAAACTGGTGGAAGGAATCACTGTGGTACAGCTCTTCCCGTAGTATCCCACACACCTGGGTCTGGTTCAGAGCCACCTGCTCTGCCATGATGCTCTCTGTGCTGGTTGCCGGGCTGCGGGTCACCTGTGGTCCCCAGCACTGCTGTTCCATGTCCTGGATGCCTCGTGAGTGCCCGTACATCTCCATAATGTTCACGCAGGTCCACATCCCCGACCCACCCTGCCCCCGCAATTTGGCTTTCTCGCCAGCCCTGGGCAGAAGGGCTCCACTTCTGCAGTGTGGTCATGCCCCTCGACCCCATTTGTAGGCAGGCCTTCTGCAGCCCCACCCCCACACCTCCTCACCCCCTGGCCATTGGTCACCTGCTCAGGTCAAACCAGCCCCATTAGGCAGCCTCGTTGTGGCTCCTCCCCCAGCAGGGGCAGGGTGGCTCGTCTGGCTGCTCGGGCTTCCCGTCTGGGGCAGCCTCCCTTGCGTCTGATCAAACACTCTCAATAAAATGTAAAGCATTATCACATCACACAAGTGAGGCTTAAAGAGATGGCTTAAAAACAAGTCAGAATGAGGAAATAAAAGAAAATTCTGTTGCCGTTTTGTTAACCAACCTCACCTCTAAGAATTTTTTTCAGAAATTATGACAGACAATTTATCTTTAAAGGGCTAATACCATTACACACGGTCGTGAACGGAGAAAGCTGGTGTCAGGCAAGTTCCGCTTAGACCCTGGTTCTGGTGGTGGCGGCAGTGGTGGGATGACCCACACGGGCACCTCCAAAATGAGCCTAGGAAACAGCACTGGCTGTTCCTCAACTACTGACATTGCCCAAATGATGACACAGTTGACTAAAAGCAACAAGGGGGAAATGCTCAGGTATTTACCACTTAAAGTTCCACAGTATGTACAAGGTCCCCCCATGAGTGCAGTGCCAGGTTAGAGCTCACATGATCCAGGAATACCAAGTTGATCAAAGTGTATCCACCAGAAATGAATCTATATGAGGTTTGGTAAGTACGTATGTTGTATAATCTTTCCCTAAGTGTTCTTCCTACTCTAAAACAGTAAAGTCTACTGAAATTAGTTTCATGCTGGTCGTAAGTATCTGGAGACATGACAGGTGAAGAATGTCAAAATGGGAAATAAGTATTTGAAAAACAATGTTATGTTAAAGGAAAATGGGAAGGATTGGAATACATAAAGTGAAACCTCTTTTATTTAGGTGGCTATCAGCACTCCCATCATAAAAATGTTTGCACTAATTTTTGTTTGTTTGTTTTTTTGTGTTCTTTTTGGCAGGAAGCATGGGAATCAGAAGATGAGGCCACCAGATTCTTCTCCTCAAGCCCCTTGTTCACTGGCACCAGGGAAATTACTCTGCCTAAAATATTGCCTCCTAATGTAATTCCTTTGTCCCAGAATATTCAAAAGCTCACGGGATATAGCCTGAACTGCTCAGGCCTGCATTCAAGGCCCATTACCCCTTGGCCTCAACATATTTTCCTATTAAAAAATTCTATTCCAAGCAGTTAACTTATAAGACTCTGTATTTTATTACCTGAAGTACTTATTCTCTTCTAGCTTCCTTATTTGATTCTATTCATGTTTGAAATCCCAGCTCCTAGAAAGTTTTCCTTGACCATGACAGCCTTCAATGACCTCTCTAATTTACGGAATTCTATAGTCTGATTTGCATTTATTGTGCATTACTACTTTTATCATTTTTTCTTCGTATACATTTTTCTCAGCTTGACAAAAGCTCCCTGAGAATGAGGAGCCCAATACTTCTTACTAGCCTTGAATCCTTCTTTGCTCCCTCTAGGGCCTAGTGTATATAAAATGCTAAAAAAATTCTGTTGCTTTGTAAATCTATATCTAATTTTATCCTTTAAAACAATTTTATGTGTTGTGTTATTCAACTTTAAATCTATTAAAATTTTTTCTGTGTAGTTATACGATTTGAATCTTTTTTTTTTTTTTTTTTGCAGTACGCGGGCCTCTCACTGTTGTGGCCTCTCCCATTGCGGAGCACAGGCTCCGGACGCACAGGCTCAGCGGCCATGGCTCACGGGCCCAGCTGCTCCGCGGCATGTGGGATCCTCCTGGACCAGGGCACGAACCCACGTCCCCTGTATCGGCAGGTGGACTCTCAACCACTGCACCACCAGGGAAGCCCCCATTTGAATCTTTTTAATTGGAATAATTTATTATAGGTAATTACAATGATACTCAGCATAGTATTATACAAGTATTACTTCTAAAATAGATCCTGGGGACTTCCCTGGTGGCACAGTGGTTGGGAGTCCACCTGCCGATGCAGGGGACACGGGTTTGATCCCTGGTCCGGGAGGATCCCACATGCCGCGGAGCAGCTGGGCCCGTGTGCCACAACTACTGAGCCTGTACTCTACAGCCCACAAGCCACAACTACTGAGGCCACGTGCCACAACTACTGAGCCCATGCGCCTCAACTATTGAGGCGCACGTACTCTAGGGCCCGCATGCTGCAACTACTGAGCCCGCATGCTGCAACTACTGAAGCCCGTGTGCTTAGAGCCCATGCTCCGCAATAAGAGAAGCCACTGCAATGAGAAGTCCACGCACTGCAATGAAGAGTACACCCTACTCGGTGCAACTAGAGGAAGCCCGTGCACAGCAACGAAGACCCAATGCAGCCAAAAATAAAAATTAAAATAAAATAGATCCTGTTAATTCACAGAAAAGCAAACATGGTGTGGTTTAAATAGCTTATTTATTTGATTTGTTTCCAACTCTGGTACAAAGCTTTCTAGTTTTTATGTATTCTGCCTTATCTGATTGTCACAATAACTAGTGAGAGGGAGACCATCATTATTTCACTTCAAAAATGAGTAAACTGAGATTCATCAAGACTAAGTGACCCACCCAAGGTCACAGAAATAGTACATATTCTAGAGATGCCACCCATTTTTTACCAATCATTTCTTCCTGGTACTCACATTCTTGGAGTAGCTCTCCTTCTACAGACCCAGAAGAACCAGAAGCAACAACTTCAGGTACCACCATGACGATGCTCCTTATCCTTCAGCTAGAACTGAATGGATAAGCAGCATCTGCCTGATCTAAGCTGAGCCAATCAGATTTTCTCTCAGAAACTGGAAATTAGTACACTGAAAAACCAAGTTCGTTTTTGTTGAATGCTTAAATAAGGGATGTTAAGGCCAGGGCTTGGGAGAGCATGTTCACAGTAAAGCAGAAAAGGAGGGAAAGGGACAGAGGGGAGAAGAAGCAGCAGAAGTGGAGGGAAAAGCAGGGACAATTTGCTTCTTCTGAGATGGAGAGTAACCTTGGACAAAACTGTTTCCAATCCAGCCACAGTTCTTGTGCTTGGATTCTGGAAAATACCCTCATGTATCTCCCATAAATCCTCCTTTCTGCTGAAGCTAGTTTGAACGGGCTTCTGTTCCCTAAAACTGAATGATTCCTGAGAGTGGCAGCAACTAAATTTGAATCCACATTTCCTGAGTCCAAAACTGGTGCTTATTTCACTGTATCACCAATGAAACACAATAATATTTATTAGAGAGATTAAGGAATTAGCCAATTTTAGTGTGAGCCCACATTCTGTATAGTCATAAAAATTCCTCAAACATTCCTTCTGAGGGTAACAAAATCAATCGTGACTATTTAACTTTAGTGTAGAATAAAGCCAGATGCTCACAGCTCATATGCAGACATTAGTTATAAAAAGATAAAGTGAGTAGCCAATTTACCCTCAAGTAATTTATTCCCATCGTAAACCAGATATTTCTAGGGTTTACTCAGATATCCTGTTCATTTGTTTACATATTCAGAATATCTATACTTGGATTATAGTACTCACAATCTCCTCAATCATGTAATGTTCTACTATGCCCCTCATTATTAATTGCATTTTGTCATTAAGAATAAAAGTTGGGGAACTTCTCTGGTGGCGCAGTGGTTAGCAATCCGCCTGCCAATTCTGGGGACACGGGTTCGAACCCTGGTCTGGGAAGATCCCACATGCCGCGGAGCAACTAAGCCTGTGTGCCACAACTACTGAGCCTGCACTCTAGAGCCCGAGAGCCACAACTACTGAGCCCGTGTGCCTAGAACCTGTGCTCCGCAACAAGAGAAGCCACTGCAATGAGAAGCCCGCATACCGCAATGAAGAGTAGCCCCTGCTCACAGCAACTAGAGAAAGCCCGTGCTAGTTTGAATGGCTAGATGATATATGCACAGCTACTCTGGAAAGAAATTGGTAATAATGGTAACGGCATGGTAATACTCCTCTTTTATAAGTAGACAACGACTTGTACAATTATTAATATTTACTGTCCCAAGCCTTTCTCTTTGGAAGAAAAGAATCATTCTATAACTGACAGTATGGTGATACTTGGCATCTATGAAGGTCCTGGGGAGTTGTCAGAGATAACAGGGGATAGCCTGTAGACATGTCTGGACTCATGCCAGCTGCTAAGCAATCTGGTACCAAGACACTTGACAACTATGAGGACTCAAAGTCTCTACACTGCCAGTGGCTTTGCTTCAAGAGAGAAATGTGGGAAACAGGAGGTACTGTCAGGGAATGTGCCCCACAGAATGTGTGAACTCAGATATCTTTGCTACCTAATCTTTAAAAAACAAGTTTTTAAGTGCCCATAGTGAAAGAAACAGAAGTTTAGAAATATTACTTGGGTGTTTCTCTTTAAGGAAAAGCATCTACATCAACTATCACGCTAGCAACTAGGGATTACAATGAAGTACTTGCCAAGAACTTGGAAACAGAAATAAGCCCGTGCACTGAGAGTTAAAGTAAACGTATCAAGAATAAGAACAACAATACATATAAAGTTATCTTAAAGAGGCAGAATGAAGCAGAGAAAAGGGAGAGAGAACCACAGGCAGTGTTTCTGCAGGGCCTTTCTGAGATGACATCAGTCCCCTTAGTATGAGGATCAATGGCATGGAGCTGGGTGATCAGGCATCCATATCTCTGCTCCTGAGGACAGCAAGTAGACTTCTGATTTTGATCTAGCTTCCAGGCAGAGCCTATCTTTATCAATGAAAGAATATCCAGTCCTGGGGCTTCCCTGGTGGTGCAGTGGTTGAGAGTCCGCCTGCTGATGCAGGGGACACGGGTTCATGCCCCGGTCCGGGAAGATCCCACATGCTGCGGAGCGGCTGGGCCCGTGAGCCATGGCCGCTGAGCCTGCACGTCCGGAGCCTATGCTCCACAATGGGAGAGGCCACAACAGTGAGAGGCCCGCGTACCGCAAAAAAAAAAAAAAAAAAAAAAGAATATCAAGTCCTCTGGTTAAGGAAATAATAAATTGGTTTAACTGGCTTCCTGTGACCATGCCCTTACCTGGTCATAGATGACTAGACAAGAGTGGACAGATGACCCAAGTTCAGCCTATTATTATTATTTTTTGTATGATCAAGCAATTCCATTTTTGGGTACACACCCAAAAGAACTAAAAGCAGGAACTCAAACACGTATTTGTACACTCACATTCATAGCAGCACTATTCAAAACAGCCAAAAGGTGGAAACAACCCAAATGCCCATCGATGAATGAGTGGAATAACAAAATGTGGTATATACATACACTGGAATACTATTCAGCCTAAAAAAGTAAGGAAGTTCTGATACATGCTGTAACACGGATGAACCACAAAAATACTATGCTAAGTGAAACGAACTAGACACAAAAAGCATGATTCCACTTATATGAGGTACCTAGAATAGTCAAATTCACAGTGACAGGAAATAGAACAGTGGTTACCAGGGGCTTGAGGAGCTATTGTTTAATGGGTACAGAGTTTCAGTTTACAATGACAATAAGTTCTGGAGATGGACAGAGGTAACGGTTGTACTACTGCAAATGTACTTAATGCCACTGACTATACACATAAAAATGGTTAAAATGGTAAATTTTATGAGATATATATTTTACCCCATTTTTTTAAAAAGCCATAGAAAAATGTTAGTGGTAGAATCTAGGTTGTGGGTATATGGATGCATTCATTATAAAATCTTTTGACTTGGCTGTATATTTAAAATTTTTAATAATAAAATCTTAGGGAAAAACCCTAGGAAGTCAGCTTGTCTTTTCTCGGCAATGCCTTTCTACCATACTAGACACCTTTTGAAAGCAATCAACCAGTTAAGTTTTATTAAAAGTATCTATCATTTGGCTAAAACATCACTTTAGGGTACCCAGGGGTCTTTTTCAGGCAAAGTCTGAAAATTAAAAGCCAAAGTAACCCTTAAGCGAGAAGTCATAGGAAATCAACTTTTTGTTGAGTATCCTGAACAAATATAGACTATTCAAGGTTATACTAAATTATATTTAGGGTGATGTGCACCCATACACTACTGCCAACTTGTTTGTGCCTAGTCACACCTGGCATTTTTTCTGATGACAAGGCAAAGGCTGAGAACTTGAATCTAGTTAGAAAGAGACATGAACTGTGTCAGGAAACCTTAATTCTAGTTCCATTTCTGCTGTTAGTTGGCTATATATATGGTCTTAGACTTTATCTGCCTGCGCCTGAGTTTCCACATATATAAAAGGAAGAAGCTAAGCAATATGACTTCTCAAGTTTCTTCTATATTCTAAATTTTAAATTGATTAGTAAAAAGTACCTCAGCAATCACCACCTTTCTAAATCTTCAAAACTGTAACCAATGTAATTCAGTAACAGTTTGGCTATAAGGAGATATATATATATATATATATATATATATGTGTGTGTGTATATATATACACATGTATATATGTTAAACACACACACACACACATACACATGGACACACACACACATTCTCTTACCCACACTCAAAGAGATTAAAATATGGCAAATCCTTCATCTAACAAATATTAATTGAGCACCAATTATGTGCCACTCTGTTAACACTAACTTGCAATTCAACAGTTTCACATGTCAGATAGATTCTCTTCTCTCATGAAGTTCATAAGTAGCATTAGAAAAACAAACAAGCAAATAAGTGCTATTATGCAAAGAATTAAAATAAGGGAATTTGAGAGCCTGCATGCGGCAACTAAGGAGACTATGAGCTACAACTAAGGAGCCTGACTGCCACAACTAAGGAGCCCGGCTGCTGCAACTAAGACCCAGCGCAACCAAATAAATAAATAAATATTTTTTAAAAAAATAGGGGAATTTGAAAGAGAGTGACTGGATTGCTGCTGTAGACCAGGTGGTCAGGGATGGCTAGTGGGAGGAAGTGACATTTGAACCAAGAGGCAAATGACAAGAAGGGCCTTAGCTGTGGAGATTCTATGGGGGTAGGACTCAGGGAAAAGCTATCAGGTGAAGGGAACGGGTAAAGAAGGCCCCAGGGCAGGAAACAAGTTTGGCATGCTGGAGGAAATAAAGAAGAGAGAGTGATAGGAAATAATACTGCAGTCAGACAGGCGTCAGATCAAGTAGGGCCCTGCCAGTCAGGGTAAGTGATTTGCACTTTATTCTAGGATCACCATATTAGCAGTGAGGAGGATGAATTACAGTAGGGCAAGCACTGAAATATGCGGACCATGATGTAATCCAGGAGAGAAATTTTAGGGGCTTAGACTAGAGAGGTGACAGCTCACTGATCTAACATTCAAAGGAAGAGGTGAGCAGCAGTTGTACCAAGAATTATACCCCTGGATAATAAGCTATCTACTCCTGGGACTTCCCTGGTGGTCCAGTGGCTAAGACTCTGTGCTCCCAATGCAGGGGGCCCGGGTTCAATCCTTGGTCAGGGAACTAGATCCCACATGCCAGAACTAAGCCTTTGCATGCCACAACTAAAAATCCCATGTGCTGCAACTAAAGATCCCACATGACACAACGAAGATCACTGGTGCCTCAACTAAGACCTGACACAGCCAAAAAAATTTTAAAAACAACAGGGACTTCCCTGGTGGCGCAGTGGTTAAGAATCTGCCTGCCAACGCAGGGGACATGGGTTTGAGCCCTGGTCCAGGAAGATCCCACATGCTGCGGAGCAACTAAGCCCGTGTGCCACAACTACTGAGCCTGCGCTCTAGACCCTGCAAGCCACAACTACTGAGCTGAGCCCGCATGCCACAACTACTGAAGCCCACATGCCTAGAGCCTGTGCTCCACAACAAGAGAAGCCACCGCAACGAGAAGCTCGCGCATTGCAACGAAGAGGAGCCCCCGCTCGCCGCAACTAGAGAAAGCCCGTGCGCAGCAACGAAGACCCAACGCAGCCCAAAACAAATAAATTAATTAAAATAAATAAATTAAAAAAAAAAAAAAAAACAACCGCCAGAAAACAGTATTAAAAAAAAATAAGCTATCTACTCCATAGCTATAATAATAACAGCCCTTAGACATTTACTTTGTACCAGGCCTGGTTTAAAAAAAAAAATACGCAGGCTTCCCTGGTGGCGCAGTGGTTGAGAATCTGCCTGCCAATGCAGGGGACACGGGTTCGAGTCCTGGTTTGGGAAGATCCCACATGCCGCGGAGCAACTAGGCCCATGAGCCACAACTACTGAGCCTGCGCGTCTGGAGCCTGTGCTCTGCAACAAGAGAGGCCACGACGGTAAGAGGCCCGCGCACCATGATGAAGAGCGGCCCCCGCTCGCTGCAACTAGTGAAAGCCCTCGCACAGAAACGAAGACCCAACACACCCAAAAGTAAATAAATAAATAAATAAATTTACTAACAAACAAACCAAAAAAAAACGCAAACACACACACATTTTTTGGAAATAATTTGATTTACAAAAATGTTCTAAAAGTAGTACACCGTATGCTAACACATATATATGGAATCTAAGAAAAAAAACCAAAAGGTCATAAAGAACCTAGGGGTAAGACAGGAATAAAGACACAGACCTGCTGAGAGAACGGACTTGAGGATATGGGGAGGGGGAAGGGTAAGCTGTGACAAAGTGAGAGAGTGGCATGGACATATATACACTACCAAACGTAAAATAGATAGCTAGTGGGAAGCAGCTGCATAGCACAGGGAGATCAGCTCGGTGCTTTGTGACCACCTAGAGGGGTGGGATAGGGAGGGTGGGAGGGAGGGAGACGCAAGAGGGAAGAGATATGGGAACATATGTATATGTGTAACTGATTCACTTTGTTATAAAGCAGAAACTAACACACCACTGTAAAGCAATTATACTCCAATAAAGATGTTAAAAATAATAATAAAAAAAATTAAAATAAAAGTAGTACAGAGTTCCTGTATACACAGCTTCCCTTAATGTTGACATCTTACATAACCAAACTAAGACATTCACATTGGTACAACACTATTAATTGAACTACAGACTGATTTCACCAGTTTTTCCACTTATGTTCTTTTTCTGTTCTAGGATCTAATCCAGCAACCCTATTGCACTTGGTTGTCACCTCCTTAGTCTCCTCCAATCCATGATATTTCCTCAGCCTTTTCATGTCTTTATGACTTTGATACTTTTGAAAAGTACTAGTCAACTATTTGTAGAATGACCCCCAATTTGGATTTTTCTCATGTTTTCTCATAGTTATATTGAGTTTATGCATTTATGGTAGGAACACTGCAGAAGTGATGTTCTCTTCTTGGTGTATCATATCGGGGGTACATTACTAGTTTTGTCTTATTACTAGTGATGTTAACCTTGATCACTTGCTTAAAGAGATGTCTGCTGGGTTTCTCCACTGTGAACTTACTATTTTTTCCTCTGCAATTAATAAATTCCTGGGGGAGGATACTTTGAGACTATGCAGATATTCTGGTTTCACCTTAGACCCTTCAACCAGTAATTTTTTTACTTCATTCTTCTACGTTTATTAATTGGAATGCTTCTGTAAAAAAGAGCTGTCCCATTGCTTTCATCTATTTATTCAATTAGAATAGGCTCTTGGATATTTATTTTATGGGTTATGCTCTATTACTACTGTTATCTATTTTGTTGCTCAAATTGTTTCAGCTTTGGCCATTTGGAGCTCTTTCAGCCTGGCTCCTATGTCTTTTTTTTTTTTTTCTATTTTTTGGCCATGCCATGTGGCATGCGGGACCTTAGTTTCCAGACCAGGCATCGAACCCACTCCCCCTGCAATGGAAGCTCAGTGTCTTAACCACTAGACTGCCAGGGATGTCCCTCCTATGTCTTTATTACCTGATCCTATACTTTCTGAGCACTTCCTTACTTTCTGGCCTTACCAAAGATGCACTAAGTTCATCCTATATTTTCCCTTCTTTAGTCCTGGAATCAACCACTTCTCTAGAAAGCCATGGTTCCTTTCATTGGAGAATGGTATCTGGAAACCAATATGTGGGCACTAGTTGTGCTCATTGTTACTAGGGTATTACTACTTTGAGGCCCTCTCAGTGGAAAGAGCTTGGAATTATACCAGCTGATTGCCAACGGTAGGAAACTGGGAGAGGTGTTGATGTGAAAGGAGTGATGGAACTGTTCTGTATCATGATTGTGTGTTTATGAAAACATATAGAACTATACACCAAAAGAGGATGAATTTTACTGTATATAAATTTAACCAAAACCCAAAACAAAAACCACTAGGATGTGGAGGGAACCTCAAACGGAATACAGGCTAACAAATAACCCTAACACTATTACAAATGAATACTACAACCACACTGAAGGGACTGGAGAAAAAAAGAACTAAACTAAGTTTTGGAAAACAGTATTTTGACTGGATACTGAAAGGCTAATGACAAAGAAAACTGGAGCTGTGCACAGCACTGAGCTTAGCTAGTAACCTTGCTCCTTACAGGGGCTGGGGTAGCAATTCCGAAAATACAGGTTGCACAAATAAGTGAATATGTTGCAGATAACGAGAGCCAGGTGTCTCATAGTTGGAGAAAAAAATTACGAATAAGGGAGAAGGCTAGAATGGTCCCTGTGGTACTGAACTGGAATCAGAGATATCATTATGAATTTATGGTCTTAAAAAAATTAACTGTGTGTATACACACTTATAAATAAATATAGAAACAGAAATAAATATAGATGTATGTGTATGCGTGAGTTCATAAACATAGATTTATTTCCAGGCCTATTTTGAGTGCTTTACACTTATTAACTCACTGAATATTTACACCAAAATTTTAAGAGAAACACTATTATTTTACAGGTGAGATAACTGGGAATATAAGGAACTACCCTTGGCTACGGAGCCTAGTGAGTGGCAGAGCTAAAATAGCAACCTTTATAGGCTGGTTCCATAGCCTGAGGTCTTAACCAGCACGCTAGACTGCCTCTTATAAAGTGAAGGGAGTTTACTGAAGCCGGACATCCCTCCCCACAAAAAACCAACAACATGAAGCAGATAAAAGTAAATAAGCAGGAAACTGGAAGGAGCGGGGCAGCCTTATGTGACGTCACCATCTCCTAATTAGGTTTCAGAAGTTTGGCCCTGAGGTCACCACTGCAAAGCTTTTGACAATCATCCCCTTAAAGTGATGGCTACTGTGAAATCACTGCAGAACAGATGTGGTTTTATGCTTCCATTAAGAGAGCTGGAGTGCATTTTCCCCTCAAAGTTACAACTATTCATCTCATGCTGACCATCAAAAGGAATCATAAGCTACATGAGGACAACTACATTTCATCTATCAAGGAGTAAGGGCATTTAAGACACAAACATAGGAATTGATTCAGATAACAAAATCCAACATTTACTGAACTCTCAGGATGACCCGAGTACTTCTTGAAACTTTTTAGTGTAATGGACTAACTAGTTTAATTCTTATGAGCTAGATAACTGTTCTTATCTCTATTTGAGAGAAGGAAAAACTGAGGCAAAGAGAAGTTGCAAAAAGTGCCTAGGATCACACAGCTAGTGTGAAGCCAGGATGTGTCACCACTGTACTATGATGCCACTCATAAAAGTTATGCTTTTCACTTGTAAGCCTCTGACAAGTCAAATAAACATCGACAGTTAACATTAAAGCACACCACAAAAGAACAATTTCAAGCGTTATAAATGTTATAACGTTCACTTTAGACCCACATATTTTAAAAGCTGACTAAAATGTACCCAAAATGTTTAAAAGAAAAAAGCCTCTGCCTTCCTCATTCAATAAATCTATTTTAGGTATGTTGATGCCTTCTAATGATTTCTAAAGCCAGTAACTGCATGTGATAATTCTCAGATTTGCATTTGCTTCAAAGAAAATCTACCTGTCAGCGATTTTTCTGCTAAGTAACCTGTCATTATTTGCAGATTTTTTGGTTTATATTTGGGGGCAGAAGGAATTCAAGGAGATTAAAAAAAAAAAAAGAAGCAGAGAAATTGTAAAATAATTTACAATTTAAAATAGGGCGATTTTAAAATTTTTAATTTAAATTTACAATTTAAATTTACAATTTAAAATAGGGCTATTTAAAAACTCAAAAAAGTTGCATTTTGCCTTTGGATTTAATGTCAGGAAAACACATAATAGTATAAAAGTAAATATAAAATAAGATTATAAAAAAGGTTTTCTTCGGAATACATAAGCAAAAAATACCATAGCCACAGTTATTTGAGCAATTTAAATGAAAGCCATAAATATTTCAAAGTTATCACCATATGCTAGCACATATATCAAATACCTCATGTCTTGGATAAGAGAGACCCTGAGTGTTGGCAACATAACTCCTGAGTCAGATTTTCTTCTTTCTGGTCCAAGGGCAACTATGTAGAAAAATATCAGCAAAGTATTAGAAAAATAACAGTAAAGACTTAAAAAAACTACATGGTTCACATTCCGTAAATAAATACTTTGAAATTATTTTGATGTGAACAAATTTTAAAGACAACAGAAAAGCTCAAATTTGTTTACCTGAATGTTCCTACTTTATTAATACAGTAAACTAGTTATTTTCTTTCTAGTTAATATGGGGCTGTATTTGAAAATTTTAAATGAATAATAAAAGCCCACTTAGCAAATAAGACAATGTGTGCACATTTTGGCCAGAAGGGCCAGTCACTTTCTAAAGTTATCATTCTAATAGGTCCAAATAATTACAGGAAAGTAATGTCTGTAAATTAACCTACTAAGTACGTGAACTATCTCTGGGCTTGTGAACTACAATCATACAAGTCCCCTTTTGAAAGAGGGTTTAAAAAGAAAAACCTAAGAGTTTGGATTCTTTAGTCTGATATAAGTTTCTACTTCAAAGTTCAGAATCCAAACTACAGTATGTTTATCATGCAAAGTGAGTAATCTTAATGGACAGTTAGAAGCATAATGTCTATGAGCCATTCTCCTATGAAGTCTGAAGAGCTAACATTTATAAAAGGAAAGATTATTCTCTTATATAGCAATGGCTAAACAATCAATTATTGGTTAATATGTTGTAGTTGGAGTGCTCAATCTCACTTTAAATGAGATGCTGTGGAGTTTTGTCCCCTTTCTTTATTTCCATTTTCCCACCTGTAAATGAAAAGTAAATTGCAACATCACACTTGGCAAATGCATTGATAAAATCAGAATTTAGAATATGGGTTTTCGTTGTATATTAAACTTGCATTTTCTCTGTTTTTAGATCCATTCTACTTCGGGGGGCTAGAATACAATATCAGAACACATAAATATACATGAAGCTGGCACTGAAGGAAGATAGGGAACATTTTGGTGGATTAGGATCTGCAAGTTTTTGGCACTTGGTGAAAGAAGCTGGGCTGATACTTGGCAGGTATAAATGAGCACTGATGGGGTTGCCAAGACAAAGAGAATGCGGCCAGACCAACCCAAAGGCAGTCCTTTTGAGGGCCTTCCCTACCAAGCAGGTAACAAATAGGGCATTTGTCTTGGCAGTTTGGGGAGGGAGTTTTCAATGGGTCACTGAAAACACTGGTTCATCTCACCGAAGACACTGTTCCAGAGACTTGCAGGGAATGTGCTGGTTGTCTTCCTGTCTGAGACTATCATCACTTAAGTGTGCTAATTAATGAAAGCACATTCCTCTTTTGGGGGAGAAAGTGAAATACCTCAGAGAATGCCTCTACACTCCAGATGATTAGACAGCATGAAAGATGGCCACACACGTAATAAGAAATGGGTTGAGGGACTTTCCTGGTGGGGCAGTGGTTAAGAATCCGCCTGCCAATGCAGGGGACACGGGTACGATCCCTGGTCCGGAAAGATCTCACATGCTGCAGAGCAATTAAGCCTGTGCGCCACAACTAGTGAGCTTGCGCTCTAGGGCCCGTGAGCCACAATTGCTGAGCCCATGTGCCCACAACAACTGAAGCCCGCACACCTAGAGCCTGTGCTCCACAACAAGAGAAGCCACAGCAATGAGAAGCGCACACACAGCAATGAAGAGTAGAGAAAGCCCGCGCATAGCAACGATGACCCAACAGACCAAAAACAGATAAATAAATGAATTAATTTTAAAAAAATGAAATGGGTTGAGAAGAGAAAAAGAAAAGATCATGAGGCAGGAGAAAGGAGCTGAGACCATAATCTGACAACTTGGCCAGAAGAAGACGTGACAATACAAGGAATCATGCCTCAGGGAGCAGAGAACAGGTGAGAGACTTAATAAAAGAGGAGTCTGACATTTAAAGAAGCAGTAGCAACCACAATGAGAGCATTCACAGGCCTAACCATGTTCTGGGAATCCTGTTTTGGAATCCTGTATTCTAGCCACCCTTCACTGATCAATATTCCTTAAACATGTGATATACTTTTTCATGTCTCCATGCAATTCGTTAAAGTCTCTGGTTCATCCTTTAGTGATTCTGTATCTTTCTCCTTGTTTATAGCCTATGTATCACTTCAGATTGAGAGCAGTATAGCTTAATGGTTAAGAACATGGCTTTCTCAAGCCCTACAGAGAACTTAATAGCTCGCTGACCTTGGGTTGGTCGTTTAACCCCTCTATGGTCTGTTTCTTCATCTGCAAATTGGGGACAGTCACAACACCTACCATATTCAAATAGATGTAAAGCACTTATAATAGTGCCTGGCATAAAGTAAGTTCTCAAAAAAAAAAAAAAAAAGGAAAGAAATTTAGCTTTAATTTTGCCTCTGTGTGAAATCTTTCCTGAATATTCTCTTTCCCCTAGGAACACTGTTGGATAAGTCATTCCCTCTCTCTCATGGGACTTGTAAAACTGAACCTCTATCACAAACTTACCACAATTTAACACTTCTGTTACTCCTATTAAATTATACGCCTCTTGAGGCTTGGTCATATCCTATTCTGAGAATATCCAGAGGGCCCCTCAAAATGCACAGCAAATACTCACTGAGGAAGATGAGATTATTTAGGGCCAGATGGCAGAACCTTAAATGACAAGTTAGAAATTTACAGAAATCCTAGGGAGGGGAAAGAAATTTTGAAAAGAAATGATATGCTTCTCAGTGCTTTTTAGTTAGTTAACTAGAGTGATAGTGTGATGGTATAAGGGCTATAAGGGAGATGAGCTAGAAGTTGTTCCAAAGGCCAGCCTGTGGATGAACTAAGACAGTGTCAGCCAATGAGAACGAACAGGAGAAATATGCAGTGGACTTAAATGACTGGATTAAGGGTAAGCAGGACTCAAGAGTCACAAACAATATTAAGTACGAATATAAACTGTATTAATATATACTATCCCATAGTTAAAACTTTCCTTAAAATTTTTTAACCTTAATTTCGCAAATGAAGAAACTGAGGCTCAAAGAGGTTAAGAAACCTGCCCAATCATATCCATTAATTAAAAGGGGCAGAGTGTTCTGATGTCATGTCCAGTGGGCTGTTACATTAAGGATAACTTTCTGGCTTATAGTTTTACTGACAAGAGGGTGCTGATGTCATTAAGTGAAATGGAGAAAAGAAGGGAGAAAGCCTGACTGGGACAGGAGGGAGAGGTGCTAAGATAATGAGTTTGTTTCAGGATGTGTTGAGTTTGAGGTCCCAGTGGGCTACGGACGTCTAGGAACTAGGGATGGAGATAGAGATTTATGAAAAATCTGCTAATGGCATAGTTGGATGATAACATCGGATTAACTGTCAACAAAAAAATGCTGAAGTCCTAATGCCCAGTACCTCTACCATAAATGCCTGTTGTTTAAGCCACCCAGTTTATGGTCCTGTATAATGGTAGCCCCAGGAAATTAATACAGTATTTTATTAGTAACTTTGGAGGAAAGTTTAGAAGCCTGTGAACAAAAATGCAGATTAGGAATAAAGGAGTAAGGCCATACTTTTTATCTAGAGATCTAAAATCTAAGAAGTTTCCAAGAAGTCTACTCTAGCCAGAAGAGAAATTTATGAACTATTTAAAAATGTGTATTCTATTAGTGTGTGTGTGTATATATATATATATATATATATATATTTTTTTTTTTTTTGCCACACTGCATGACTTGCAGGATCTCAGTTCCCCAACCAGGGATTGAACCTGGGCCACAGCAGGGAAAGCCCTGAATCCTAACCATTAGGCCACCAGGGAACTCTCTCTATTAGTATTTCTTAATTCACTATACTCAAATGCAATAGGCTACTTTCTCCTTCAATATAAACACTCATGGATTTAATACTTAGCCATAGGAATTCCTTTGTATTCTGCCTGAATCAATGTTACTGCATAGACAGCAAGTTTGTAGAGTGCAGATTGCATATATTATTTTTACAGAGCCATTTATAGTCTACAGGCAGGTAAGTAACTAAAGAAAACTTTGATGAAGATAAAGATATTTAAAGAGTGACTCCAAATTCTTGGCTAGATCCAGAATAACTGTTTAAAATGGTATTTCCACTCCCTTCTGCACCCTACCCCACCCCCTATGTCTAAGCTGGTCAACATTCTTAAGGGTAGAAACTTTGGGGTGATATGTCAACAACAGTCCTCTTTCTAGAATCAATTGCATTCTGAGATCTTTTCTCTAAAATAGGACTTTTAACTACTAGGTACAGTGACTTGGTCAAAATTTGACTAGGTCAAAATTAAGACAGTTTTAAAAGACATGGAGGAAACTTAAACGTATATTACTAAGTGAAAGAAGCCAATCTGAAAAGGCCTCATACTATATGACTTCAACTATATGACATTCTGGATAAGGCAAGACTATGGAGACAGTTAAAAAGATCAGTGGTTGACAGGGGTTAGAGGAGAGGGAGGGATAAATAGGAGGAACACACCATTATTAGGACAGTGAAGGTACTCTATATGATACCACAATGGTAGGTCCATGTCATTAACATGTATTTGTCTAAACCCACAGTCTGCACAACACACCAAGAGTGAATCCTAATGTAAATAAACTATGGGCTTAGGGTGACTACATGTCAATGTATGTTCATCAGCTGTAAGCAACGTACTAGTCTGGTGGAGGATGATGATAATGAGGGAGGCTATGCATGTGTAGGGGCAGAGGCTACAGGGGAAATCTCTGAACCATCTCTTGAATATTGCCATGAATCTAAAACTGCTATAAAAATAAAATCTATTAAAAAAATTTCAAGACAGTCTACCCTGCTATGGTCCTCTTACCAAGACAGATCTTTTCCATTCTTCTGCAACCCTTAAAATGTCTGATTCCTGTTTAGTGCTGCTTCTGAAAGAATAGTAATGATCTATCACCTAATCTCATCCTGGCTCGATGCTAATAAGAGCTGTCTTCAAACCCACTGTGAATCTCTAAGGACTTGGAGGATCTTTCCTTAATATGAAGATGCAGACTGTTTACTGCCATTAATTAGGAAGCTAAGTAGTTGGCAAACAAAAAGTATTTTTGGGGGAAAAAACCAAATACCCAGATTTAAAATCATTAAAGTCAGTAACTGCTAATTTCTAAATAATTAGAACACACTGTTTCTCAACAATGAATGATTTTTCTTTTAAACTGACTTTTTCAAATACATTTCACACTGTCATCTTTTTAAGTCCTAACTTTGTGAGCTGAATTATCAGAAGTGTTAGAGCAATATTTATCAAACCCACCCCTTCAAACAGACAATAAATTTGATTTCAAAAGCTACACAGCTTACATTAATCCTACTTAGGATCAGTACAATATTTAGCTTATGTTCGTTCTTAGATCTCCAGCCCTTCATTGACACCTGGCAGTGCAGCACAGGGACTGCATGAGGCTTTGACACATTCCATATTTCTGAGCCTTGACTTCAGAGTTTTACTGGTGCCATTACTGACTGACTGAAAGGCCCTGCAAACAGCTGAGTCTCTGGTCTCTAGCTCAACCACCCACAATTTGACCATTCAAAGCCATGAACTTGCTGGTGTTGCCTGGTAGCTGCTCACTTTAACAGCTGGACATTCTCACATGCTTGTTCAGCACAAGAGTCAAATGCTTCCATCTCCCTGCTTAACTGAGCTTGGCTTTGCAACATTTCATCCTACAAATGGTTATTTCTTCCTAGGAATTTATTTATTCTAATTAGGGTAAACTACCTTGGTTATGGCCTTACATCTGAACAGCTAAATCTTCTATGAACGTGGGTAAACATCAGAGATCGTTTCAGGGAATATGCCAATGCACTTTTACTTTGTCAATAGAAAAATGGACAACGGAGATAGATGGACACTAAAGAACGCTTTTAAACTCAATCTAAATCTTTATAACTACAGTTACATCCCGGGACATCAGAACCTTGACATTCTGTTTAGAGGGGCTCCAGGGCAATGTAGTATCAAAGTCATATTCCTAGCTGTTTTATTGGATACATTGAAAAACTAGGTTTCCAACAATAAACACCACATTTAGGTAGTATTGCCCTCTAGGGGCAGTGAGGGGAATGGAAATAGGGTGGTTCAATCATATTTGCAATGCTTTATTTCTTACGCTGGTGGTTGGCTTATGAGTTTTTAAAAAAATAAAACTTTTTTTTTCACATTTTTCTATGTCTAAAGTAATCAATAATTTTAGAAAATGTTCCCAAATAGCTGACTCAGTATAAAACATTTTACTTCTACTGGCTTTCCACTGTTACTTCTACTTTTTGTGAAATAGATGGTTATTTTACCATTATTAGCTAATGACTCATGATACTGTAACATGAGATGTCTTGTTAAAAACTGAAGAAGAAATCTGATTTCTGAATAGTTTTGAAACATATATACATGTTTTCTCCTCTGAAAGATTATTAACGATGTGAATAAACTTTTATTTAAGGAAAAAACCAGTACACACCGCACCCTAATACTGCTGAGAGTAAGGTATACTACTTGTATGATCTATGATTACAACTCATTAGACGTTTTCAAATGTTTCCTGATTGGATCAACACTACAGCCTTGGCATGGCTAATATTATTTTCCCTATCTTGTGGATGAGGAAGCTGAAGATCAGAAAGGTCAAGGGACTTTTCCCAGGTCTCATAGCTAGTACGTAATATTGCTCCTTCTACTTTACCCCAAGATGGGATGAGCGTCAGCTTGAGAGAGGTGGAGACAAAGCCATAGGTGCTGATTTTTCACATGGTTCACTGCTGCCAGTGCTGTAGAAACAATCAAGCCAATGAATTCTCACCTGGTGATTCTGCAAGGTGCTCTTGTTTCTCTTCTCTGTCCTGAAACTGAATTAAATGTGACCACAAAGCTGACTTCCCCTGAAAGTACAAGGCATATAAAGTTTTTCATTTTATAAGAAACGATTCATCAAAAAATAACTTATCAAAACTATTCACACTGAAATGCCTATTTTTTGAAGCTGGGAGGCCCAAGCTCATCCATTCCTAGCTGTGTGACATTCTGAGCACCCCACTCTATGTGTAGTGAGGGTCGTCCTTTGCCTCACTGACAAGACTGGCAACAGCCTGGGGAAGGGCAGCTAAGCAAAGGGCAGAAGTGCAAGCAAGGAAATTCCCAACTTCAGCTCAGTTGTTACTTAGTTGTATGTAACTAGGGCTGTCTACACTGGCCACACAAGCAAGCACAGAATTAAAGGCTCCAGCAGCACAGAATGTACTTCTGTATGCAAAATATGTTTGGATGTATGCAGTAGCAATGAGGGAAGAAAACTGGGGCAAGGAGAGAAAGAGAAGAGGGGACAAAGAGAGGAAGATGAACAGAAAAAAAAAAAAAACAGAAAGGGAAATGAGGGACAAAAGCAAAGAAATCATCTATGTTTCTGCCTTGAATAACCAGATAACTTAAAATGGCAAAGAACTGTTAATTCTGGTGAATAGATTTTTTTCTTGGACAGCGATGAAAGCAGATACTTAATGGAATCTACAGGGGATACAGCCTCCACAGTGAATGTGTTGTTTTATCTTTTCCTGTTTACCAGAAAAGAGCCCCAAACTGCCTGCTAATCATGGGTTATATTTTCTTTTTCTGGAATTAAAATGCCTGTGGCGTATTTCTAGTCATCCTGTGACAAAGGGACATAACCTTGAATTTTTATAATATCTTTTTCTTTTTGTTACTTTTCTTAACAGAGCTCCTAACTCGCCCTGTCACCAGGGCCTCCTGAGACTGTTACCTGCTTGACCTGCAAGCCATGGCTCCATATCCTTTCCAGCAGGTCACAGAGGCTGGCGATCAGGGTGTTCTCCTCCAAGCCGGTTATGTTTGCTTCCCCATGGCCCAGTTCCACTGCTTCGTGTCCCATCTTTTCCACCAACATGCGTTTTGTCTGAAAACATCAAATGTGGTCACAAGTGTTAACCCCAGCAGTGAGCCCAAAAGCCATCAAGTCAATTCCTGGATCAGGAGATCTGGGTTCCCCTTCATTATACTTCTAACTGCAGATTTTGAATCACCTTGGGAAAAGTGTCTTAATCTCTGTGGTCAACTAACAAGTAATATTATGTATACTTTTACTATTTTGTCAGAGAAATAGTCACTAAAGAGAGACTCTGATGCTATTTTAAAGTATCCTCACGTAAATGCTTATGTACAACAATTTTCAGATTACTTACTTGAATAACATTGGGGGATTACACCAGGCCTAGAAAATATACTATAGAATCTGAAACCCCAACCTGCCACAACTCACACTTCATCTTAGCATACTAAAGATATTCACACTTAGTTTTGATTGCATTTAGGCGAAAACCACAATACAAACAGGCAGCTCTAAATTTTTTCAGAGCTGTCTAATTTGTGAGTGAAGCAGACCTCTTTTTTTCCTTCCTCTTTTTCTCTTTCATCTCTTCTCTGCTATGAGTATGTACCAGAAAATGGAAAGGAAATGGAAGTCAGTTTCAAGTAAGTTAAGTTACAGCAGACTTAGCTGCCCTCATAAAATGTAAAGTGAGAGAGAATCTAGTTCCTCTAGGCAAGGACCTTGTCTGTGTGATTCAGCATTGTAAGCTGATGCTAAAATACTGCATTTACTGAATACAGAGAAGGTACTCAAGAAATGACTGTCAAATAAATGAATGAAGTTATTGGCTAAAATGATGTTCTGAGTTTTGTCAATTTGTATTGCTACCTCTGATAAACACAGATGTCTGAGAGGAGACTCATGTGTAATATACACAAACCTACAACACAGCTAAGGTCTTCTTCTTTGTGGATATACGCACACACATATGAGCACAGATAAGGTTCTACACAGGTGCACACAGAGACACGTATAAACACATACAAAAAAATGTGTTGCCTTTCACATAAGATGACGACATCCCTGACACAACTTCTGACTGGCTTAATGTCTGTCATGTTGGAGAGGAAGACAGCAATGGCTGAAAGGTGAGAAAAACCATGCAGGGCTCCCATGTCACTGATTCTGTGGGTAACAGAACCCATGGAGGTTCATGCCCTCAGTAAAGAGCACATGAGGTTTATGCCCCAGTAAAAGTGTCCTTCTAGGGAAGCTACAGGCTCAAGTGGGGGTTGGCTCAGCTCATCTTAGCTTCATACATGGATTGAACATGAATGTACACTGTCCTGCACAGTGAGTAATACATACCTTCATTCTACATTCTTTTAATAAGCCTTCTACAAATTTCCAGTTGGTTTGTGCAATCACTGCAGGAGAGAGGTCTGACAATTTGGGTTGCCTCAGGTTTTTTCCTAAACTTCGTGCCTCTTGCATGTATTTCTAAAAATTAAAGAGTATTTTTAATGCATAAACATCAGATATTCTTCTGACCTACTTAACCTTACAAACAAGTGCGGGAACAACAAGATGCAAAAAAAGGCCATAAGTGTATACGTGCAACAGCAGTTCAAGGTATAGCACACTGAAAGGCAGAAGGTATTCCTACCCCCTCTACTGTTAGTCCCGTGAAAAGGAGAGTGACAGAAGCCACACCAAGTAAAAACTCATTCAAAATGAGATGGAGTTTCACCTAGTTCAGTCTTTTTATTGGGAATACCCAGGGGTGTGATTAGTCAGGATCATGGCTGGGATGGAAAAATTTGCATGTCTGAATAACAAATCCAAGGCTCTCCAGGAACCCAGTGATTCTCAGATCACTGGTTTCCTCCACCCATCTCCCCACAAAACAAGCCTTGACATGCTTCTAACCTCTTGGGCAGTGCTGTCCAACCCAACCCTTTGCTCTAATCAAGTCACAACAGTAAAATCAGGAGCTCTGGAAAATGGTTGCAACCAATTTTATGACCTCAGGCATATCTGCTTATTCATAAAATGGGCATAAAACAAGCCCACCTGCCTCACAGAAAGCTATGAGATCACTCTGAAAAGTATGTGCTCCAAATGCAGGAGGAGGCCTCTTGTTTCCAAGACATTTTGCTACATCCCTCCTTTGCCTTGTTCCACAGTCAAAAGAAAGCAGAAATATCATTTTAGGAGACATCGATGGCTCAGAGAGGACCACAGAAACTCAGACCACTGCTCTTGAGCTTTGATTAGTGAACTTCCAGGAAAAAAAAAAAAAAAATCACTACACGTAATTAGCGCAGGACAGCTGTTGTCTCTCTTCTTTCTGTGGTACCTGCAAAAGCTCATCAGATACCTTATGTTTGTCAGGACCACAGGGCAGAATCTCCAAAAAGTCTAAGTGTCTTCTTAGGTCCATATTTAGAGAATAATTGCTCTAAATTATACAGTAAAACCAGCAGTTTATTGGAGAGAGATTGCAAGCCAGCACATCCTCCCACAGATACATATGTGAAGTCTATCTTTTCTATCTTAAGGGGAAATTTGATATTATAAGAAAAAGATGTGTAAAATCCTTTGCATTCTTTAAATAAAAGAGAGTTTGCACATTTAATACATTCCCCCTTGGAAGAAAAATAACCTGCTAAATCTAGTACAATTCGTTAAAAATCTCATCAACTAGGGATTCAACGAATCCATTTACCTTCTACTTCTACCAGCCCTCCTGAAGAAAGGCAGCATTAACAAAATAATCTCTTTTCCAGTGTAATTATTTTAAGAACAGATTAAAAACTGAAATGAACTCTGCAAGAATTTAGTTTCTATAGCAGCTGTGTATACTTCTTTCCACTTCAAATCTTTTTTAGAGGGTCAAAGAAAGAGGAAAAATTGACAATGAGAGTCAATTATCACCACTAGGGAAATCAACTGTAACAAGGTCTAGCAAAACATCCTGAAGGTTAATGTTCACATAAATAAAATCAGGAAATGAAAAGTTTCAGAAAAACAAACCTGAGATATAAGACAGGGATCATATATGAGATTATAATACCTGCATTTCCTATTATTTCAGGTTGTACTAATGTTAACTGGAATATTACAAATTAGAGATAAATAGTTGGTAAAAACAAATGTTAACTGTTAAATGTTAAAAGAGTTCTGTTTTTCCCCCAGCCTCAATTCCTCCGTCTTTAGGACTTGTGCAAATGCAGAGAGACCCACTACAACACTCAATTCTCAAGAAGGGTTAAGTATTAAACTTGGCTTAGGAAGAAATACACTGGCTACAAGGAAAGAAGTGAGGTACATGGTCGGGCAAGAGGCTAGGAAGAAGCCACAGGCATTTTTCTTTTCTCTGAAAAATATGCATAATTAGATTTTTTAAAGTCAGTAATTGGATTAAAAATTAAGCACTGTTTAAAGTTTATGTTCTATTTTATAAATGACAGCAAGCTAGAATGGGGCTGTCCTTTAGTGGCCATATTCACCAATCACCCTGCACATACAGGGCAGATGTAGTATTAGCCAACAGTGAATTCCACAGGGCCACGTGCAAACTCTCCTTCTGAGCACCTTTGCTGAAGCCACAAAATAAGCAACATTCCACAGACATGCACAGAATGGATACAGGGGTGGCTCAAGGCCCTTCCTCACAGCAAGCAGTGAGGTTGCCCCTGTATACTACAAAAATAGAGCAGTGCCTTTACAGTAAACAAGTGATGATAAGAATGTAATTTTCTTTGGGGTCGCTGGAAGAAAAGGTGTATTTTAAGATAAAAAACTGAGAAGAAAGAAATCTTTCACAAGGACTGGTTTTATAATAAAGTCGATTTCCCTACAGAGGGAAGTCACCCCAGGTTTCTTCTGAGATTTTTACTATGCTCTTCGTCGTTTTTGCCTAAGCCAAAAGCAAATCAGTAGGAGCTACCTATGAAAATATATCCTATTATTCAGTAAACACTGAAATAACTGCTCTTTAGTACAGGCTTTCCCTGAATTTTCTAATAAACACACTGTGCCTCTAACCAGCATGGAGCTTGTGAAGAGCAGACCACTGTAAAGTTAAGTAAATTTATATTAATATGTCGTTACGGGAAAAAATACAACCAGGAGTCCTAAGTAACTCTGGCCCTCAGGTGAGTAGCTGTTCAGTGCAACTCAGTGTGCAGGGTTACTGGGAAGAGCACTGGCTTGGAGTAAGGAGGCCTGGCCTGTGGGCCTAGGCCTGACTTTGTGTGTCCATTTGACTTTAGGCAAGCCTCTCAGGCTTCAGTTAAATCATGTCAAGTTGGACAAAGTTACCTCAAATGTTCCTCTTAGCACTAAGATTCTATATTGATGATCTGATTTTCTGACCATATAAAATACAGACGAGGAATAAGGAAGGTAAATTAAAACACTGTGGAGGGGCTTCCCTGGTGGCTCAGTGGTTCAGAGTCCACCTGCCGATGCAGGGGACATGGGTTTGAGCCCCGGTCCGGGAAGATTCCACATGCCGCGGAGCGGCTGGGCCCGTGAGCCATGGCCGCTGAACCTGTGCTCCGCAATGGGAGAGGCCACAACAGTGAGAGGCCCGTGTACCGCAAAAAAAAAAAAAAAAAAAAAACGCTGTGGAGATAAAACTCGGCAAAAGAAAAGCTGTTTGAAAATGAATCACTTCTGCACTTTTGCAAAATGCTTAAATAAAATTTGAATATTTAATGTACTTCCCCTTTGGAAGAAAAACAATTGTGTTAAATCTAGTCCCCCCTTTCCCCCTCAAAAACACCACTGACAGGGAATTCAAATATCAGTTTTATCTGCCAATGGTATAGAATTACTCTTGTTAGCGCACACCACCATGAAAAGGTACCAATCACAAAAGGAAGTGGAGAGCTAACAGTTCACGTCACAAGGTGATGTGAGGCATTCTAGAGCTATGTGCACTCATACACGTGGATGATTCGAGGAACACCAAAGACAAGGTTCAGGAACATCTGCAAAGCACTTTCAGGCATAGAACATACCAGGCAGCACTCAGAGAAGGATTTTTTAGGAAGCCGTGCAGGAGGAGGTGGACCCTGATCCCACTCCCAGAATGCCATGGAGTTCTGACAGACCACAAGTTCCCCGGAAGGCTAAGAGGATGGAGAAGTGCCAATGACAGAAAAGCAAAAAAAGAAAAGGACAGGGAGAAAGAGACAGCAAAACAAGCATGCATATGATAAAGTCACAGCAGAAGGGAAGGGAGAGAAGAAATACAGCAGCACAAAAGAAAAGCAGTAGACAGGCTATGCGTCAGTTCTTAAGAAAATGTTTAAAATCATATATATATACATGAACACATACTTGGAATGCTGTTTTCTGCTTTATTTCTACCCATCTGAGTTTAGAAAATAGTTAACGGATCTTCTGACTGCATTTTCTTTTGATCACAAGAAAAAATAAAAACTTACTTATCATTATTCAAATGTGTAATTACCGTTTTGTTTTCAAGTAGTACAAATAAAGCATAAGGATCTCAATTTAAAATAATTTTAAAACACTCCTAAAAATGGTGTCAGCAAGCCAAGGACAAAGCACAGGCAAATGTATCTTTACTTACTAAGTTTAAATTATGCTTGAAACTTAGAAAGTCTATGCTTCTTATAGCTTTTTTTTCCTGTGGGAGACACACTGACCAAAAATGTATCCTAAGCTTAGCCTTTACTTGATGTGGTACACAGGGCGACTTGTTTTACAGTCTTATTTTAGATGTATTAAAATTACAAAAAATGGAAAAAAAGGTGCTTTCAGCTATGTCAGTATAAAAGGATTACTATTTTAAAACATAATTGAACCGATTCTTTTAGAAGAACACAAAAGAACCTACACAATGACACCTGCTGGGCTAAGTAAGCCTAGTTCACAGCTCTTGCATCAAGGCATCCCGGGAGGGCAGCCCACATACCTCCCTCAAGTCGTTGTCCAGCCCAACGTGCTCGGAATGTTGGCGAAGGCGGTCTTTCCGGCGCTGTGCAGTGGCACTCCGACTTACCCAGCGACTGAAAGAACAGAAGGGGTAGGTTAAAAGAAACAACCCAACAAAAAAAAATGTGATCACTTGTCTTTAAAATAGAAAGAATGTACTGTTCAAAACCAAAGACCAACAATACTTATTTTTCAATCAATTCTTTTTAAAAATATATAGCAGCTTTATTGAGATGTAATTTAGATACATACAATTCACCCATTTAAAGTATCCAATTCAATGGTTTTTAGTATATTCATAGAGATATGCAATCATCACCACAATCAATGCTTTGTTGAAACCAAGGTTAAAAAATGCACAGTAGCTGTAATGATCTTCTCTTTTCCACCTTATCTGCCCAACAGAACCCCAAACCTGGATAGGGACTACCCTCTCACTTCCTTTTAAAATATCCATGCAAATTAGCTATTGATCTCCCTCATGACTACCATGAATCGCTTTACCTGCCCTTTATCAACTTTCCCCCGCTCCCCATTCCCAAACCTCTTACTTTATCCTCAAGTGCCTCCACTCAACTGATGACCCAGCCTTGCCTCCCTCTTCCTACTCTCTACTTCAATGATGCACACACGCAAACCCCTCATCTTTCTTCTAATCCCAAAGTATAATGTATATTGGCCACAACTATTGCTTCCACCAGGATCCCTGACCAGTTCTCTCTTGCCTTCTCCACTCTGCTCCATTAGAAACCTCCTGTGCCATATCTCCAATTTTTCTCTCTCAACTGAGTATTGCCCTTCAGATTACAAGTATGCTGGTCTCTTTCGACATTCGATAGTTACATTTAAATCTGTTTCTTCACTCTTCTCATGTAAACATTCTTAAGAAAAGTTTAGATGTAAGGCCTCTACTTATTTATCTTTGGATATTTTGTTCATCTCAAATCAGCTTCTTCCCCTGAAAATGCTCTTGAAGCCATTTATAGCCCTCACTGCCAATCCAATGGCTATTCTTCAATTCTTAGCTTACTTAAACTCTCTGCTGATCACCCTTGCTACCTTAAAACTCCAGTTGTCTTCAACTACTTCAGTGCTTCCAATGGGATAAGCTCTCTCACCTTTGAGCCTTTGAAGATGAAGTTTTCTCCCAACTTCTATTCATCTCTCAGACAGCTTTAGATGCTACACAGGAAGTCTTCTATGGTTCTTCCAAATCTAAATTAGCTACCCCTCTTATACTCTCCAATTGTAGCATTTATCACAGTGTGTTATAATTACTTATCTCTATTTTCTATACAATCCTCTCTACTATAAACGCTTGAAGGGTTGGTATCATGTCTTTCAGCCATTTTATTTGCAGAGTCAACTACATCACCTGCCCCTTCTATAAATATACCCTAAATAAATGTAATCAGAGACACAGTCTAATATTTAGGTTTATAGACGTTCATCACAGCATATATGCAATAACCAATTCTGTGTTTCCATTATTCTAAGACTCACATTTTGGCTTTTAAATGTTCCTGAAACTAGGATGAATCTTCTATTTCATATACATGTTTAAAGTATAATTTTTCCAAAAAGCTTTTGAATTAATAGAAGATCTTACAACCAACAGTTACTTAGAATCAAGTAAATGTGCTCAAAGCAACCCAAATGTTCAACAGTAGGAGGTGCTATATAATGAAACATCATATAGTCATTTAAAAAAATTAAGTTACTAGGAATATCAATAATATGGGAGAGTACTCATGATACAATAATGAATGAAAAAGCAGGATACAACACTGTGTAAGCATTTTCTACTTTTGTAAAAAACAAAACAAAGTAAGTATGGACATGCACACATATCAGGATCCATGCAATGGAAGGGCATAAAACCAAATGTTAACATCTCATGGTGATGGCATTATAGGTGGTTTTATTTTTATTTACAATTAATTTTTTATTGAGGTATAGTTGATATACAATATTATACAAGTTTCAGGTATACAACAAAGTGATTCACAATTTTTATTTTTTTTTTAGTTAAAAAATTTTATTTAGTTTTATTTGCATCAGGTCTTAGTTGTGGCATGTGGTATCTTTCATTGTGGCATGTGTGCTTCTCTCTAGTTGTGGCGCACGGGCTTAGTTGCCCTGCGGCACATGGGATCTTAGTTCCCTGACCAGGGATCGAACCAGTGTCCCCTGAATTGGAAGGCAGATTCTTAGCCACTGGACCACCAGGGAAGTCCCAAAGTGAGTCACAATTTTTAAAGGTCATATTCCATTTACAGTTATTATAAAATATTGGTTACATTTCCTGTGTTGTACAGTATTATCCTTGTAGCACATTTATTTTGTGCATAGTAGTTTGTACTTCTTAATTCCCTCCTCCTATCTTGTCCCTCCCTGCTTTGCTCTCCCCACTGGTAACCACTAGTTTGTTCTCTGTATCTGTGAATCTGTTTTGTTATGTTCACTAATTTGTTTTATTTTTTAGATTCCACATATAAGTGATATCATTATTTGTCTTTCTCTGACTTATTTCACTTAGCATAATACCCTCCATGTCCATCCATGCTGTTGCAAATTGCAAATTTTCATTCTTTTTTTTTGCGGTATGCGGGCCTCTCACTGTTGTGGTATCTCCCGCCACGGAGCACAGGCTCCAGACGCGCAGGCTCAGCGGCCATGGCTCACGGGCCCAGCCGCTCTGCGGCATGTGGGATCTTCCCAGACCGGGGCACGACCCCGTGTCCCCTGCATCGGCAGGCGGACTCTCAACCACTGCGCCACCAGGGAAGCCCTTTCATTCTTTTTTATGGCTGAGTAATATTCCATTGTGTGTATATGTGTGTGTGTGTACACACACACACACACACACACACATCACATCTTCTGTATCCATTCATCTGTTGATGGACACTTAGGTTGCTTTCATATCTTGGCAATTATAAATAATGCTGCTATGAACATTTATTTATTTTTATAGTTGCGTGCCACAACTAGAGAGAAGCATGCACGCCACAACAAAAGATTCCGCGTGCCACAACTAAGACCCGATGCAAACAAAAATAAATAAATTGGGGTGCATGTATCTTTTCGAATTAGTGTTTTGTTTTTTCAGGTAAATACCCAGAAGTGGAAATGCTATAAAATATAGCAATAGAACTATAAAATAGTTCTATTTTTAGTTTTTTAAGAAACCTCCATACTGTTTTCCTTAGTGACCTCACTGATTACGTTCCCACCAATAGTGCACGAGGGTTCCATTTTCTCCACATCCTCACCAACATTTGTTATTTGTGGTCCTCTTGATAACAGCCATTTTGACAGGTGTGAACTGATACCTCTCTGGTTTTAATTTGCACTTCTTTGATGATTAATGATGTTGAGCATCTTTCCTGTGCCTGTTGGCCATCTGTGTATGTCTTCTTTGGAAAAATGTCTATTGAGGTCTTCTGCCCATTTTTTAATTGGGTTGTTTGTTTTTTTGATGTTGAGTTGCATGAGCTGTTTATTTATGTTGGATATTCATTCCTTATTGGTCATATCATTTGCAAATATTTTCTCCCATTCAGTAGGTTGTATTTTGGTTTTGTTGATGGTTTCCTTTGCTATGCAAAAGTTTTTAAGTTTAATTAGGTCTTATTTATTTTTGCTTTTATTTCCTTTGCTTTAGGAGACAGATCTAAAAAATATTGCTACTATTTATGTCAAAGAGTGCTCTGCCTATGTTTTCTTCATATATCAAACTATTTAAAAAGATTTCTCAGGTCTTGACTTATCATCCCCATGACTGTATTCATTGTACTGCTCTAGAAATATTTACTCTTGAGTATATCCCTGACAGCACAGAGCTATACATGAGTTAAGAAATGAATTTATACTTTCGCCATTCAGCGAAAGTCATATTGCATTACTGACAATTCACAATTTAAAATTTTCTTATTAATGAAGTATCCAATTTACAAAAAGCTTAAAATGAGAATGCTGCTTCTTTTGTTGCTTTTTAAATAATTTATGCATGGCTTTGGTTTCAAACTGACGAATCATCTCGTTTCAGTCTGCTATTTAGAGGAACACTGAATAATTATTATAAAAATGGTAGCAAAGGAAGGTAACCCCTCTTAAAATAGTGTTTGTTTGTTTTTAAAGAATAGGTTTATAGCAGGAAAAAAAAGGTACAAATATCTAGTGACAGATCTTTGAAGTAGAATCCTTGGAAATGTCCCTAAAGCAAAAGATCAATAAAAGATTGTAAACAGGATACAAAGAGAATTGGGTGACTGAAAAGGAAGATCCAGAAAAAAAGCATATCAAGACACTGACAAAGATTCTCTGCTTGACCAAACTTTAGTCAGACTCCTAACCTTTCCTAAGCCCATCTGTGCACTTCTTTGTAAAATTCAGTTTTAGCAAGAACCTAGCTAAGTCAGTTTAGCAGAAACCATCACCCCTCTCATTATATGATCATTCTGGATATCTGATCAGGTTCTGAATTCTCCACCATCCCCCAGGTGATGTTTAGTCACCTAGGCCTGCCTTCCACAAGAATCCTGTTAGGTCAGTTTAGTCAGAATCCCCCATACCCATGATGTTTCCTCTTAGTAATTTTCTATCCGCTGACCTCCACTCTGCTCCTTGGTGATAAATTCCCACTTGTCCATGCAGTATTCAGAGAAGCCTCTAATCTCCCTCTCCACTGCAAGACCCCATCGCGGTGGTCCCTACACCTTGAATAAAGGTGCCCCTCCGCCTTGAATAAAGTCTGTCTTACCATCTTCAACAAGTGTCATGAATATTTTTTTAACAGCTCTGAAGCAAAATATAAATACCAGCAGATGAACTTATATAATAAATAAAGAGGAAGAGTAAAATATAAGTAATACAATGTACAAAGACCTGGAGGCCTTGGAAACAGCCTTGTAGCAAAAAACAGTCCATGTAAGATAGTAAAATTTGTTCAGGGATTTAAAAAATTAGGGTTACTGGGCAAGGTGGTTCAAATAAATAGTAAAAATATGAAATAGATTATAAACACCAGCTAATAAACTTATATAATGAATAAAGGAAGGAGCAGAATACACATGGATGAACATTTCTCCTGGCAGGCAAAGTGGAAAAGCACAGAAGATAAGGATAAATATTAATTTACAGGATATATCTAGCATCTCACTCTGTGAGACAAAACGCCCAGTTTAATTTTATTTTCAAAACAGGGAAATGAGCATCTACTTAAGAAAATTACTATGAAGTCCACATATTCCTGGTCTTGTTAAGTAATTAATTTATTCTTTGCATTATTAAACCTCATTTCTAAGCATAATTTTACCAAAGATGACCACATTTGCTGAAATGCTAAAGACTGCTCATTTGCTTTTGCTTTGTAAGTAGTGTATGAAATTCTTACAGTTGATCAACCATTTGTACAGGCACGGTTATAAATCCCTTTACCCTGTAATTAGTTCTGACATGTATTCTCTTTCAGACTACAATCTAGCTGAAAATGTAATGCTTGGGGCTCTGTGTGGAAATAGGGAGATTATATATAAGATTAAAAGCAATAAAATATGGCATTTGAAAATTGAAATCTTCCCTTCTAAGCACTCCTTACTTCCTTTCCCTTCCTTTATTTTTCGTCACAAACCTTATCGCTTTCTGACAGGTTACTTATTTTACATATTAAGTTTTTTTGTTTGCGTCCTCATGTTGAAAGCAGGGATTTTTGTTATTTTGTTCACTGCTAAACTCCCAATGAACAGGACAGTGTCTCACATATAGTAGGGGATCCCATAAATATTTGCCAAATGAATGAATGAGCACTCTAATGCTATCAAAAGGAAATAAAAACCATTTAAATTAATAGTCTACTCATATCAAATTGATTCAAAAAATTAGGATAATTTATAAACATTAAGAAAAAAATGAATAAACTGATGACTAGTCATTCACTTCTGAAAAATAGAACACTGTATCCAGTACAATCATCTGTAAAGTCTGAATCCCCATAATGGTCAACATCTCTTAGCACATTTTAAGTTCAGTGTTTATAAAAGCAGGGATAGCTCTTCAGAAGGTGAAACCCTGTAAATTAACTAAGGTAAGTAAGGTAAAATTTTCAGTCATTAGCTATTTATTTCCATCTTGTAAGCAGCATATTAAATTCTCTCTACAGCCTTCCTACCCAAGACTTTAGCATAAACGCTTGCGTTTCTACAGGAGGGGCCACCTTTCTAGTGAATCATCCTCCTTTACTGTCTTCATTAAAGTTCAAACAACCTATTTAAATAAGAGTTCAATCAAATAAAGCTTTTTAAAAATCCATAATTCTTTCACTTTACTGCATAGTGATCCTTTTCCAAATATGTAAAAGAATGCTGGTTGTGAAGATTTTCCAGATCTTTCCACAGTTTTTATGAATGAGACACCATAAACATGGTGCCAGGAATAAGGAGACCTGGGTTCTAATCCTAACCCTGCCATTAACCCAAAAGTGTGCTCTTACCAACATATAACGATGACACTACTTCGGGGTTAGGCTATTTGATCTCAATCTTTTCTTCATGAAGCAAGATGGCGCCTGAGAATGTATCTTGCTTCCCAAATTATTACCCTATCTTCTTTTGGGTTCACCCCTTTTTCTTTTTCTTTTTTTTTTTTTTTCCGGTATGCGGGCCTCTCACTGTTGTGGCCTCTCCCGTTGCGGAGCACAGGCTCCGGACGCGCAGGCTCAGCGGCCGTGGCTCACGGGCCTTGCTGCTCCGCGGAATGTGGGATCCTGCCGGACCGGGGCACAAACCCGTGTCCCCTGCATCGGCAGGCGGACTCTCAACCACTGAGCCACCAGGGAAGCCCCGGGTCCACCCCTCTTAACAGAGCCCAGTGTGAGGTAGAAGTGAGGCATCTGAGGGCTCTTTCATTCTGAAAGACCATTAGGCTGGTATGACAGGCTGTTGCTAAACTCCCTTATGTTCAATATTTTAGGCTATTCAAAATTTCTTGGGGGCTACCAAAGCAAAAAATCCAACTCCAGAAGTAACAAAAGGCACACGTCACCTTTATATTAGAGTAACAGAGCCAGGCAGTATACGTAGTACAATGGTTAAGTGCTTGGGCCCCCGAATCAGCAGACCTAGGTTTGAATCCTAGTTTCACCACTTCCTACTATGTGATCTTGAAGCAAGTTGTTGACTGTCTCTGAGCCTCAATCATAAAATGGGTAAAGCAATATAGGCTTTATATGTAGGGATATGCTTATAATAAGGATCAATGAGCTAATGTACTTAATGCAGTCAGAAGAGACGCTAGTGCAGACTGGCTTAATAATATTAGCTATTATCAGCAGCATCTCCACAACCAACACTCTCTTGGAATAGAGAAGGCTCCACTGGCAGGGAAGATAATGCTTTCTGAAAGCAGAAAAAATGGGTTACAAGGAAGGATAATTACTTTAAGTGAAGCAGTGATGAAAATTTCCAAATTTTTTGACTGAGATCTCAAAAGGGGCGGATACTTATAATGACACATACAAGCATACCTCATTTTATTGCACTTCAAAGATACTGCATTTTTTACAGATTGAAAGTTTGTGGCAACCCTGTGTTGTCAGATGATGGCTAGCGTTTTTTAGCAATAAAGTATTTTAAGATATGTATATGTAAAAAAAATAGACATAATGTTATTCTGCACTTAATAGACAACAGCATAGCGTAAACATAACTTTTATATGCACCGGGAAACCAAAAACTTCCTGCTTGATTGCGATATTCACTTTACTGTGGTGGTCTGGAATCAAAACCATAATATCTCTGAGGTATGCCAGTACTACACTCTGAAAGCAAAGGAAACAGCAATGTATATAGTACTGTAACTGTTTTCCTTAATTCATACATACACACCATCTTTTTTCCTTTGATGTGTTTGCTATCACTGTAGTTTTCTCACATGTAGACCTAAATGAATCAGTAATTTTGACACATTTCAGAAACACATTTAAAGGAACACCTTTAGCTGGGAAAATGGTAAGGGTTTCATTCCTTCAGGTTATTAAAAATAGAACAGTAACTATACAAACACAAGATATACAAATATTACCACATATATATGCAGCCCAAGAAACTCCAAGTAGCACAATACTTAGTATAGTGTTTAATAAATTAAACCAAGCATTACCATCACATATGATAAAGATAATTTACTAAGTTTTCTTTTTTCCTGACAAATAAAATCATGACAATCATCACGGGAAATAAAGAGGTTAAGTACCAAAACTTCTCCAACATGTAGCTCAGCAGATCATATGTTAGACAGAAACATCATACTTTAAAGCCATCTTTCAAGAACTTGCATATTATTATTTAGATTGGGCCATTTAGGTTAAAAGGCATAATTCCACCTGTCTTATTCCCCTCACTGATTCTCTACTTGCTTTCTGACAATTCTGGTGGCTCAACGCCACTTCCATTTTATACACCCAATCTCTACCATAGTCTTCTATCTCATTTGTTGGCCACTGCCTGGCTCCTCCCTTTCCTTCTCTAAGCCTCTTTAATAAAATCACAGATGTTATAGAATGCTATTAAATGAGAAAAGGGGCAAGTGATTCCAAGTTGTCCAAGGATCCTAAGCTGGTTAGTGGTCAGGAATGAACTAAATTCCAGAACTGCTGATTTCCAATTCAAACACTTCTTTCCAACTTACCATATTCCCCATTAATACTCTCCTTTGAGTTCTTTTCTTGTAAAATCCTTCTTTATTACATTCTTGTGTTCAGCTAAAATCAAGAATTCCCCTAAATCCAAATAACTTCTCAATTCTAACCATATTCAGATATTTTCTGAGTGGAATCATCTACCATAAAAAATGATATGGCTTACCTTTATTTTTGGTTGTTTTGTAATTTCTGCACTTGATACTTAAAAGTACAAAATGGTGTCATGGGTTGAATTGTGTCTCCCTAAAAGATAAGCTGAAGTCTTTTTTTAAGAATTAATTAATTTATTTATTTATTTATTTTGGCTGCGTTGGGTCTTCATTCCTGCGCACGGGCTTTCTCTAGTTGCGGCGAGAGGGAGCTACTCTTCATTGCGGTGTGTGGGCTTCTCATTGTGGTGGTTTCTCTTGTTGCAGAGCACGGGCTCTAGGCACACGGGCTTCAGCAGCTGTGGCACGTGGGCTCAGTAGTTGTGGCTCATGAGCTCTAGAGCACAGGCTCCGTAGTTCTGGCGCATGGGCTTAGTTGCTCCGCGGCATGTGGGATCTTCCCGGACCAGGGCTTGAACCAGTGTCCACTGCATTGGCAGGCGGATTCTTAACCACTGAGCCACCAGGGAAGCCCCAAGATATGCTGAAGTCTTAATCCCAACACCTGTGGATATCACCTTATTTGGAAAGAGGATCTTTGCACATGTAATCAAGTTAAGATGAGGGCATTTAGGGTGGGCCCTAATCCAACATAACTGTTGTCCTTACAAGAGGAGAACAGACACAGAGGGATGGCAGCCTTGTGAAGAGGAGGCAGAGACTGAGTTATGCTCCTGTAAGCCAAACAATGCCTGGGACTACCAGAAGTGGGAAGGGGCAAGGAAGGGTCCTTTCCTACAGGCCTTGGAGGCAGCATGGCGCTGCCAATACCTTGATTTTGGACTTCTAGCTTCCAGAACTATGAAAGAATAAATTTCTCTCGTTTTAAGCAACCAAGTTTATAGTACTTTGTTACAGCAGTCCTAGGAAACTAATACAGACAGTGAAGGCATAACTTTTCTAATTCCATTAGACAGTATTAGCATTATATTTAAAACACAGTCATTTAAAATGAAACTATTCCTAAGTGCACATCACTTCAACAAGAGAAAAAGATCTAGTCTTTGGATTTTCTTACATGGTGGAATTAAAAGTCAAATACTCACTGAGTGTCAATTCATATTTCAAGCAGATTAATTTGGTCTTTGAAAAAGTAATGACTGATAAAATGTTTAACAGTTAAGCATTCCCCATTAGAGCACTGCGCCCTTCATTCACTCCTTCAACCAACTACTCAAGTGAAGAACATGCTTACTTGTTATTAGCTGGTCCTGTTGCCAAGACATCAGACTGTAACTTTGGAAAGAAGCCTTGCTCATATTTGCCTTGACCAATTTTCATATCAAGTAGATGTGGGTGGATTGCAGTGTGATCCATTTTCATCAGTCGCTGCTCAATTGACTGCGCTATAAATTAAATTCATAACATATTAGAGACATCTCATTGGCTAAACCTTAAAAATAATGCTTCCTCCATTCATGCAGTGACAAGAAACTCAACCTTTCTGATAGTCTGAAATAGATTTTTACAAAAGCTCTTCAGAAATCAGTATAATGTTAAGTATAAAAAGGTTAGTTTTAAGTAAATACTAGATAATTCATTTTCATACTATTTTCTGCATTTGTCAAAAGCAGGGCAGCGGGGTTAAAAAATAAAATCTATAATTTAGTATTGAAACAGTTTCCCTTAAGTGGGAAATTCAATATTCTTAATGAAAATATGGTTCTAAGTACAACATTAAAGAAAATGATGGCAAATAAAATATTTTCCTTGAGCTGAAAGACAAAGGGAAGAAAAAAGCAAGCACTGTAGCCTTATGTTACTTTATTTCTTTGTGCAAAGATCCATTAAATATTCATGCTTCTCCATTTGTAAAAACAAGAAACTGTGTAAAGTTTATCACCTCACTTTTAGCAACACATTCTCATTAGTAGGAGTCATTTAGGAGTGTTTATTAGATCAAAAGGCATAATGCAGAGAAAAATAAAATAAGCAGGCATTTAGAAAATGTCCAGGGATAAGAAGTGCCTTTTGAAGAATAAAATAGGCCAGAGTTAAAAAATAGGAATTACTCAACATTTCTATTTTAAAACCACATAAAGTTGAGAGATGTTTCAAAGGCCCAGGAAACAGTGAACTATTTCTCTGGTAAAAAATCTGATCTTAAATGCCTTTATCAACTGAATTTTCAAGAAAAAATATAATACTTGTGAAGCAAGATTAGGTCTCCCATCCCTTGACTAGAGATTACTGCAAGGAGAACAAGCAGTAAGTGTGGTTGTGTGATAAACAGAATACACCATGGGAACCGCCAATCTTGGGATTTGAGAGAAGTAAACAGGTATTTTTACAAATATTTCATAGAATCAGTTTATTTTGCCCCACTCAATACCAGCAGATTGAGTATTGCTGGTTCTTCCCCATATATATTCTAGAAAAATTTCTGTTTTGGATGGGGAGGGGTCTGTCCATGACACATTTCACTCTTGTCAAATGGAGCTGCTTAAGACCATCTTATGTGAGATCAATGCCTCCCAGCCAGCTGTTTGCATTTGCAACATCAAGGAATGTGTGCAGAAGGCATTATTACCCTAAACTTCAAAATGTTAGATATCTGTTTTAAGCTTCCCTAATTTTTCTTTATAACTCATATGAATTTATCCACAACTTTTTGAATTTCATTTTATTTTTAATGTGTAACTTGTAACTTCTTGTGAAACATAGTCCATATGTTCTAGGCTGGGCAAAAGGATGTCATGTTTTAATGTGAAATGATATTTAATTTTCAATGATGCCCCCTGACTCTCCACAACCGTATCTATACTCTTAATGCTTCCTAATATTTATAAAACACAATTAACAGATGGTTAGAGAAATAATGCTTAGATTCATGGCATGGAATTCTCTGAAGTCCCTGACAATTTTATGTTCCATGAAATACTACAGAATTCCATCTCTGCCAAAAAGTGCTTCTGTTCTCACAAAAGGAAAAAAGGAAAAGTAGCTTTAGTTTTTCCACTGGATTTAAAATGACAGAAAAAAATCCATCTGATATTGAGTTATTCTCCTTTAGTTCGGAAGCTCTGTAAAAACAAAAATCATGATTCACAATGAATTACTCTAGGGTTTATAAGATTGCCATAGGGAGCAAAACACAATGCTACTTTTCAGTGATTGTATCATCAGTGAATACTGAACATTCAGAAATTATTAAATGCCTGCTTTGAGAGATCATGGGGCTGTTGTTAGACTTTCAAGGGTTTGTGCCAAAACTCATTTTCTGTGATCAGTAAGGAATAAGAAAACTCTGCGTTACTAGCAACTTGGTGTCTTTCTGCACAGAAATCATGAGGTTCTGGTGCCACAATATCAGCAGCAGATAGCCTCTGCCTAAAGAGTTCACCTGCAAATGAAAATTCTTTTTAGTTAGAGGCAAAACAGAAACAAAAGCAACACAACAAAGGATAGAAAAAAAAACAAGATACACAATAAAATCCAATGTCAACCAAAAAATCCTAGTTTCTGTTGTGGGTGAGGGTGGGGAGGAGACAATTTTACCTGATAAAAGAAATAACTGCACCATCTGTGAGACATAGTTACAGCTGACTGCCTCCTTTTACTTTTTTAAAAAATAAATTTATTTATTCATTTTTATTTTTATCTTTGGCTGCGTTGGGTCTTCGTTGCTGCGCCCGGGCTTTCTCTAGTTGCAGCGAGTGGGGGCTACTCTTCATTATGGTGCACGGGCTTCTCATTGCAGTGGCTTCTCTTGTTGTGGAGCATGGGCTCTAGGCATGTGGGCTTCAGTAGTTGTGGCACGTGGGCTTCAGTAGTTGTGGCACACGGGCTCAGTAGTTGTGGCTCACGGCCTCTAGAGCGCAGGCTCAGTAGTTGTGGTGCACAGGCTTAGTTGCTCCGCGGCATGTGGGATCTTCCTGGACCAGGGTTCAAACCCGTGTCCCCTGCATTGGCAGGTGGATTCTTAACTACTGCGCCACAAGGGAAGCCATCCTTTTACTTTTTAAGAAAGTCTTTGATAAATTAAGTTCCTGGGAGACTATTCCTAATTTAGCCTAATCTCTTTTTCATATATATTAAACCTGTAATGGTACATTTTTGTTGTTGTTGTTCTTAAAGCTCTTTTAATATAAAAGCAGTAAAGAAGTATTTTGGGTACATATTGTCTGTTTGTCAATGCTTTTTTAATAGCATCATAAAATAAAAGGACTTCATATATAAGCTACAATGGTACATTTTCAACAGTTTATATAATTTCTGCAATGACAGTAGGAGTATAAAACTCTGAGAGGCTGATAGAAAATCTATTTTAATTGAAAAGATTTTCTAGAAGCACACAAATATAGCAATCAGCACTTAACTTCATTTAAAAAATTCTGTCAGGAAGGGAAGAATAAAATTTGCTCAACAAGGCATTACACTATTTACATGGCTATTAAAGCACTGAAAGTCATACTATTCTCTGAATAGGCATAGACAATTTCATTCACTCTACTCCCTCAACTTCTAGAAACACAGAAACAATTGTCACTTCCTAAAGGGGCTCCAAGGATCTATCCTCATAAGTGGGATACAACAGAATGATGTTTCAGCGAGTCATCAGAAACCTCTAAGGCTACACAAGAGACATCATTTATATACTTCTTTCCTTAAAATATGCTACAACTACAGCATCACCACTCCTGTAACTTTGATCTATTTAAAATAAAGTGAGAAAGGCAAGCAACAGAGGCAGAGCAGAGAAAATTCACATTTGCTGCCCCTTTTTGCTCCAGAAAAAAAAAAATTGCTCTCAAATAACTTCTACACGAAGGGGAAGAAATAAAAGGAAGGGGCACTCAAGTGATAGATATCACTTTATTTGGCAAAGAAAGAGTTAGGAACCAGGTATAAATGTATAAAGTTGTGTGGAGTGGTACATTTTACATGTTCATTTATTGAATGAACAGCTAATGTGGTAGTGAGACTCCAGGGGCTAGAATCAGTCAAACTCTGGTCCAAATCAGGGCTCTACCAACCACAAGCTATGCAATCACAGCAAGTTACTTAACCTCTCAGTTTTCTCAACTGTAAGATGACGACAGCAATAAAACAGACAATAAAATGTGTCTATACCCCCTCATTATTAAGATCAAATGTCAAAATGCATGTAAAACAGCTGGTATTATGTCCCTCACACAGTATGTACTCAGTAAACACTATTAATATGATTATTTATTTAACGGACTATATCACACTGTCAGACAAGATTGGCCAAGACTCATAATTCTCTGAGAGGAAAAACTAATGTCAGGGTTGGGAACCTCTAATTTGAATACAAGAATCTAGAGATTTAATTTCAGTAAATGAAGCTATCTTAATTAATGGCACCACTAAAGTAAATATACTGTTTTAGTTATGTAAATTAGGCAGCAACTCAAATTTACTATTTCAAATTAATACTTATCTTTCCTTGGATGAAGACAGAATAGGTAAAAAGCAAAAAGGCAAAATAAGCAGCAAGACAAATTAACAGTTTCACAGCAACCTTATAGTTGTATTCCATTCAATTTGTTATTGTTTTTCATCTTCTGAGGGAAGAGGAATGTCAAGCAGGAACAGGACAGACATTAGCTCACAAAACAGAAGGAAACAAAACGATAGAAAGCATCTCTTGATACAGTACAAGGGTTAACCAAGAAGTCTAAAATTGAAAATTAATTCTGTAGTTTATAAGGCCAACGATGTGTAAAAAGATATGATCGTGGATTTTAAGTTAATTTTAAAAGGCATAACAAATGTACCTGCTTCTTTTAAAGTGCTGCATTTCTGATATATAGATGTCCTCAAGGTGGGTGCCCTTACATTATACAGTCTTATCTTCTCAATCCGAGAGTCAAAGACTCGAAGCAAAGGATCTTTCTCTTCCCACTGAGACATAATTTTATTATCAATAAAGGTGGCAAACATCTGTGTTTCAATGAAGCGTGAAAGAAATGGCAGGTAAGGTTCAGGCTGGTCAGACAGAAAGGAAGCCTGTAATGAGATAATTAGGCAATTATTAGTGCAAAGAGACCATCTCAATACTACATGATAAATCCAAAAATTATCTGTTGCTAAGATCATTCCTTTTCACAATCTTATAACACACAAAACTGATGCTTGAAATTTAAAAATCCTTAAAACTCCACTTTCTCTTCCTATCTTCTAAAGTCATAGAATTTAGGTCACTTAGTTCTTCAGCACTGATCCCACCTTTCAAAATTGATTTACGTTCTGGTCCTCATGACCATTATGCAGAAAAAAGGACATCATTAATGAAAGATGGTGGATCAGTTGCTACATGATCATCAATCATTCTCTTCACTTACCATTAAATTTGACCCCTTTCCCCAGTGAGCTGTAATTTCTTCTGCTCTCTATTCCTAGCCTGTGCCAAATACCTCCAAGTCATAAGGCATCGAGGTGATTAACTGATACAATAATAAGATATACATAAGCAATAACCTTAAAAAATCCAACAACGTGGAATTTGTGCTTATGGGTAAAATCTTTGGTTCAGGGGGATGTTTTCCTAGGCCCCCCCCAGTTAAAAACTGATGGATGAGTATTAGTTAAAGATCAAACTCCATCCAGACCTGTGCTGAAAGAATAGTTTGGGCCTTAACAACTAAAAAAAGCACTGCCTGAAAAACCATCCAAAGCAAGCCAAGCCTTTGGAAAACATGTACAACCAGCCACATGTTCCTGTTACCAGCCTTTCTGCTTGCATGGAATGGTTCAGTAACTTGTAATCAGTTTCTAATTCAAAGGGTTCATTTTTTTCCTTTGGCTCTTCAGGTCCATGTGTGTAGAGGAATTCCAGCCACAATTTGACACTAGCTAAAATTTGGAAGTGGATTACTATTTCAGCTGCGGGGTTACTTTTGCTTTTCATTCTTTTGATTAGGTGCAATGTGGCAAAAGCCAGAAGGGGAAAGGTGGAAGGATAAGTTCTGACCTAAGGTTACTCTCCTTAATACTCACTAGCTTCCTCCTAGCACATTTATTTAGGAAATAAATTCTGAAATTTAGGATAGCTTTGAAAAACTTCCTTACAGAAATCCACTTATTCAATTTAAGTGCCTCCATAGTTCAGATGTAGTTACACAAATCCAAATAACCAAAGAAAGGTTCACAGTCATCTCCAGAAATAGTTCACCTCTTCAAAAGATATTTTACAAATAAATATCAATTTTACTTTTCACAGAGCAAACAGCCTTTTTTCCTAAATGGACCAAATGTCTGGCTTTTGATATTCAGATCCTTGTGGGCTACATCACTTAAGGCAGCAAAGACTTGGCTTGCAGGACTACTATGTGATAGTCCTGTAAATTTTCCTAGTGAAAATGAGATGATTACAAGCCTTCTGGAATCCAACATGAAACTTTCATTTCTCTAGGGGTTACATAAAAAGAATTCCATTTATAGTTTGAAGCTACATAAAGATTAAGAAGGAAGAAAGTACCAGTGCTCGATTTAGATAAGAATTTGAATTGCTCCAAGGATAAATCATGAGTATACACAGATTAGTTCCAAGCTGGCTAGGAAAAAATGTGGAAAAATGGTTAAGCTTAATGAGAATGGAAACTAAGAGCAAGAATACATTTGGAGAGGTGAAAGCTTCTTAATTTATTAAAGAAGTTTTCTCAAACATAAAGTGCATCAGAAATTAACTGTTAAATGTGGTTTATATAACTCATTTAAAAAAATCTGATGAAATCAGAAAATAATCTTTTATACCACCCACCTTTACAAAATTTTTTATTAATTCTTATTTGTCAGATGCTCCAAGATTGTAGATTAGCCTCTTAGAACATATTAGCCCCTTTGAGAGGTCTTTCATGATACAAAGGTACTATTTAGCAAAAAGCCATAATTCATTCTAATGGCAATATCATGCCTTGGCAATCACAGAGGCAAGGGACTGAACTATACCCTAGTGACCTGAAAGAGTTAATGCACACCCCTAAGTGCTTTTGTCTGGAAGAAAAAAAAAAATTGGTGGATATGTCCAGAAAAACCGGCAGAAGAATACTCTATAGTAAACCTTAGAAAGAAGCTTCAATTTCAGCAGGACAATCAAAAGTTAGTGTCGTTTTCTGTCCTCCCTTTCCAAAATCTTAGGAACAGAGGGTTAAAGTCATAAAAACTCATTTTTCTCATAAAACCTCCCTTTTTCTCTCTTTTGATCCTAAGATGAGATAAAAATTTACCTTCTGAAAGTAAACTGTTACCTTTACATGGGCAAGTCGTGACTTCATTGCAGGATGAAGACAAAATATAAGAATAAGGATTTATTAGAAAAGGAATAGGCCTCATTTAACTAGACTTGATCCTAAAATATGAGTAAATAAAATGCGTACAAGGTGAGACAGTATTAACAGATTTGAAAAACATGGAATTTAAGTTTCATTTCAAACATCTTTAAAGTATAGAAAAGTTAAAAATAAGGTTAAAGGCAATTAAATACATAATTCAATGAGCAGCTTAATGAGCTAGTTGATTTGTACTTTCCAGTGAAATTATTTTATATAGTATAAAATACTGGTAAAAAAGAGTTCTTAAAGGGAAAGGAGAGGCAGAAAAATCTGTATTTTAAAAAAGTTAACAAAATCAGTAATGTATAGCCCACTAAAAACCATGAAAAGGGAAACTCTGCTTCTTTTTACTTTGTCAAAGTTCTGCATCTGTTCCCGGTTGGTCAGCCAAGATTCCATGTCCTGGGCAGTCTGAATCACAAACGCTTCATAATCTGCAAACATCTGTGTAAAGCGGTTAGCAAAGACCTCTCGGAGCTGTACGTTGAGCTGGTAGTCCCTTAGTTCTGCCTCTTCACACTGCAGTTTTAAATCTTTTTCTTTTTCACTCAAAGAGGCAGAGAGGTCCATTTTTTCCATGGTCACACCAGTCCGCTTGGCTAGAGCCTGGAGGCGGGCTATGGTTTCGTTACCCTTCAGTAACTCATACATGCTAATGTTATTAGCAGAGACGTTGCCATTCTTCTTGTCATTGACCAAGTCTTTCAGAACCAGATTCTTTAGCTTAGTGGCACTCTCACTACAACGTAGGCTGCCCTCAGGAGGGATTCCAAATTGAAGAAGAATTTCAGAGAGTTCCTGGATAAAATCTACTTTATTGGGGAACTGTGGAAATTCTTCAGGCAACTCAATAAAATGGTTGTCAATATCCACAAAACACAAATTAGCCTGAAAGAGGAAAAAGAAATACAAAGGTTTTTAAATTGGAGATAGGGATTGACATATACACACTCTTATACATAAAAGATAACTAATAACAACCTGCTGTATAGCACAGGGAACTCTATTTGGTGCTCTGTAATGACCTATATGGAAATGGAGTCTAGAGGAGACTGGATATATGTATATGTATGGCTGATTCACTCTGCTGTACAGCAGAAACTAACACAACATTGTAAGTCGACTATACTTCAATTAAAAAATTAATTTAAAAAACTTTTACTTAATAAAATGATAAAGTATCAATTAAAAAATACAAAGGTTTTATAGTAATTTTATGTTCTAAAATATTCTTGCCAACTATTATAAACAAAATCAACTATTATAAAGAAAAGGTTGCACTGCCTTTTATGTTAACCTTCTCAGAGTTAAGAATATTTTATTCTTTAAAAATAAATCTCTGTTGCCAGCATTTTTCCCTATGTGAGGGAATATATAAGTATATATTTAATACATATGAATCATTTCCCCTGGGTCTCATCAGTTTATTATAATCTGGATATAACTCTGTAATGCATGGCATCGAACAGACTTTCCTTAGACAGGTAAAAGCACACGGACTCATAGTACCTTACAAATTAGGCACTGGGGAAAATAAAATGCTTACTGAGCTTGAACTTTCTATGCCATTCCACTGCTCTAACACCGTTTATAATGTAGAATTAGCAATAACTGCTAAAATTTAGCAGCTGTAGTACCCCAAAATGGAATGAAACTGGCAAAGAGCAATCCAGTCCACAGAAAACCCACAAATTTTCACTTTATCTAAAATTAGCTTCAACCTCTTACATGGCAAAACCATTTCAGAAGCCACTGGACGAAGAGCAGGAGGCAGAGAGCAGTGGAGGCAAGTGCCTAGAGAAAGGTAAGTGACCAACCCTTGGGTAACTCAGACTTGACTTGAACATTTTTGAGTTGAGGAAAAGAGGAGACAGAAATAAGAGGAAATGTTTTTTGAGTTTGTTTACACTTTGGATTTTGAATTAAAAGACTTTTAAATATCTTTCAGATATAGAAAATTCAAGGGGCTAAGTACCTGCCTAAAATTTGCATTGTCCCTCAGGTACTTGATGACAGTATATACAAAAACAGTATTTTACCTTTACTGTCCATACCCTCTTGATCAGAACAAGGTTGTCAGAGTAAAGGAAAACTAAGCTCCTAAACTGGGGAGGAGGAGGGGGGCAAGGTAGTCCATCACATAAAACTGATCCTGACTGGATTAGTACCTGGACACAAGGCATGGGGTGAAGTCAATAAACAGAATAGGAAGCCTCACCTCATGCTTCCCCATCTCCCCGCCCCTCAACAATGCCCCCAGGTCAGCAAGGAGAGAATTCATACTGTCTTCTGATCCTGAATGCCAAGGTAAGATGAAAAGAGGAGAGCAAACAATTAGGCTTCTGTTATTCTCTCCTTTTTTTTGAATGTCAAATTTTAAAAAAATAATTAATTAGTTTTTGGCCGCATTGGGTCTTCATTGCGGCGCCCAGGCTTTCTCTAGTTGCGGTGAGTGGGGGGGCTACTCTTCATTGCAGTGTGTGGGGGCTTCTCACTGTGGTGGCTTCTCTTGTTGTGGAGCACGGGCTCTAGGCGTGCGGGCTTCAGTAGTTGTGGCTTACGGGCTCTAGAGCACAGGCTCAGTAGTTGTGGTGCATGGGCTCTGTAGTTGTGGCATACGGGGGCTTAGTTGCCCTGCGGCATGTGGGATCTTCCTGGACTAGGGCTTGAACCTGTGTCCCCTGCAATGGCAGGCAGATTCCTAACCACTGCGCCACCAGGGAAGTCCCTGTTATTTCTGTTTGATCCTTGTTCTTCATATTAGATACTGATGAGCAAGAAGTATAGCAAAATTCCAAATTAAGATTGATAAAAACTCAAGATTTTCCACCATCCAAAAACGAATCAACAGTGATTCTTCAAGCCTAAAATAACCTTTGAATCCAACCCTTTAATTCTGCAGATGAAGAAACTGAGGCCCAAGAAGGCAGGTGACTTCCTGACACCTGTTCCAGGTACGCACCCTCAAACAGCCTGGTAGCTTAAGGGATTTTTTTCTTCTCCATTATGCCTCATCTCCAATGTCAACAGTTTTCTCTAAATAAAGTAAAAGCTGAAGTCACATCTTACTGAAGACAGTAGTGCTGTTACAGCTTTATTTAAATCCACATCTTTATATATGTTTCTACAGTCTCTAGAAAGTAGGATATACTGTAAGGCTTAAAGGGAGAAACTAGGTCACCATAATTCAAATGGATGATTCAATGTCTTTAAAAACAGAAGAAAAAATTCACTAACTTGCTAATCTAAATGTTAACCAGCAACCTCTCACCACTTACATTTTGTACTGTATCCTTCATTAATGCCTTCCTGCTATCCTTTTCTATACCTCTCCTTCCCCTGTGAAAAGAGAAAAATGATACATTTGGGGAAATTTTAAAGCTTGTTATGCTCATGTAATCACTGCTGAGCCAAAAATGTGCGGCAAGGTGGATGTTCCAGCACCACAGCTACGGGCCTGTCTTCATGTTCCCACGAGTCTCTCTCACCCTCCTATGCTGACTTACAGGAGCCTGAATTGGGGCTTTGATTATTGCAAAGTAAAAATAGGGAATGTAAACTTGTGTTATAAAAATTTATTGAAGAAAAACCAAAAAGCCCTTTTTCTAAAACAGATAAGAACTCCATACAATAGAGTATTCTAAGTCAGTTTCTCACTTTTAATACCATTAAATTAAAAAATAATTTAAGAACTCAAGAATAACAAATATACTCAACATCTCAATCTTATGATGTTTTAGAACTATTTCTTTTTAAAAAATATTTAATTATTTATTTGGCTGCACCGGGTCTTAGTTGCGGCCCGCGGAATCCTCGCTGCCTCGTGCGGGAACTTCGTTGTGACATGCAGGCGCTTTTAGTTGTGGCATGCATGTGGGATCTAGTTCCCCCACCAGGGATTGAACCCAGGCTCCCTGCATTGGGAGCACGGAGTCTTAACCACTGGACCAACAGGGAAGTCCCTAGAACTAAGTATTTCTCTATTTTTACTGATTAACACTGCCCAGAAGCCTTCATATGTAATTACTTCCAATTAAAAACAACAAACATTCCCTCAAAAGTAGGCAACAAAGACTTGAAGCTTAATGATCTCTTCTGCCATGAAGGCTTCCCATGTTCCTATCCTAAAGGCATCTTGATTTCCTCTGTATATATTCTTAGTTCTTTCATTCCTCTTATTCGTTTGTTTTTAGCCTGTGTTATTGATATTTGTAAATGTCTTACTTTGGAAATCAGAAATCACCTCTTAAAGGTGACATTTTTCTCTAGATGTCTCCCAGTATATTGTACACTAGTAGTGTATGATACAACTGTTTGATGAATAAATGAATAAGGCTTAAGGACATTGTCATTTTGTGGAACCTTAAAAATATAGGCAAGAGGAAGAAGTATCCAGGGATGTGAGTCCAGGACAGCCCTCTTCATGTTTGGTAAGAGTCCTGGTTTCTCAATAGCTGAAGTTAAGCTGGTATAAGGGTAAGCCAGAGGGGCACATTTAACATTTTCATAAAATTTTAGGGCAAGATATAACAAAAAGAAAGTAGCAAAGTAATGCTGCTTCAGTTTTTCCCTAGATTTTTTTGTCTACCGTTCACTGTAAAGATGAGCAAGAATGGTAGAAAATGAGGTACAGTCTATGCAACTAATCCCCAGTGCCACATCCTTCCACCATCACTCTCCCCCGCTCCCCCGACCAAAACAATATAACAAATCGCTACCTGTGCCTGTCATTTTGGAATCATGGGGCAAGTGAGTGGGTAGTTAATTATAAGTCTATGTAGTTACATTAGTTAGTTAACAACTAAAATCATGTCTTCTTAAAATAATCATTTTGTAAACTTATTTTCACAACTATTCTAAGAAGCCCTCTCCCTATTTTTAGCTATTAGTATATTTTACAGTTTTCAAGGCAAGGGAGGGTATTACCAGTCACTTTTTTAAAAAGACTATTTTTATACCCACTTCCTCCTCCAAATTCTGTGGAGTACATTCTTTCATCTCATTGTAAAATGAAACCAGAGCAAAGTGATATGCTATTAGCCTTATAAAACAGTAATGCACTAATGAATACTTTCTATACAGAAGCAGTGTTATTTTCACAGCTGATTCAGGTTATTTCTTATTATTCTACTCTATGAATACATGAGTATGTATATTTATTAAATAGTGTTGGTTTAGTGAATGAAAAATTAGAAAATCACAGACATTACTGTAACAGCTTTCAGAATTTTTAAGTTTGTTCATTTTTAGAGTCAGAGTATACACACAGGCATAGAGACAGAAAGATTTCCTGACAAATACATCAAGGTGGCATTTAAAATTTCTCAACAATTATTACTCATGCGAAAATGGAAAGATAATATTTATGTGTCTAAAAATATACCATTTAATTAACATGCAAAGAGACCAAATACTCAACAAGCAGCTAAAACATGTCACTGTTTAAGTCTTTAAAACAAAATGCATGGGCTTCCCTGGTGGCGCAGTGGCTGAGTCTGCCTGCCGATGCAGGGGACGCGGGTTCGTGCCCCGGTCCGGGAGGATCCCACGTGCCGCGGAGCGGCTGGGCCCATGGGCCATGGCCGCTGAGCCTGCGCTCCGAGCGGGAGAGGCCACAGCAGTGAGAGGCCCGCGTACCGCAAAAAAAAAAAAAAAGAAAACAAAATGCATTTGGCTAGTCTATTTCTTTTTCCTTAAAAATTTAAAGGACTTACTTCTTTGAACCAACAAGATACTTGGATTAATTTAATAAAAGAGAAAATGAGAGTTCAGGTATTAGAAAAAAGAGGTATAAGAGAGAGGGAGAAGCAGAGAACGTGCACAAGCTCAAAGAAGAGCAGAACAGTTTGCATGTGTATTTTATACGATCTGAATCAAGCTATTTTGCCCGGAACAAAAATGTTAATGTCGGTGGAGACACTCATTAGAATAAAGTAAGCAGTGGATGATTACAGGAATCATTACTGGGTATAACGTCCGTGGCTTAGTGTGTTATTTTAAATTCATTTATTAAAATGGGTAATAACAAAAAAGAGTGAAGCACAGCATGAAAGATTTTATTAAGAAAGGTGCTAATTAAATAGCGAATAATATAATGTAATTAACCATTTTATGTTTTCTAATAGGCCATGGCACTCTCATCAATATTTCAATTCAAAGTCTTTACATTTCAATTCTGAGTACCATGAACAACAGCTAAAAATTAGATTCAAAATGCTTTCAAGAATTCCTGTTTATTTTCTTCTGAAACAACATTTGAAAATATAGCACACAGAAAGCACAGTAATCTCAAGGTAGACTAAAAGCTAAGGGTTAGAATTTTTATCTCAACCAGAGAGCTAAGCTAACATTTAGAAAAAGCTGATAACTGGCCTTTCGTCTGAAAACAGACTACTAAAGTATTTAATATTTCCATGATCCCTAGCTTGCTGAAAGATGTTACTTTTCGTTTGGTAGGGGTCAAGAATCAAATTCACCTCAATTAATACAATAATTTAAAGGATGTTAAAATTGGGCTGTACCACTTAAAAACAAAATTTATAACAGGAATAGGGAAAAAGAAATAAAATGTTATTAAAATAATAAAGCTCCTAGATAATACTACTACTGCTCCATCTTCACAAATTTGCAGCTGTGAAAATTTGCCACTGTCCTGTTTTGATCCATGTTTAATTAATGACTATGTCATATAATAACCATCAGGAATCACGATCTGCATTCTATGGCTCAGCCTCTGCCCTAGACCTACTTGGAAGATGCAGAATAGCCAGAGACTCAGTTCAGACAAAGACAGTGCTATCTAACAAAAGTGGGCTTGACCTAAATCAACAAACAGCAAGTGCTTCATCGTTCACTGTAAGTTTTTACCTCTTGAGGAAGTTCTAGCTTAGAACGGTCAGTTCCTTCTTTTGACTGAAGGCCCATCAGATAAGGGACAGGAGCATCAAGAAAATGTAGCAGAGAAGCAGGGAGGATGGGCACATAAACATGCTGCCACTGAAATGGGAACAGAAGTGTGGTGATGCCTTCCGCCACAGTCATCAGGCGTTGATAATCTGTACAGAACAGCAACAACAAAAATGGAGGGGAAGATTACAAGTCAAAACATAATCACTGCATTAAGCTTGAAAATATGAATTTCCAGAAAAAATTCGTGTGCTAATAAATAAGTAAAATGTTTCTTCATGACCATGCAGAAAAGAGGTCAGCTCTATTCCACCATAATTAAAGAGTTTCACTGAATGGTTTTAAGGGGGTATGAGTAGGTGGGAAACATCATTAAGCTTTTTGCTTCTGAAAACACTGGTATGTGTATTGACATTCCCTCAAAATGCACAGCAAATAAGAACTAATAAAATTGCTCTTGGCACTTCTCCCATTGAAAATGTGTAAGAACATTGCTACTGATCACTTTTTATATGCATGTATATCTGTGCAATCCTCAATTCAGAGGCTCTGTTTTTCTTGTATAAATGATCATGGCTATAGCCTATAGTTATCCTTATTATATTTATTTTAGCCTTCATTTTGTGGGTACAAGAAGTCAACAGATATATGCATTCATAGTCACACTTCCTACATTAACCTCCAACTCAAATCTAGGGACAAAGTGAAAGCTACCAGAAAATTAGAGGTTGGTTTTTTGGTTGTGTTTTGTTTACATGAACTAATTTATCAAAACTAAAAACTGTCCACAGTATTAAAGTGCCTTCTCACCCCACCCCCAGTTTTATTGAAATATAATTGACATATAACATTTGGTGTACAACATGATGATTTGATATAAACAGCAAAATAAATTACCACAATAAGTTTAGTTAACATTCATCAACTCACATAGCTACAAATAAAGTGCCCTCTAAAACCACTCTGCCATGGATGCTATACATACATATGTCTATATCCCTATTTAAACCTTCAGAGGTAGACGTGTTTCAGAATTCAGATGTTCTCTTTTTTAATTTAGAAAGGTAATATTGTGCATACCACACATACTTGAAATATCCAGGGCAGCACCCTATAATCAAATACATTAATGTTTCTGAAGCAAACTATATGAGTCCCAGTATGCTCAAAGAACTTAAATAGGGTCACTTTGGTTCAGATCTGATTTTGCCGATAAATGAGTTTCTAAAAAAAGTTTGGTTTTCAGAATGGATACTGTGGAATTGTAATAATTCTCTCACAGAATTTATTGTGCACAAATACAGTAAAATCTGGGGGAGTAAGACTCTGGGGAAGTCTTTTTAAAAAGGTTAAGGGAAATGATCCAATGCTACTTGGTTCATGTCAAACTCAAAGAACACCCAACCACGCAAAAGCAGGATGTTTTCCATTAAAATTTTTTCTTGTGTTGTTGTATAATCTGTAACTGACTACCTTTAATAGTTTACAATGGGATTTTGGTCATGAATCATCAGCTATCCATAGCCTACATGTATTTAAAATTTTCCTTATTTGATTCATTATAAAATTTTAAGTGAAAACCTGTTTACAGGAATACTTCTAAAAAACAAATAGCAGGGCTTCCCTGGTGACGCAGTGGTTGGGAGTCCGCCTGCCGATGCAGGGGACACAGGTTCGTGCCCTGGTTCGGGAGGATCCCACATGCCGCGGAGCGGCTGGACCCGTGAGCCATGGCCGCTGAGCCTGCGCGTCCGGAGCCTGTGCTCCGCAGCGGCGGAGGCCACAACAGTGAGAGGCCCGCGTACCGCAAAAAAACCCCCCAAATACCAGGCAGCTTGAGGGAAGAGGGTGTTTGGTATTTTGTGGGTTGCACAGTGACCTTGCTTGGAGTGGATAGTCCCGTGAGACCGTTTATGCTCTACAGAGCAACATGGCTCAGCTATGAGCATCCAATCAGTCTACAGTGACAGGGAGGCTGAGCTGAGAGCTAGATCAGTTCCTGGGTGTCAGGGGCTTTTTAATTTCTTTCTCAATTAAAAGCCAGACACAGGTGAAAGGTTCAGGGTTTTAAACAGTCAGATCCTGTGCCAGTTATCTATTGATCTATTTACTGAGCTCCAAATCACTCCATAGGTGGTCTATGAAAATGGACTGGACCGTAAGCATGTTCTCTTTTATAGTGAACACACCGGAAAACTTTGCCAGAGAGGACAGCGGAGAGACACTGCAGGAGGAAGCGCTTCTCCTCCCTGGTTTTGGAGTGCAGTGGGCAAGGTGCAGTGTTTTGTGTGTTCTTGCTCCTTCTGCATGGCTGATCCTGGTGTGGATATGTGAGGACATCTGGTGTCCCACTTCCCCGGCCACACGCCCAGAGTGGGCAGCCTCAGTGACTGGGCCCTCCTAATGCGGATACGGCACACTCATATCTCACACAGCCACCTGGCACCCTGACAACTTCTGTGTGCCTGCTCACCAGCCACAGCTCACTTGGACCTGGGAGGTTTGTCTTGTCTTCTGCTTGCCTGGTGACTGAGGATCAGCTCTGGCCCAGGCAACCCACTGACCTCCACCATCCAATGAGCTGCCACCACACTTTCTTCAGTGAGATATGAACCTCAGCCTTGGGAAGTGGGTCCCCTTCCAAGTTTGTCCTTCCTAGGGTACCCTTTAGAGTTTTCTTCATGTCTTTATAGTTTCCTATTATAGTTTAACAATTCTTCTTATTACATTCCTCTATTTAAATTACTGTGTGGTTTAATCTGTCTCGTGATTGGACCTATCCTGAAAGGCAGAGGGTTTTAAGCCGTCATATCAAATCCCTAGCAGCTTGGCTACTTTATTTGCTGTTGATGGAAAATGTTCAATCTCAAAGGAAACACAGATTCTTTAAGGAATGGAAACCAGCATCTTGGGCTATTTTCTTGCTTTGATTATGGTAAACTTTCACTTGGGAAGTGAAAATAAATTATATGTTTTCCCCTCTTCTAGCAGACATGAAAGACTGATACACATGGTTTATTTTTCCTTCACCACAATTCCACCAACTTGTGGGTGTTCTATGTCTATTCTTTTTTCCAGTTCTGCTTTCTCAAGATTGGTTTAAATGCCATACACATTTTAATAATGCAGTTATTTATCAGCAACAAGACAATTCTTTTTAACTGAATCAAGAAATAAAAGGTAGTTTTCTTCTTTAAGCATGTTTTTAAAAATTTAAATAATTTGGAAAATTATTTTTTCTTTGATACTCAAAGTGAGGAATGTGTAATAAGTTTCCACATTTAAGACATGCCTCAGCATGGCGTATGAGGCTCTTCATAACTTGGCCCTTTCCTGCCTCATTTCTTACCACCACATATACAGTCAAATTATCTGCTTAAAATTCATTTACTGAACATGAAATATTTTCACAGGTCCCTGTGCCTCTGTATACCCCTTCCCTCTGCCCAGAATGTCTCTTCCCCTTGCAGTACCTGGCTAAGTTCCACTTTTTCCTTAGGTAATGGTTCCTTTGGAAAGCATTCCCTGAATACTTCTTATCGTCACGAGAGTCCCTTCCACATGCTTCCACAGTACCCCACCTCTATTTCCATCACACTAATTATTCCTCTCACTAAAACTATTAAAATTCAATTATAATTATCTGTTCATATATCTCTCCACTCTTCCCTGCTAACCTTCACCTGCTGGAGAGCAATGACTGTATTTTTAATCTCAGAATTTCTAGCACTTGGTACGGGACCTACTACATAGTGAGTGATCAATGAATGTGTACTAAGAAATTAATATGTTAACATCTAGGACACGTAAAATGAAATAAAACTATTGGACATTATGCTTGCCTATGTTATACAATAAAACATACTGCCAAAAATTTGCCTAGCAGTGGCACAGGCAAAGACTCTGAGATGGCCTGGCCTCCACTGTCTCATCCCCGGGTCTCGGCCCCTGTCCACCAGCATCACTGTGGAGAATAAGGTCAGCCCCGTGGGGACAGTCCAGCGGCCTGGGGCTGGAGCTGAGGTTGGGGGCACAGGACCCATGTTGCAGGCTGAGGAGATGGCTGAGTGACACAGAGCAGGTGCAGCGCTGGCTGGTGGTGCAATGCCCCATGAAAAGGCCATGGTTATCGGGGTTTACATACTGCGAAGCACTGCCAGTGGAGGTGTGAGGATGGTGGTGTACAGCACACCTCTGGTGAACATCCTGATGCAGCTGAAAGATTATACATTTACTAACCCAAGGCAGTGACTGGTTACTAACTGAGCCAGGCTGGCTTTGAGGGCTTGGACCCATGCATAATTCAGCTTATCTTCCTAGTTCACAAAGATATCACAAAAGGCAGAATACAAATTCAAATGAACATAAAAAAAATGTCACCCTCGATGATGGCTGAAAAGTGAGCTACATTTTGCTTTAATCAGATTGACAAAGATTAAAAAGAAAATCACAGCAAAGGTGTGGAGAAAAGGGTATTCTCATACATTGCCTTATAAAGGCAGCATAAATTGCTAGAGCTTTGTACTTGGAAATATCTATCAAAAGCTTAAAAAATATACAGATCATCTGACCCAGCAATTCTAGTAATTTATCACATAAATATACAAAAACATATGTACATGGACGCTATGTATAAAGTGTCATTTATAACAATAAACTATTTATAATACCCTAAGTGACTAACAAAAGGGTTAGATTTATGGCCAGTTATATAATGAAATATACTGAAGCTATTAAAAGTATATCTATATTATCAACACAGAAAACCAAAGTGTGTTTGGCAGCAGCAGGAAGCAGCTAAGTACTAAAAACCTGCTGAAACTCCACTGCTGGGTATATGCCCAGAAGAACTGAAAGCAGAGTGCTGAAGATATATTTGTACATCTGTGTTTATAGTACCATTATTCGCAGTAGCCAAAAGATGGAAACTATCCAGGCATCCATCAATGGATGAATGGATAAACAAAATGTGGTATATACATACAATGGAAAGTTATTCAGCCTTAAAAAGGGAGGAAATCCTGACATATGCTACAACATGGATGAACCTTAAGGACATTACGTTGAGTGAAATAAGCCAGTCAAAGAAAGACAAATATTGTATAATTCCACTTACATGAGGTATCTAAAGTAGTCAATTCATACAAACAAATGAAGAATGGTGGTTGTCAGGAAGGGGCTAAGAGGAGTGCAAAATGCAGAGTTATTGTTTAATGGGTATAGAGTTTCAGCTTTGCAAGATGAAAAAAGCTCTGGAGATTGGTTGCACAACAATGTGAATATACTTAATGCTACTGAACTTTTCACTAAGCAATAGTTAAGATGATAAATTTATGGGTTTTTTTTCTTATCACAATTTTTAAAACTTGCTGAATATCATCTATATGGAAATAATCTGTGGGAAGTAGAATACCCCCAAAATGGATCTATGAGAATAAACAATTTGAATCTGACTTGAAAAGGATTTATTTGATATGAGATGACTTTTTAAAAAAGTATACATATGTTTCAAAGTCAAATAGGCTTGCAAAATAGGCAATGAACTATATATTAATTGAGAATTGTTTTCTAAATTAAAAGGTCTTGTTTAATTCATAATTTTAAATAAAATATCGCTTCCTATAAATATATATATCTATACATTCATAAAAATATAATTTTCTAACACTCATGAGGATATGTGAAAAGTAGTATCTTATTGCTTCAATGAAGGTTTAAACAAAAATAAAGTATTTATGCACATACTATGTACTTAAATTATTTAACGTAGGTTAAATATAATTGGTAATTGTTGGTAAAAGACAAAAAAGATCTGGATTATTTTCCTATTTTACATTACTAATAGTTACATTAATATGCCTAGCAGTTGTTACATTCTGTAATAACTGTCACAATCAATCTGTTCATTTTAATTTTAGTTCAGTGATCTTTTTTAAACATTTCTATTTACGGCAATGTCGTAGACTAGGACTCCAAAACTAGTCTACAAATGGTAAATAAAATAGCTATATAACACCCAATACATGACTATGAATTTGCCAAAAAAAATAAGGGAAGTTGGGGCTTCCCTGGTGGCGCAGCGGTTAAGAATCTGCCTGATAATGCAGGGGACACGGGTTCGAGCCCTGGTCTGGGAAGATCCCACATGCCGTGTAGCAACTAAGCCTGTGCGCCACAACTACTGAGCCTGCATTCTAGAGCCTGCGAGCCACAACTACTGAATCCCGCATGCCTAGAGCCCGTGCTCCACAGTAAGAGAAGGCACCACAATGAGAAGCCCGTGCACCGCAACGAAGAGTAGCCCCCACTCGCCGCAACTACAGAAAGCCCGTGCGCAGCAATGAAGACCCAATGCAGTTAAAAATAAATAAATAAAATAAATAAATTTTAAAAAATAAAAATAAGGGAAGTCATTGGAGGCTGGGAACAAAATGTGAGCAAGAGTCCAGTGTGGTAAAACGCAAACGTCTGGCTATCTTTGGAGTGTTTGCTGATCTAAGGTGGTCTAGAGCTTCGGTTTTACTTCTGTGCATGTTGAGGGACAAAGTCCAAGAAGGGCTGGAATTAAGATGGTAGATCCTCTTGCAAAAAGCTAGACCTAAAAGGGCAAAAACCTGTAGAAAGGAAAAAACACAACCAAAATCTGTATTGCCAAGGAAAGTAGTCTGTCCTGGCCCTGGCCGAGGCCCAGGGAGGAAGGGGGAAAAAAGCCTCCCTGTGAATTCCTACCTACTGGCTAGTTTTCAAGGATGTTTGGGGGCTCTCATGTTATCTGTATGGCCCAAAGAAAGACTAAGAGTGAGAATTTTAACTTAAAGTAAACCTGTGTTGCCAGTGAATTCAGGTGCCTGGTGAAAGAAAATACAAACCCTTCCTGGAGGAATAAATCCTCAATCCTCAACTCATGAGATATTGAACTTATCTGAGAAGGAATATAAAATGTGTATGTTTAATATGTTTAAGGAAATTAAAGGAAGAATTAGGAGTAAGACTATTTATAGGACCACTGAAATTAAAATGTCAAAGGAAGGGTTAACTATGGATTAAACATGGATAAAAAGAGAATTTATAAGGTGGGAGATAAATCAACCAGAATACAGCACAGAGACGAAGAGACAGAAAAAGAGGTTGAGAGATATGGAAGACTGAGCAAGACAGAGTAACATGTTTAATTAAAGTTCAGGAGGAGAAAAAAGAAAAAAGACAGATGCAAGTAAAATTTAGAAAGATGGTTAAGAATTTTCCAACATGTGAAAAATATTAACCCTAGAATTCAGGAAACACAATGAATCACAAGCAGGACAAATAAAGAAACCCTCATTTAGATAAATCGCGGTCAAAATACAGGACACCAAAGACAAACAGAAAATCATATATATAGCCAGAATGAAAATAGATTTCTGGCCAAGGAATGACAATTAGAGTGACTGTGATAAATGACTTCTCAATGGCTACAATGGAAACCAAAAGACAGTAGAATATAATGTGCAAAGAGGGAGAGGAAAAACAAATTTTCAACACAGAATTTAATATCCAATGAAACCATTTTTCAAAAACAAGGACAAATTTAAAACACTGTCAGCTGAACGAAATCTAATAGAGAATGCCACCTCATTTAAGGAGCTTGTAAGGATACACTTTAGGAATAAGGAGACTAATCCCAGAAGAAATACCTAAGATACAAAATCGAATGTGAATCTTTTTAAAATGGCAATTATGAGTAATTTTAAGCAAAATCAAGTACATAAAATATACCTAATTTGAGGAATTATCAAAATTTTGAACAACTATAACAAGTAAGCCATGATGGGGGTGATAGGAGTCAAAGCATTTTTAGAGTATCTGTATTTTAAAGATTCCGATTAACATAACACTGAGTGTTCATGTTAAAATCTCAAAGTTTGTCATTAATAAAGAGAAACAGAGCATACAACACCTACAATAATTAAATTAAAAAAAAACTGCAGTGAGAAAAAACGTTTCAATTATTTCAAAAGAAGGCAAAAAAGAAAAAAAAAAGAGGGAGAAAGGCAAATGGTCAAAATAAATGAAAATTTAAAAATTCTTAGAACTGAATAATGAAAATACCAGATACTAAGGCTTGTGGGATGCAACTAACGTAACACTCAAATACTTAAGATGCTAATACTGGGGGTGGGATGGGTCCAAAGGAAGTAAAAAACAAAACCAGAAATTAATAAAACAGAAAACAAAGATAAAAAAGAGAGTACAAACAAAGGTAAAAGTTAGTTCTTTAAAAAGACTAACATAGTGGGGGACCTTCAAGATGGAGGAGGAGTAAGACGCGGAGATCACCTTCCTCTCCACAAATACATCAGAAATACACCTACATGTGGAACAACTCCTACAGAACACCTACTGAACGCTGGCGGAAGACCTCAGACCTCCCAAAAGGCAAGAAACTCCGCACATACCTGGGTAGGGCAAAAGAAAAAACAGAGACAAAAGAATAGGGACAGAACCTGCACCAGTGGGAGGGAGCTGTGAAGGAGGAAAGGTTTCCACACACTAGGAAGCCCCTTCGCGAGATGGGGGTGGGGTGGGCAGTTGGGGGGAAGCTTCGGAACCACAGAAGAGAGCGCAGCAACAGGGTGCAGAGGGCAAAGCAGAGAGACTGCCGCACAGAGGATCGGTGCCGACCAGCACTCACCAGCCTGAGACACTTGTCTGCTCACCCACCAGGACAGGTGGGCGTTGGGGGCTGAGGCTCGGGCTTTGGAGGTCAGATCGCAGGGAGAGAACTGGGGTTGGCTGCATGAACACAGCCTGAAGGGGGCTAGTGCACCACAGCTAGCCAGGAGGGAATCCGGGAAAAAGTCTGGACCTGCTGAAGAGGCAAGAGACCATTGTTTCGGGGTGCACTAGGAAAGGGGATTCCTTCCCTGTGTGCCCATAGAAGGCAGAGAACTGCCTAAGCAAGCTCCAGAGAAGGGCGCAAGCTGCAGCTATCAGTTCAGACCCAAAGACGGGCATGAAATGCTAATGCTGCTGCCGCTGCCACCAAGAATCCTGTGTGCAAGGACAGGTCACTACCCACAACCCCTCCCAACCCCCGCCCCGGAGCCTGTGCAGCACACCACTGTCAGGGTCCCGAGATTTAGGGACAACTTGCCCAGGAGAATACACAGAGTGCCTCAGGCTGTTGCAATGTCATGCCAGCCTCTGCCACCACAGGCCACCCCGCATTCCAATTATGACTACCGTACCTCTCCCTCTCCCCGGCCTGCGATGGCAAGAGAGCCCTAGTCAGCTGCTGCTTTAACCCCCTCCAGTCTGGGTGGGAACAGACGCCTGAGGGCGACCTACATGCAGAGGCGGGGCCAAAACCAAAGCTGAAACCCAGGAGCCATGCAAATAAAGAAGAGAAAGGGAAATTTCTCCGTGCAGCCTCAGAAGCAGCGGATGAAATCCCCACAATCAACTTGAAGAACCCTGCATCTGTGGAATACCTGAATAGACAACAAATGTTCCCAAAATTGAGGCGGTAGATTCTGGGAGCAACTGTAGACTTGGGGTTTGCTGTCTGCGACTGATTTGTTTCTGATTTTTATGTTTATCTTAGTTTAATTTTTAGTGCTTGTTATCATTGGTGGATTTCTTTATTGGTTTGGTTGCTCTCTTCTTCTTTTATTTAAATTTTTTTTATTTTATTATTTTTTCTTCTTTTAATTTTTCTTTTTATTTAAAAAAAAAATTTTTTTTTTTCTTTTCTTCCTTTTCTTCTGAGCCGTGTGCTGACAGGGTCTTGGTGCTCCGGCTGGGTGTCGGACATGAGCCTCCGAGGTGGGAGAGCCAAGTTCAGGACATTGGACCACCACAGACCTCGTGGCCCCACATATTATCAATTGGCGAGAGCTCTCCCAGAGATCTCTGGCTCAACACTAAGACCCAGCTCAACCCAATGACCAGTGCTGGACGCCCCATGCCAAACAACTAGCAAGACAGGAACACAACCCCACCCATTAGCAGAGAGGCTGCCTAAAATAATACTAAGTTCACAGACACCCCAAAACATACCACTGGATGCAGCCCTGCCCATCAGAAAGATAAGATCCAGTCCCACCCACCAGAGCACAGGCACCAGTCTCCTCCACCAGGAAGCCTACACAATCCACTGAACCAACCTCACCCACTGGGGGCAGACAAGAAAAACAATGGGAACTAAGAACACACAGCCTGCAAAAAGGAGACCCCAAACACAGTAAGTTAAACAAAATGAGAAGACAGAGAAATATGCAGAGATGAAGGAGAAAGGTAAAAACCCACCAGACCAAACAAATGAAGAGGAAATAGGCAGTCTACCTGAAAAAGAATTCAGAGTAATGATAGTAAAGATGATCCAAAATCTTGGAAATAGAATGGAGAAAATACAAGAAACATTTAACAAGGACCTAGAAGAACTAAAGAGCAAACAAACAATGATGACAACACAATAAATGAAATTAAAAGTTCTCTAGAAGGAATCAATAGCAGAATAACTGAGGCAGAAGAACAGATAAGTGACCTGGAAGATAAAATAGTGGAAATAACTGTCACAGAGCAGAATAAAGAAAAAGGAATGAAAAGGCTTGAGGACAGTCTCAGAGACTTCTGGGACAACATTAAACGCACCAACATTCGAATTATAGGGGTCCTAGAAGAAGAAGAGAAAAAAAAAGGGTGTGACAAAATATTTGAAGAGACTATAGTTGAAAACTTGCCTAACATGGGAAGGAAATTGTAAGTCAAATCCAGGAAGTGCAGAGAGTCCCATACAGGATAAATCCAAGGAGAAACACGTCAAGACACATATTAATGAAACTATCAAAAATTAAATACAAAGAAAAAATATTAAAAGCAGCAAGGGAAAAGCAACAAATAACATACAAGGGAACCCTCATAAGATTAACAGCTGATCTTTCAGCAGAAACTCTGCAAGCCAGAAGGCAGTGGTAGGATACATTTAAAGTGATGAAAGGGAAAAACCTACAACCAAGATTACTCTACCCAGCAAGGATCTCATTCAGATTCAACGGAAAATTAAAACCTTTACAGACAAGCAAGAGTTAAGAGAATTCAGCACCACCAAACCAGCTTTACAACAAATGCTAAAGGAACTTCTCTAGGCAGGAAACACAAGAGAAGGAAAAGACCTACAAAAACAAACCCAAAACAATTAAGAAAATGGTAATAGGAACATACATATCGACAATTACCTTAAATGTAAATGGATTAAATGTTCCAACCAAAAGACAAAGACTGGCTGAACGGATACAAAAACAAGACCCATATATATGCTGTCTACAAGAGACCCACTTCAGACCTAGGGACACATACAGACTAAAAGTGAGCGGATGGAAAAAGATATTCCATGCAAATGGAAATCAAAAGAAAGCTGGAGTAGCAATTCTCATATCAGACAAAATAGACTTTATTTTTTATTTTCTTATTTTTAAAATTTATTTATAATTTATTTACTTTTGGCTTCATTGGGTCTTTGTTGCTGCTGCACATGGGCTTTCTTTAGTTGCCGCAAGTGGGGGCTACACATTGTTGAGGCAGACGAGCTTCTCTTTGAGGTGGCCTCTACTGTTGTGGAGCATGGGCTCTAGGCATGTGGGCTTCAGTAGTTGTGGCACACAGGCTCAGTAGTTGTGGCTCACAGGCTCTAGATCACCGACTCAGTAGTTGTAGGCGCACTGGCTTAGTTGCTCTGCAGCATGTGGGATCTTCCCGGACCAGGGCTTGAACCCGTATTCCCTGCACTGGCAGGCGGATTCTTAACCACTGTGCTACCAGGGAAGTCCCAAACTAGACTTTAAAATAAAGACTATTACAAGACACAGAGAAGGACACCACTTAATGATCAAGGGATCAATCCAAGAAGAAGATATAACAATTGTAAATATTTATGCCCCCAACATAGGAGCACCTCAACACATAAGGCAAAGGCTAACAGCCATCAAAGGGGAAACCGACAGTAACACAATCATAGTAGGGGACTTTAACACCCACTTTCACCAATGGACAGATCATCCAAAATGAAAATAAATGAGGAAACACAAGCTTTAAATGACACATTAAACAAGATGGACATACATGATATTTATAGGACACTCCATCCAAAAACAAAAGAATACACTTTCTTCTCAAGTGCTCATGGAACATTCTCCAGGATAGATCATATCTTGGGTCACAAATCAAGCCTCGGTAAATTTAAGAAAATTGAAATCATATTACGTATCTTCTGACCAAAATGCTATGAGACTAGATATCAATTACAGGAAAAAGACTAAAAAATACAAACACATGGAGGCTAAACAATACGCTACTAAAAAACCAAGAGATCACTGAAGAAATCAAAGAGGAAATCAAAAAGTACCTAGAAACAAATGACAATGAAAACGTGACGACCCAAAACCTATGGTATGCAGCAAAAGCAGTTTTAAGAGGGATGTTTATAGCAATACAATCCTATCTCAAGAAACTAGAAACATCTCAAATAAACAACCTAACCTTATACCTAAAGTAATCAGAGAAAGAAGAACAAAAAAACCCCAACGTTAGAAGAAGGAAAGAAATCATAAAGAACAGGTCCGAAATAAATGAAAAAGAAATGAAGGAAACAATAGCAAAGGTCACTTAAACCAAAAGCTGGCTCTTTGAGAAGATAAACAAAATTGATAAACTATTAGCCAGACTCATCAAGAAAAAAAGGGAGAAGACTTAAATCAACAGAATTAGAAATGAAAAAGGAGAAGTAACAACTGACACTGCAGAAATACAAAGGATCATAAGAGATTACTACAAGCAGCTCTATGCCAATAAAATGGACAACCTGGAAGAAATGGACAAATTCTTAGAAAAGCACAACTTTCCTTCTTCCAGGAAGAAATAGAAAATATGAACAGACCCATCATAAGCAATGAAATTGAAACTGTGATTAAAAATTTTCCAACAAACAAAAACCCAGGACCAGATGGCTTCACAGGTGAATTCTATCAAACATTTAGAGAAGAGCTAACACCTATCCTTCTCAAACCCTTCCAAAATATAGCAGAGGGAGGAACACTCCCAAACTCATTCTATGAGGCCACCATCACCCTGATACCAAAACCAGACAAAGATGTCACAAAAAAACTACATGACAATATCACTGATGAACACAGACGCAAAAATCCTCAACAAAATACTAGCAAACAGAATCCAACAGCACATTAAAAGGATCATGCACCATGATCAAGTGGGGTTTATCCCAGGAATGCAAGGATACTTCACATACGCAAATCAATCAATGTGATACCCCATATTAACAAATTGAAGGAGAAAAACCATATGATCATCTCAATAGATGCAGAAAAAGCTTTTGACAAAATTCAACACCAATTTATGATAAAAACTCTCCAGAAAGTAGGCATAGAGGGAACTTACCTCAACATAATAAAGGCCATATATGACAAACCCACAGCCATCATTGTTCTCAGTGGTGAAAAACTGAAACCATTTCCTCTAAGATAAGGAACAAGACAAGGTTGCCCACTCTCATCACTATTATTCAACAGAGTTTTGAAAGTTTTAGCCATGGCAATCAGAGAAGAAAAAGAAATAAAAGGAATCCAAATCAGAAAAGAAGAAGTAAAACTCTCACTGTTTGCAGATGACATGATACTATACATAGAGAATCCTAAAGATGCCACCAGAAAACTACTAGAGCTAATCAATGAATTTGGTAAAGTAGCAGGATACAAAATTAATGCACAGAAATCTCTGGCATTCCTATACACTAATGATGAAAAATCTCTAAGAGAAATTAAGGAAACACTCGCATTTACCACTGCAACAAAAAGAATAAAATACCTAGGAATAAACCTACCTAAGGAGACAAAAGACCTGTATGCAGAAAACTATAAGACACTGATGAAGAAATTAAAGACAACACAAACAGATGGAGCGATATACCATGTTCTTGGACTGGAAGAATCAACATTGTGAAAATGACTACACTACCCAAAGCAATCTACAGATTCAATGCAATCCCTATCAAACTACCAAAGACATTTTTCACAGAACTATAACAAAAAATTTCACAGTGTGTTTGGGAACACAAATGACCCCGAATAGCCAAAAAAATCTTGAGAAATAAAAATGCCGCTGGAGGAATCTGGCTCCCTGACTTCAGACTATACTACAAAGCTACAGTAATAAAGACAGTATGGTACTGCAACAAAAACAGAAATATAGATCAATGGAACAGGATAGAAAGCCCAGAGTTAAACCCACGCACCTATGGTCACCTTATCTCTGATAAAGGAGGCAAGAATATACAATGGAGAAAAGACAGCCTCTTCAATAAGTGGTGCTGGGAAAACTGAACAGCTACATGTAAAAGAATGAAATTAGAACAGTTTCTAACACCATACACAAAAATAAACTCAAAATGGATTAAAGACCTAAATGTAAGGCCAGACACTTAGAGGAAACTCTAAGAGGAAAACTCTTAGAGGAAAACATAAGCAGAACACTCTATGACATAAATCACAGCAAGATCCTTTTTGACCTACCTCCTAGAGAAATGGAAATAAAAATAAACAAATGGAACCTAATGAAACTTAAAAGTTTTTGTACAGCAAAGAAAACCATAAACAACACGAAAAGACAACCCTCAGAAAGGAGAAAAAATTTGCAAACGAAGCAACTGACAAAGGACTAATCTCCAAAATATACAAGTAGCTCATGCAGCTCAATATCAAAAAAACAAACAATCCAATCCAAAATTGGGCAGAAGACCTAAATAGACATTTCTCCAAAGAAGATATATAGACTGCCAACAAACACATGAAAGGATGCTCAACATCACTAATCATTAGAGAAATGCAAATCAAAACCACAGTGTATCACCTCACACCAGTCAGAATGGCCATCATCAAAAACTCTACAAACAGTAAATGCTGGAGAGCATGTGGAGAAAAGGGAACCCTCCTGCACTGTTGGTGGGAATGTAAATTGATACAGCCACTATGGAGAACAGTATGGAGGTTCCTTAACAAACTAAAAATAGAACTACCATATGACCCGGCAATACCACTACTGGGCATATACCCTGAGAAAACCATGATTCAAAAAGAGTCATATACCACATTGTTCACTGCAGCACTATTTACAACAGCCAGGACATGGAAGCAACTTAAGTGTCCATTCACAGATGAACAGAGAAAGAAGATGTGGCACATATATACAATGGAATATTACTCAGTCATAAAAAGAAACAAAATTGAGTTATTTGTAGTGAGGTGGATGGACCTAGAGTCTGTCATACAGAGTGAAGTGAATCAGAAAGAGAAAAACAAATACCGTATGCTAACACATATATACGGATCCCATATATATGGACCACCTAGAGGGGTAGGATAGGTAGGGTGGGAAGGAGACGCAAGAGGGAGGGGATATGGGGATAGATGTATATGTATAGCTGATTCGCTTTGTTATACAGCAGAAACTAACACAACATTGTAAAGCAGTTATACTCCAATAAAGATGTTTAAAAAAAAAAAAAGAGTAACATAATTGACACACTTTATGGAAAAACAACCAAGGGAAAAAGAGAGAAGGCATAAATAAATAGTATTAGGGATGAAAAGGGGAACAAAACAGACACAGAAGATATTAAGAAGATAAATATTAAGACTTTATGTCAATAAACTGAAAGCTAAGAAAATTATTCCTAGAGAAAATAGAAATGAACAAAAATTGATTCAAGAAGAAACAGAGGCTCTTCTAGGTTGGTGAACACACTGAGGTGCCAGGCGGATGATGTGCCTGAGGGGCACGGAAGCTCTGTGTCCTTCCCCCCCATACCTTCTGCTATACATGTCTTCCATTTGGGTGTTCCTGAGTTGTATCCTTTATAGTAAACGGTGACAGTAAGTAAAGTGCTTTCCTGAGTTCTGTGAGTCGTTCTAGTGGGTTCGTGGGAAAATCCCCCCCCGAAAGTGGGGTCGTGGGAAATCCTGAATTCGTAGTTGGCTGGGCAGAAATGTGGGTAGCCTGGGCACCCTATTTGTGGCTGGTGCCTGAAGTGAGGGTAGTCTTGCAGGATCAAACCCTTAAACCTGTGGAATCTGATGTTAACTCCAGGTTGTTCGTGTCAGAAGTGAACTAAATTGCTGGTATCAGATCTGATGGGTGTCAGGGAGGAAAGTAGCTCTCATTTAGTGTCATAAAATGTGGAATTCAGTAGAATGACAGAGGCTCACAGAAGCATGTGGTTTAGGAAGAGAAAGGATGAGGAACAGGGCAGGGTATGAGGAACCTTTGATTCCTGGGTGGCCACATGATCAATCATGGTGTAGGGCAGCAGCTATGCTGAGATAAATGACTGAAGGTAAAAGTTATCGATGGAATTTATTGATGGACCTAACTCCTGGGGAATTGTTTCAATGGATGCATAAAGAAATACAAACCAATAAGAGAAAAGTGAAATAAACAATCCCTTGATTATTATTAGCTATAATAGCTAAAATGAAATTAAAAGAGAGTGCTGGGTCAGATTTTGATGCTGGGCCAACTAGCTTCAAAGCTGCCCCCCAAAATGAAAAGTTATTCAGGGACAACAAAGAGCACCTCAAGACTGCTGGTCACCAAAGTTCATGTGTGGGGTTGGGAAGGGCAAAACCAAGAAACTACTGAGACCATGGGGCTCAGTGTGAAGGAGCTGTCTCACTTTGTAGGTTGGCATCACCAGCTTCCTGAAGAAGCTTTACTAAAAAGGACAAAGAGAAATTTAGGAGCAGTATATTCATTTTTATTTTTTAAGATTTATTATTTTATTTATTTTAATTTTGGCTGCATTGGGTCTTAGTTGTGGCACGCAGCATCTTCCTTGAGGCATATGGGATCTTTTGTTGCAGCGCATGGGCTCTTCGTTGTGGCGTATGGGCTTCTCTCTAGTTGTGGCGTGCGGGTTTTCTCTTCTCTAGTTGTGGTGCGCAGGCTCCAGGGAGAGTGGGCTCTGTAGTTGTGGCACACGGGTTCCAGAGCACGTGGGCTCTGTAGTTTGCAGCACGCGGGCTCTCTAGTTGAGGCGCACAAGCTCAGTAGTTGTGGCATGCGGGCTTAGTTGCCTCACAGCATGTGGGATCTTAGTTCCCTGACCAGGGATCGAACCTGTGTCCCCTGGATTATAAGGCGGATTCTTTACCACTAGACCACCAGAGAAGTCCCTGGAGCAGTATATTCTTTTTTTTTTTTTTTTTTTTTTTTTGCGGTACGCGGCCCTCTCCCTGTTGTGGCCTCTCTAGTTGTGGAGCACAGGCTCATCGGCCATGGCTCACGGGCCCAGCCGCTCCGCGGCACACGGGATCTTCCTGGACCGGGGCACGAACCCTCGTCCCCTGCATCGGCAGGCGGACTCCCAACCACTGCGCCACCAGGGAAGCCAGTATATTCATTTTTAAATGCTGCAGAGTGGAAGGGTTGGTGCAGGACCCAGAGCTAACTACGGGACAATTACAGATGGCTATCCATGACACAGACACAGAGCAGGTTACTCCCGAGGGAGCAGCCAGCCTGGTGCACTGGATAAAAACTGCTGTAAAGTGTTTATTCAAAGAAGGGGGACTACCTGACTCCCTTAAAAATATCAAGTGGAACACCCCTGATGAATTCACCCCTTATTATTCATATGTAAACCGTGTGGGATTGGTGTTATGATAACTAGTATATTCACAACTGAAAATGTCCATTACTCAGGTCATGGTAAATACTGTGGGCGCCTTCTGCATTAGCAACCCATGTAACCTTAGAGTCAGAGAAGCCTGTCTCAGCTTCCCCTCATGAATCTTAGCAGATGCTAATAAAAACATTATATTAATTTAAAAGAAAATGTGGAGAGGCAGAGGAAAGAGTCAAGGGACTTGTCCCAGCATGGTGGAAATTTTTAAACAATTATTAAGAAACTGAGTGAATAAAGCAAATGTTGATAGAAGTGGGAAAGAGGAAAAAGAAAGAAGGGTGTCAAGAAACTCATCCCAGAAGGATGGAAATCTGTGGATGGTTATTAAGAAATGGGACAAATGCAGGGGACACGGAATCAAGCCCTGGTCCGGGAAGATCTCACATGCCGTGGAGCAACTAAGCCTGTGCACCACAACTAGTGAGCCTGAGCTCTAGAGCCCGTGAGCCACAACTACTGAGCCTGCGTGCCACAACTACTGAAGCCCATGTGCCTAGAGCCCGTGCTCCGCAACGAGAAGCCACTGCAATGAGAAGCCCACTCACTGCAACAAAGAGTAGCCCACACTCACCGCAACTAGAGAAAGCCCGTGCAGTAACGAAGACCCAACGCGGTCAAAAATGAAGGAAGGAAGGGAGGGAGGGAGGGAGGGATGGGAGGGAAGGAGGAAGGAAGAAATATATAAATAAAATTTTAAAAATATTAAAAATAAAAAGATTTAAAAAAAGGAAATGCGATGAATAAAATGGACATTGACATTGATGGGGTTGAAATAAAGGTCTTAATACAGTACTATCTGAGACTGGTGGATCAAAGGGACCCCTGCTGGACCCCCTACATTAAAGGGCTCTAAGCAAGTTGAGTTTGTTTACCCTAGTTTGGAGAAATGTAAGACACGGGGAAAGCAATGATTATAATGAGAAACCAGACCTGACATCACCTGGGGCAACAGTCAGGCAGATTAATCTTGGCTCAAACCCCCTGCTGGCTAAAACGGTCAGGAGTGGAGAAGTTTCTAGGAGTCCTTTACTGGGATGGGACCTCATGCACTGTGATACCAAAACCCTTTGGTGAAGTCTTAACGCAGGCTACAATTAGATTGAGAGAATATGAAAAAAGTTAAGGTTGACTGATTAAGGTGGAAGTTTGGGTGAAAACTGGAATGTTTAAACAGGCTTACCTGAATGGTTTATGGGAATGGATACTATGTCTAAATGGGGAACACCTCCCCCTAAAGTAAAACAGATGGCATGTCAATCGCTCTCCAATCCAAGCAATATTAATTAGACATCATGCTAAATGGGAATAAGACTGCCGGAGCCCACGCAGTGTTATAGACAAGAAGCTGGAGCCTGGCAGACAAACTCTGTACAGGAGCCCTACATAGAGCACAGGCTGCGGCTTACGGCAAAAGCCTGTGAGCACCTCCCAGTGACAACTACTGGGATGACGAACTGGAGCATTTCCATCTGAGAGGCAATTACTAGCCTGCTATTGAACGTTAGTCTAAACTGCCCCTATGACTGAAAGACAAAATAATCTTGAAACCCAAAATACCCATGATGTCTTGGGTAATGTCAGAAAAACACTCTAATGAGGAAGGCAGTGCACAGAAGAGTTCCGTAATTAAATGGAGATTGTTTACAGAGGATCTTGTTATGAGGAGAAGGTAAGGAGGAGATACAATGAGGAGCCTCTTTTCCCAGAGGACTGACTCTGGAACTGAGTGAGGAGGTGCCAGATTCTGTTGTCACTTGGACAGTATAAATACCTCTCAACTGACCAACAAAGAGCTGCTTGGTTTATGTATGACAGTTCCAAGGTGAATGGCCACCACTCTGATCAAAGAAGGTAAACACAGATGGGCTCAGTGGGCTGACTTACACGCTGTTTTCCTAGCAGTAATGGAAGAACTGAACAATGGTAAAGCCCATATGCTTGGGTTTTTACTGACTCATGGGCAACAGAAAACTGGACTATTAAAAGGATGCCTGTAAAAGGTGCAGCCACATGGAAATCCCTCTGGGAATTTATGAGCCACTTTAAAGTAGGACATGTTAACGCCCATCAGAAGAACCCACTTTCAGGTTTGGGAGGTGATGTAACCACCAAGTGGACCTTTTGGTACACTCCCTTCAAGTGGCCACCTGGGGGACTGCAGCAATGCAGAGATGGGCTGAATCTAGACATAATCCTCTTATACCCTCTGAGGCACAAATTGCCAACAAGAACTGTTTTGTCTGCCAACAGGAGAGACAGAGGATGCAGATGGCTGTGGGGAAGACTCCCCGGGGGGGAAGGCCCTACTACACATAGCCAGCAAGCAGACTACACTGGATTAATGCCAGCAGCCCTGGTTGGGGGGGCTATAAATGGGTCCTACCAGGAATAGACACTTCAGACTGGGCTTTGCATATGAGGCAGTAGATGCTTAAAATACTATTAGAGGATTGGAACAGAAGATACTCTACCAATGTGGGCCGCCAAGTCACACATCTTCAGGCTATGGGACACAACACGCTTCACAGCACACAGTGTCCAACAGTGGGTGAAAAGATACCACATCAAATGGATATATGATGTTGCTTATCACCCTCACAGTAATGGTTTACTTGAGAATTAGAACAGGCAGTTGAAACATCTGCTGTCTAAAATGTGTGAGATAAAAGCATAAAGGGCTAACTTTCATGTGTTCACAAGTGTGTGCTCACATTCAACATAAGGGGGCCTAAGGGAGAGTCCCCACTAGATAGATACCTCTGTTCTTCTGGTGGATCTGGGGAAAAGGGGATAGAGATGGATGCTGGTATGACTACAATTCTTCCTAAGGGGTAAGGATGCTGGTATGACAATATACTTTTTATTTTCTTCCCCACATCATCTCAGCTTTGTTTTTCCTACCTGAGGCAGGACCAGGACTACAGCTACAAGTGCCAGAAGCAGGGATGAAACTCTATTTTTAAACCTTCATGTCAGAATTCCTAAGAGCCTGCTGGGGTGGGCTGTGCCTTCACCCCATCTGGCAAAATGGGGGTTAACAGTGAATGCAGCTGTAATGTCTGGAGGTAAAAACAGCCCACTAGTTCTGTACCTATGTAACCTTACCCTAATATGAATGGTAGTGAACTGAGGCAGAGGTACTTGCTAGACTACTACTCTTGCCTGCAATCTAAACCAGCGCTGTGGCCGAACCTAATGTCCCTTCCAAAGGTGGAAAAGTTTGGGTACAAATGGAAAGAAGGAGGAATAGTAGTTAAGGGTAAAGGAGTAAATAAATGAGTTATGGTAGGTAATAAGAGAAATCCAATATTACATTAACACCCTGAAAGAGGTTTGGGGCAAGAGATGACATTGTCTCTTAGCTCAATTATACCGGATGCCTTGAAAGGGGGAAGCCATATATTGCTGCAGTTGGAACCTGAGAAGATGTATTGTACTGGAACCCTGCAAACCTCAGTGGCCTTGCTCTGGGAGACATTTTCATGCAGTAGGATGATATACTGAACTAAGCAGTAATGCCAAAGGGACAGGTACTATGCCAGCACCTTAACAGTGAAGCATTAAAAGCATTCTTTTTAACATCAGGAAAAAGACAAGGATGCCTATTATTATCAATTCCATTCTATACTGTACTGAAAAGTCTAGTTAGTACTACAAGGCAAGCAAAAGAAATAAAGGTGACAAAGATTGGAAAAGAAGAAATAAAACCATCATTATTTGCACATTATCACCTACTTTACTATTATAAAACTACCTAAAGACATTAAAGAAAGCCCTTATAAATGGAGAGATACATCATTTTCATGGAGGGGAGACTCAACATTCTAAATACGTTAATTGTCTCAAAACTACATTCAATGAAATTTCAGTAAAAAGAAGGTGGTGAAGAGAACTGTCCTATAAGATACCAAGACTTACTTTAAAGCTATAGTAATTACAACAGCGTGATTTACTACAGGGACAGAAAAATTGGCAGAATAAACTGAATGCCCAGAAATACATAGAGGAACTTCACATACAGGAACTTATACATGACTGAAGTGGCACTGCAGATCAGAGGGAGGAAGAATGGTCTATCTAATAACTAGTATAGAATAACTAATTACAGATATTTCTAAAATATTAAATTTGATCTCGTAACGTAAGTAAAAATCAATTTCTTAGAGATGCTAAATATAACTTAAAAACATTTAGGAAAAAAATGTAGACTATTTTTACAAACTCAGAATAGAGAAGGATTTCTTAAATAGAACAGAAAGTTAAGTCATAAGAAAGATTTGTAAATGAGAATTTATGATTAAGAGTATCTTAATTCATCAAAAGATCCCTAAAAGAAAATTAACAGCCACAAACTGGAAGGAGACATGTGCTTCTCATATAACTGACCAAGGATTAGCTTCTTGAATATATAATGAAAACTTATTAAGAAAAATGTCTTAATATTAAGTTTTTGTTTATCACAAAGTAAAACTAGTATTATAAAAATATTGGCCAAAGCTGTTAAAATTCTAATGCTTTTTGGATACAGGTCATGGGAACCCAGTTTCTGCCATCAAAATATCAAGTTTGATTTTATGATTTATCAACTCCATAACCAATAAGATATAATGTTTAGTTGAGCATGACTAGCAATTTGTGTTTACAAGGCTCCCAACTTCTTCAAGAAAACTTCAAGCAGCTTCTACTTTCTGACAAGGTTAATTCATGTACAACTTACAAAGGGAGGGGAAGGGAGAGGAGTACTGTGAAGGCTCCCAGGCAGGCAGTGCAGTGTGGGCTGTGGGTAACTGCTTATTTCCATTGTGAAGAGTCAAAGAAGGTAATAAGCAAGGATCCAAAAATGTTCCTGGGACCTTAATTATTGGTATCAAAAGTTAGACCCTGGTGTTTAAATTCCCCTTTTATTCCTCCACTATTCCTCTGAAAAGATGATCAGACTCAAATCTTCCCACTCTCTTGCTCCAAGTATTTCTAGGCTGCAGAAGAAAAGTACTCTTTTCTGATCTGGGGTTCTAGAAAAGAGCCTTTACCTCTTGGGTTCATTCCCTGCTTAAAATTTCTAGCCAGTTACCACTGCAAAGTGACTGTGATGTACACACTCTCTAAATAACAGACTGGATAGATTTTTTTTTAATTTATTTATTTTTATTTATTTATCTTTGGCTGCATTAGGTCTTCGTTGCTGTGTGTGGACTTTCTCTAGTTGTGGTGATCGAGGGCTACTCTTCATTGCGGTGTGCAGGCTTCTCACTGCGGTGGCCCTCTCTTGTTGCGGAGCACAGGATCTAGGCACGCGGGCTTCAGTAGTTGTGGCACACGGGCTTAGCTGCTCTGCGGCAAGTGGGATTTTCCCGGACCAGGGCTCGAACGCGTGTCCCCTGCATTGGCAGGTGGATTCTTAACCACTGCGTCACTGGAGAAGTCCCCAGACTGGATAGATTTAAATGGGCTGTGGGGGACTTCCCTGGTGGTCCAGTGGTAAAGAATCCGCCTTCCAATGCAGGGGGGACTCAGGTTCGATTCATGCTGCAGGGCAACTGAGCCCGCACACCACAACTACTGAGCCCGGGCGCCTCAACTAGAGAGCCGCGTGCTGCAAACTACAGAGCCCATGCACCACAACTACAGAGCCTACGCACCCTGAAGCCCACATGCCACAACTAGAGAGAGAAAAACCGCATGCCACAACTAGAAAGAAGCCCACGTGCCGCAACTAGAGAGGAGCCCATGTGCCACAACGAAGATCTCACATGCTGCAACTAAGACCAATGCAGCCAACAAACAAATAAACAAACAGGGCCCAGGAATGTGTGCAGCAGCATTTTTTTAAAAATAAAGAAAAAAAAGGGCTGTGGATAAGAATTTCAAATCAGTCTAGAAGGACATTTTCATCACTGAAATCCATCTACTTTTATTCTTTTTGGGTTTTCATGGTAATTGTTCAAGACTTGCAATGTTTTTAAATTTTATGGCATTAGTGAACAAGAAATGAAGTGTCAGATGTTATTAAAACCCCTTAACACAGTCAGGAGAAATGAAGAATGGCACCAGAGTACAAATCAACATAACAACTCTTAATTCATTCCCTTCTTTCTCTAATGGGAGAGACACTTGCCATTGTTAAAATTTGCATTTACACAGATAATCTACAATTATTTAACATGGTACCTTTACAAAAGACCCTCAGAGGTGAGTTTATAATTTTAAAATAAATACTGAGACAGATAAGGAAAGGTTAAGTGCAGTGTCCAATACAGCTAACATATGGGTAAGTGTTCTGGATAAAGACCGATCCAAGCCCATTCTCAGCTCCACCACCTAATAGCTGTGTGATCTTGGGTAAGTTACTAAGCTTCCCTGAGCGTCAATTTCCTCCTTCATAAAAGCATGTGCAGTACTAACTCATTGTTGAGAGGATTAAATGCAGGGGGCAAAAAGACCAAAATGTACAAGGCACTTTAATAGTACAATTCCTAATATAGAGTGATTTCTGTGAATGATTAGAAAATTACTTTATGAGCCTTCTTTTTGTATGACACTTTAAAAATATATGTATGATGAGAGTTCTACAATCTCAAGATTCACTCTTGTGTTCAGCATAAAAGACCAAGTTACCAAAAAATACTCATTTGAGTACAAAAACATGCTCATAAATATTCAGTCTTCTTAATTTGAAACTGAAATTAATACGTAGATATTAATTAACTATAACTTTTCAACAGACTCCATAAACTAAATGCGACAAGCTAATCAAGCTGAGCAGAAAGATGAGAGCTCAAGACAGACCACAAGCACAGAGACATAAAGTGCTATTTAAAACAGGAAGTGTGATAACTAAGGGCTTTTTTCTTTAAGAAGCATGACATTCAGTATAAGAGAACATTTATTAAGTTCTCAACCCTGAAACAAATGCCTTGACTATTTAATTTAACAAAGTTATACTTTGAATGCAATAATATGTCAGATCCTCACAACTTAAGATGTGCATAATTTTATAGAGGATTATGTAGGACTAATAAAACTGATATTACAACAACATTGGCTATCATTTAGTCAGCACAGGTTTCTTACTTTCTCACAATATATCAGTGAGAGAAGAAGGAAAAAACCTGTTATCCCCATAAAGATGAACTGATTGACACTCGGGAAGATTATGTAACTTGTCCAAGGTTACAGATAGTAAGTGACAGAACAGAGATTTGAACCCATGATTGTTATCACTTCAAAAACCAATATTCTTTCTGCCCCAAATTGCTTCTCTAGGCAGAACATTAGGAAACGGAACTAAATGACTGGGAAGAACTCTTGAAAATCTAGGATTTAAATTCTTTTTACTAATAAGCTAATATACCTGAGGGTATTAAGCTTCAAGCCCCTGCCCCAACAAGCAACTCTCCAACCCCTATCCCCTTCAGGGCAAAAAACAAGACAGGAAGACGCAGAAAAGAAGAAAGAATTACTTAACATTAAATCTTTCAGATACAAAAGGGTGATCTGCGGTAATGACCAGCACTAAGAAAGTGAGAGCATGAGGACAGGAAAGAATTTAGATTAGTCATTAGAGAAGAACTTCCTGACAACAAAAATTGAGTCACTGGAACACATTATCAGAGAACATTATGTAGGATAAACTGAAGAAAATACAACCTCATGAAGGGCTGTCAACACACAAACAGTGTCAACATACACACAAGATGGGGAAGTACAAATATAGCCTACTTGGCTCAGCCTCATTTATAATTTAAAATAGAAAAGAAAAAAAGGAAACTGGTAAAATAAGCTTGACAGCAACAGTCAGGAGACTGCACTACAATTCCGTCAGCCTAAGTACAAGTTAGCAAAATGCTAACCCAATATTTGTGCCACATTTTTCAAAAGACCCATCAAGGCACAGGTACCATTTTATATTTTCCTTCAATTCACTATCCATTAAAACACAGCATCTCGGGCTTCCCTGGTGGCACAGTGGTTGAGAGTCCGCCTGCCGATGCAGGGGACACAGGTTCGTGCCCCGGTCCGGGAAGATCCCACATGCCACAGAGCGGCTAGGCCCGTGAGCCATGGCCGCTGAGCCTGCGCGTCCGGAGCCTGTGCTCTGCAACGGGAGAGGCCACAACAGTGAGAGGCCCGCGTACCGCAAAAAAACAAAAACAAACAAACAAAAAACCCCCACAGCATCTCTATTTCCTCTGCAAATTCATGTTCAGACTAGAACTAGTGCTCTAGTCTAGGCTCAAAGTTAGTCATCACAGATGCACTGGTAAAATAAAACCCAAATTCTGCTAGTTTTGTAAGTATGTTTTGGGAGAATTTTGAATGAAAAATATCACAAAGATAACTTCCTTTGGGATTAAAAACAAAACAAAAAACCCCCAAATAATTTTGGTGGAATTATTAGACCTAGGAGAATCGTGTCTGTTCCACACGCCTGTACCCCTTTCTCTCACTACAGGAAATCAACCCATCCAAAGTTGATCACCTTAGGAAACCGCAGAGTCAACGATTTCATTTATCCCTTTCCAATGTCAGCTGAGTCTTGATGTGAACTTTTACTAACCTGTAAAAAAATGAGAAGTCTACATGTTCCCGGTAGTAAGATGATTCTCTCACTTTCATTATAAAAAGAAATATGTTTCTTTTATGATGATTATGTTATTATCAGGGAAAAAAAGGGCTACTTCCATTAAAAAACAAATACACTCAAGTCAGCCAAGTTAATGCTTTTATATTCCTTCCCTTTTTTTCTCTACAGCCACTGCCATCCAAAAGAGAAGTAACCTCTCAGCCTCTGGTCCTACCTAAAACCCTCTCCTTTCCACGAGACAGAAGAGACGTCGGACCATTAATTATTTGGTTCTAATAATATACCCCAGTAGTTGAGAGCATAAGTACTTGCTTTTGGGAGACCTAAAAGCTAGGGCAGACCTACCTTGTGAGTAGAGAAGGATCTGCATCTCTAAAAGAACACAGGTAAACACCTGTACCAAGTTCTCCAGGCCCAGGAGCTCGAAGACCTCTCGGAGCGGGTAATCGGAGAGAGGAAGTTCACTGGGGCCTGGCCTCTGACAGATGACGGGTTCATAAACACCATAAAATTTCAGTGATCTCCCTGGAGGAGGAAGGGGTACCTCATAGAGAATATTATGGATGTAGCTCTCAAGCGGCAAGGGTGGTGGCTGCTGTGAGGTAACTGCCTTGTAAAGCTGAATAAGGAATTTCTTGCAGGCCTGCATGAAAGGCAGTGGTGTGATCAAACATATACTTTTTGAAACATACAGGGTGTCTCTGCTGATGTCATAAGAGTTGTATCGCTGGAGTTTCAAAAGGGAAGTTGTATCTCCCTCGTCAATACTGCTTGCCAGTGAGTCCATGCTGCAGGAGGATGAAGCGTACAAGCTGCTGTAATGCTCTGCGTTGTGCATCTGGTAGAGCGTCTGCATTGCTGTGCAGATTTGCTTACTTGTAACTTCTTCATAAAAAGTGAGAACAAAACCGTAGGTACGAGAACCATCTTCCCGGGTAATTATAAATGAGTGGAACTGAGGGTCTTTATTGTCAGTTTGTGTTCTGAAAGATAGCCCTTTAGGCATGCACAACTGTGGAGGAAGGAGAAGAAAAGCATCAGAAGGCAGTACACAAACAACTTCAAATCAGAAAAAAATGTTTGTGAAGCTCCATCTGAGCTTGTGACCTTCATTAAGTCATGTAACTTCTCTGAGCCTCGGTTTCTTTATCTACAACATTTGCTGCATCAGTGACTTGAAGACAAAATATGCAAGGGCACTTCACAAATATTTAGTATTTAAGGACTATTTTTAGAGTAATGTTGATAATGTTTCAGAGGAATACACAGACAGGTGAAGGCTCATTTGATAAATGGAAAAAAAGTTAAACATAGAATAATAAAAACAACAGTATCATTTTTGTATCATTTTGAACAATATTATCCTTAGGAAAATAAACTTTGAAAATTAAATGATTTTTTATTTACTGAAGCAGAAGGGCAGAAACAAGACATTTTAGATTATTTCCAGCAGAGATCATGTCCCAGGTCTTGGGAACTACCCAGGATTGAGTCAAACTTGGGAATAAAATTACATGAGGAATTAAAGATGCTATATTTAAGATACTTACAAAGCACAAGAAAATAAAATCAAGTCTTTAAAACATTTTAAACAAATTACAGAAAATGTGAAATACACTAAGGAAAACAGGACTTGTAATTCAACTATCCGAAAATAATGATCATTATTAACTTAGATTCTATTATTCCTTTCTACTTTTGTATTACAATATACTTTCTGCATAGAAATAATTTTACCATACATTATGACATTTTTTTTTCAGATTTAACAGTCGCTCTGGTGTAAAATTTAGAAGTTCTCCCAAATCCCCACATTACCAAAAAGATGTAATTCACTTAAGAGTTACATGTCCTTCATCCAAACTGTGAACAAACACTTATTAAGTGCCTTTCTGAGCTAGGCCCTGTGATGGTGATACAATGGTGAGAAAGACACAGTTCCTGCTCCTCTGAAGCTTCCAGTCCAGTAAGGAGGACAGATGATTAAAGAATTATTAAAAAAAAATTATAAAGTATTGGAAGTGCTACGATAGGGTAAATATAGGCTGCTAGGAAAAAACACAGCAGGAGGACAAAAATGAGAAAAGCCACCAGGGGAAAAAATGAAGGAAGCCCAAGCGGAGACCTGAGGATAAGTATAGGTGTGTATAGGTGTTAGTGAGATGAAGAGAAGGCAGAGAGGGCACATGCAAAAGCCCAGAAGACAGAATGTGAGGTTCTGGGGAACTGAAACCTGCTCTTTAGCTCACCTACTCTGCTGGGGGCCTTCAGACAATCCCAGTCCTTGGCCTGGAACCACCCTAACTCACATCCAGTAGAGCAAAGGGGCTACCCTGCCAAACCCTACTCAAACTGCAGATCTGTAAGCAAAACAATGATTTTGTTGTTTTAAATCAAGAGACTACAGCCCTGAGGTCAAATCCAATCTGCCACTTGTTTTTGAAAATAAAATTTTATTGGAACACAATCACGCTCCTCCATTTAAGCACTGTCTACACAGCTGCTTTTGCACTACAACAGCAGAGCTGAATAACTGCAACAGAGACTGCATGGCCCACAACACTCAACTATTTACTATCTGGCCCTTTGTGGAAAAACAAACCCTGCCAGCCTATGTTTTAAGCCACTTAAGTAACATTGGGATGGTTTGTTATAGAGCTATATATACCCAAAACACTCCCTTACTTCCTGTAAGTCTCCATATAAATACTACCTTAAAGAGGACTTCCTTTATCTTTCCATAAAAAATAGTGTTTTCATCCTATAAATGCCGTTAAAATGTCACTTCTCCTCTAAAAAGTCTTTGTTGAATGAAGCAGTTAAAATCTTGCACCATAGTATACATATGTACATTGTATAATGACACACAGTAGTTTCTCAAATTTTGTTTCATCTCTAGATTGAAAACTACTCAAGGACTCGTAATAGCCTTAACGATTCAAGAGTACCACACATGGAACAATACACTATTTGGGGCCGTAATAAATGGTGACTGATAAAAAAGCAAAAATTGTGAAGCTCAGCCTAAGTATCCCAGTGAAAATGTCTTTATATTTCATATCACTGAATATAAGAAGTGGAAAGAGCTATGGCAGCTTTACTTAATTATTATTATATATGTATGTTGACAAAAATTAAATTACTGTGTACATTTGGGCAAAATAAGATATAGATTTAGGTAAAACACATGAATACCTCGATCTGTTAGGGGGAAATTTTGCTTATTCCTAATCTTGGGAATAAAAGGCCATGGCAGAATATTTTCATAAAGAGGCCTTCATAATTAAAGCTGCTTTCACCATAACAAGTCAATGAGATCTTCTACTGATTATGAATGAAAACTCATCTGACACATTTACTATAGTCAATAAAGATTGTAGGAAGGATGACCTGAATCAGTCTTGCTCCAGGCTAAGCTCAAAACTGCAATAGCATAGTGCATGGCACACAGAAGTATTTGTTGACTGACTGAATGAATAAATGAATGAACAAGAAAACAATCAAAAACAACAGCTCGGGGTACAGGATCAGATTTAGTTCATCTCTTCATTCAATCTGTAGTTCTCTTTTTACATCAAATAGGCACACAGAAACACAGTGATCTCCAAAGTCAACATAAAGACTTCATTTAATTGACAGGGTTTCCTGACATCATAAACCACAAAATTCCAGCTCAAACTGTTTTTGAACAGCTGCCAAATATTCTCTTAAGGATTTGTAGTTTTCGTCAGCATGCATTCAAACATCTACAGGAAAAGCCTGCCAAAAGTTGTGCTCAAAATGAAGAATGACTTTCTATGTTACAGATAACAGATGTAAGAATTATTAAATTCTCTTCCTACATATCAACAAAACTAAGAATTATATTTCTCATCTCAGAACCATAAATTGGAAAATGCTATTGCTTTTTCATTTTTAAAAGTGAGAATCATATGATTTGTCAAGTTTATTTTTCGTAATCCTAAACTGTAAGTCAAGATTTGCTCACCATGGCATTCAACAACATCTTTTAGCCCCTGATATTGCTGTCTACCAACAATATCCCTCCCCACCCTACTCTCCCACAACAACTAAAAATTTAGAGTTGTCACTGCTGACCAGATTGTCGCTGGCAATCAGATTACTCTAGCCAAATTGGGCTCACAATGCTGTGTACCTCTCCTGGTTTGAGTGACCAAATGTCCTTATCATCTCTCTGGACTCTTTTAGGCAGTGTGGCTAGAATTTTAACAATTCTTTTTTCCATTTTCTATAGTTCTATTAATCCCACTCCTTCTCTCTTACTATACAAATAAAACTCTCAATGAGTCAGCTTGTCCTTCCTTTCTTGCTTCCTTCTTTCCCTCTTTCCTTTCTTCATTTAATAAACATTTATTTTATGTCATGTATTGCATTAGATCTTGATAACTCAAAACACAAATATGAAAATCATCCCTTACTTCTGGGAGCTTCTAGCCTAATAGGAAAGAAAGACATATAAACCAGCAGTTACAAAATAACGTAACCAATACTGCTACAGAGTGTGTTCAAAGTATTATGGGAATAGAGAAGACAGAGCACCTAACCATTCCTACTTAAGAGATGGTTTTGCAGTGGAGGTGACACCTGAACAAAGACAGGGAATGGAAGTACTGTAAGCAAGCATATAGACCTTCATTTATTCAATGATTAGAACCTCTACTATGTGCAAAGCTAGGGATATAGTAATGAATAAAAGAGAGTGTTCCTGTCCTAATGGTACTTACTTTATAGCAGGAGACAGGGAGTAGACAACCAGCTACATAATTAATTAATTGCAACTGTAACAGTGCTACAAAAAGGTACAAGGTGCCAAGAGAACCTAAGGGGACCTGGCTGAATGCTGGAAGGGTGATGGAAGGTGGTGGTTAGAGATGGCTTCTCTGAGGAAATCATGTTTAAAATGAAATCTGAAGGGTCAATACGAAGAATTCACTAGGGGAAGGAGAAGTGGAAGAGCCTTCCAAAGAGAGGTGAAAGCAGAAGCAGAAGCTGTAGTGTGAAGAACAGAAAGGACAGGGGCAGGAGGCCAGTTAGACAGCTATTGTAGGAATCCAGGTAAGAGAGCTTGCTGGTTGGGACTAAGGCGGGTATGTAGAAGCACAGAGAAGTAGATGATAACTGATTGCATATGGGAGAGGGTGAGAAAGTGGGAACTTTCATGCATGATGCTAGATTTTTGGCTTAGGCACCTAGGTAGATGGTTGTACCATTCACTGACCAAGATTGGTGGGAAGACTGTGAATTCAGTTTTGGGCATGCTGAGTTTGAGATGCCGGTGAAATATTCTAGCTGCGATGTTAAGAAAACAAGTGGGCTCCCCCAGTAATGGCTGGGTTAAAGCCCCCATTCCTTTGATTTTATTGTGAGACATGAACTTAAAGCTGGGTCAAAATGAGGGCTTACTTTCATTCCAATGTCAGATCTATTAATGTAACTAAGGGTTATCCATTTCAAATTCAAGTGCTTCCTGAGTCTGTCAAAAGTATATAGTGCTCTTTTTCCTTGCATTTTGCAAGACGAATCTCTAAATAGGTATTTTCCAGCCAACCCTTTACCCTTTACTCTTCCCTCATCATTCCACTCCACCCTTCTTTGTGATCAAATAGTAAATTGTAAACTTAGAGCATTACAGATTATAAAGAGCTATATAATAGTCATTACTCTCTAGTTACCTGAAATATCATATATCAGATGTTTCATTTAGGCCATATATACAAAAAAGAATCTTTATATTTCGCAAAACTTGCTTAAAAAAGTATTAACCATATTTTCTTCCCAACAATTCCTAGGTTCTCTACATTCTTAAGGATAAGCTCCATCTAATTAGAACATTACATAGACAGTCATGGATGCCAATATGCAGATTTCCTTAAAGAGATCTGAAATGGGGGCGGTGGGGTGTGGGGGGAAGACAGGGGAACTTCAGCTCCATTTGCAATGTTTTGTTTCATTTAAGAGGAAAGGTATGACTCTGAAGCAAATCTGTCAAATGTTGACATGTTAGTTCTGGGTGATGGGTATATGACTTGTTTTGTTCTCTCTGTTTCATGATACTTCCATTTTTTTTCCCCACAAAAATCTGGGAATCCACAACCAAAAGAAAATAAAAGCAATTAATTCAGAAGCAATTTCAAATGTCACATAACTATTTTCTGTTATATATGCACTGCACTCTTATACATGGAATTTTTTTTTATTTAACAAGTTTCATTGCTTTGGAGTACTTAATTTGTATGAAATTAATGACCCTTATCCAAAGCTCCACTTTGTTAGCAGAATGAGTGATATTACAGAAGGCAATAATTTATTGGAGTGGGGTTTTGCTAAAGGCAAGAACAAAGCTTTATACCTTTAGGTAGGAATAAATTATAGCTTCATACAAATGTACTTACTAATAAATCAAAGAGGAAATTAAGGGAAGTAAATCTATGACCCAAATGCAGACTAGTTTAATGGGATGCTTTTCAGAGATTTTCAAGGAGTACCAGCAAATCCCTTTAGATTTGCAGCAATAAACAAAATGTTGTATGGTGCTTAAGCGTCAAAACACAAGCCTACGTGTCTATTCTTCAGAGGGAAATGTTTTCTGCTTACGTAAAATAACTCAGAGAGAAGAGGTAAAGAACATATCAAAGACAGATCAAGGAAGCTGATAATTGCTTTAGAGATGAATGTTATGCAGATAGAGGTAAAGGCTAACACAGATATCTCACTGTTAATCCATCCAAATGATTAAAAGTAATAAAACACATCAAGTGTGGCATTTTGTTCCAAATGACTGTG
>NW_021703783.1:26048092-26057310 GCF_005190385.1 Monodon monoceros
GTGGCAATGTCAGGTGTTGGTTGCATCAGCCTCAGAGCCGTTGGTTCCGCCCCTCGGGGAGCGGGAAGACTGGGGCCGAGTGGAAAGTTCCGGGTCTGTTTCCTGAGCAGGTGGAAAGTCCCAGGCTGATGCCACTCGTGGGTTCGGCTGCATCAGCCACCCTGGCGGGAATTCCGTCTGACTCCCTGGGCCCTTCCCCGGACCTGCTGGCCTTACAAGCAGATATATAGGTTGTTTTCTATTGTGGATCACTGAAGTAATTAAATCAATAAAATGATATTAGTTTGTTTCGGATCCTTTGGTTGAGGAATTGGAAGAGGTATAAATCTCATTTAACTTTTAAAAGTTACATAAACAGAACATAAAATATTATTTACCATATATAAGGAATATTTTCAAATAGATTTCACTTCTATGAGATGGTAAGCAGAAACCACATCTTCTTCAAGGCAGAATTTCTCAATTTCTGGGAAATCAGTTCTAGGATAGGGCATTGATTTTCAAAATTAGTAGAATGTTTTGTGCTAATTTTTTAGTACATTGCACTGATTGATTTCCAATATTACTAAAACCTTGTGGAGGAAAATTCTGGCTATGGCTCTCTCTGCTACCTCAGCCCCTGAAATCCCAGTTTCCAGCCATGGCTTGTTGACTTTCTTGTTCTTGACTTTATCCTTATCTAGCATACAAACTCCAGCGTCCTCCCCCATGTGCCTACTAGAGCTTTGATGAACTTGAATCAAAAGGGGCCCTTCTGATATCAGCAAGTTTGCAATCAGGCAGCAGGTAGTATATCTTCATAATATCAGTGGTTATTTTGTAGCCAACATTGTATCTCAATGCCTTCACTACCTAGGCCTATATAATTAATAAAAACTTACAATTTAATCAACAATTTAAATCAGTCTACCAGAATATGTGAAAGGAATCCATGCAGTTCATAGGCCAGAGATGTTATGTCTGTAGTAAAGACCTAAATGCATCATTTGTACAAGTGAATTAGGGACCCAATTGCAACATGGAGGGCGGGGGAGTGCTTCCCCACACCAAGCAATTCTTTGACACCAGCTGGGTGCCCTATGATTCAACTCAATTCTGACACTATCTACCCGGAGATGGCATCAGATTCCACGGGTTGAGGACTGAGTCCTACAAGACTGCCCCACCCCCCACTTCATACGCCAGCTGCAAGCCCGGGTCATTACCTGTGTTTCTGACCCACTGCAATAGATTGGGCTTCCCACTGGCTATAAATCAGAGGTTCCCATGACCCGCTCTTCAGATTCAATTAATTTCCTACTTCCTTGATCACCAGTTTAGTATAAAAGGATGTAACTCAGGAAGAGGCAGACAGAAGAGATGTGGAGGGCAAGGAATGGGGATAGGTGCACAGCTTTTTTTGCCTGCTCTCCTAGAACGACACTCTTCCCCCAGTCTCCGCGTGTTCACCAACCCAGAAGCTCTGTGAACCCTGTCCTTTCGGACTTTTATGGAGGCTTCATTAAAGAAGCATGAGTTTGATTAAATTGTTGGCCGCTGGGTGATTGATTCAACCTTCAGCCTCTCCCCGGAAGGTCAGGGGTTGCAACTGAAAGTTCCAACTCTAATTCTGTGGTTGGTTCTCCTGGCAACCAGCCTCCGCCCTTAGGTGGGGTCCTAAAGTCATTTCATTAACACAACAAGAGACACTTTTGTCATTCTCAGCACTTAAGAAATTCCAAGGGTTTGGGGAGCTAAGGGTCAGGAATCCTGGACGAAGACCAAATATACATTTCTTATAAATCACAATATCGCAACAGGATACACAAGAAATCTGAAACTTGAAAAAGCAAGTTTGAACTCCCTTCTTGAAGTAATAGCCTAAGCAGTTTGCTCCTTGTGAACCTGTGCTTTCCTTGTAGGAGCTTTTTCTCTTGAATGTTCTGGTTCCTGTCCCTCCTTAGCGCTCTCTTTTCCTCGCTCCTTCCCTTTCTCTGAAACCATTACTGAACTAATGTGAAAGAATGGTATTGTTTTGAAATCTGAAAATTTTCTATATTTTAGATCTTAACGATTTTTAAAGCAGCTCATAAATGTATTAACCTTAGTATGTAGTCACCCCTTTAGTAATAGATACAAACACATTCATTAGTGAAAATTGTCTTTACATTTCCATATATTCAAACAGTAAACATGTATTTGTGTTTGTTATATTGCAAAGCCTATGTTCTTAAATATGTACCAAAACCACATTTCTTTCATTAACTCATTTACTCATTCGTCAAAATTTAACAAAATATATTGTGCATCTACTATGTGTCAGGTACTTTTTTTGGCTTTTGGTATAATGTGATGATATTCAAGTAAAACATCACCTCTGTTCTCCCCTTTAAGGGGAAGTAGATAGGCAAATAAGTAATGATATTAATAAATGTTCCTGGTAAATAGAAGAGTTGGAGTGGTGAGGAAATCCTCGCAGAAGAAATGCAAGCACTGGTCATGATAGGTAACTGTAGACCTTAATAGGTAGAAGGTATGTTACCGAGTCCAAGTTCGCTCTGCTTGCCGCACGAAAGATCAGTAAATCAAGAGACGAGGTGTTGAGGCAAGGAATAATGACTTTATTCGAAAAGCCGACAGACCGAGAAGATGGCAGACTAGGATCCCCAAAAAACAATCTTATCGGGGTCTGGATGCCAGTTTCTTTTATGGAACAGAGAGGGGGAGGAGGTGAGGAAGTAAAGTAAAAAGACCATATATCTTGCAAAATAGGAGGGGATGTGTTAATTTCTTCTTTCCTGCAGCCATTCACAGGTGGGCAGGGTCAGATTGTCTTCCTGTAAGCTGAACAAAGGCACTTTACTTTATGTTCAGGCAGAGAGGCAGGGTTCCCTGAGGCAGGCCATTATGCATGATTATAATAACAAAAGCAATGAAAAGCAAAGTTTAAAGTCAAAGAAACAGATCTAACATGGAGTCCGATTTAGCTCTTCCCTGTTACAGTTCCCCACTGTCAATGTCCATTCCATAATCTTGTGGAAAAGGGGCGATGACCATTCTGTTTCTTGCTGCGTCTCATCACATGGATCTTTCTGGGAATGTCCACCATAGGTGCCAGTTGTTTCGAATGTTGAGATTTGTCTTTAAGGAATTTAGGGCTTTTCTATGTATGGGAAGATGCAAGAGGCTGGGCTCACCGATATCATTCCTTTGATGTGTGCCTCAGCTATCTGGGGCCTGTATCCTGTATTTTCACATTCTGAGTTTCCTCAGGGCTCACTGTGGGGGGTGGCTGTAGTCTGATGGCTGCTAGATGGCAGGTATTCTTCTCCTTCCCGAGTTTCCTCAGGGCTCACCGGCTCACATTGGAGGGCTGCAATCACTGATGCCATTTCTCAGATCCTCCCCTCTTGGTCAGAAATTTGAGCAATATTTGGGAGACATTTCATGATCAAATTTTGTCCCACAGCGCTGGGAAGTTCATCCCAGATCAGGTGAAAATTCTTGATATGCCACTCCAGGTGCTAATTTTTGGATTAGGCCCTATTGATAATTAAAGATTCTCCAGATCCTCTGTCTAATTATGATCCAGGAGACATTTTCCCTTGTTGCTTCTACCCATACCTAGAATCACACTATAATTATTTTGTTATAAATGGGATCTATTTCCTCAAGATGTTTAGGCATAGAGGTTTTGTTGGAGGCCTGGTTACACACTGGGTACTGTAAGAGACAGCAATCTTATAAAGTAGGATATAAGTAAATGCAGCTGGTAACACTGACGAAGACATAGTGCAGCAGGGAGGCACAAACAATTTGGAAACAAAGAACACACTAAAACAATGATTAGTATAACTAGTTATAATCCAATTGCAAGAATTAGCGACCAAAGGAACCATAACTGATTTAATGAGCCATTTGCAGTTTCACTGTACTGGCCATGTATGCACAGCTTAATCTTTGAGACAAGCATATGCTACTGGCAGGATCAACCAAGTAGAGACAAAAAGATAAATGTTTCATCTTTGTTTACAAAAGCATACTTTATCAACTTGTTGTAGGTCATAGCATAAGAGAAAAGGTTTTTTTCTGAAAAACAAAGAATAAAGCCAGTATATTTTCCAAAGTCATAAAGTTATAAATCATATTTACCAGTTCATTCAGTCACATGTAATTAATTCCTGTTGATCTGGATGAAGTAATCAGGTTTTCCATTAGGTTTGTCATTTGTTACCCAGTCCAGTGATATTATCTAAAGGCTATCAGAAACTAATTGTTAAAAAGCTCCTTTTATGAGTCTTCTTGAAAATCTTCATTTTGTAAAAACATCAGGACAAAACTTAAAGTAGCCTGGTTAAAGATTGGAATACGGACTTTCTTGGTGGCGCAGTGGTTAAGAATCCGCCTGCCAAGGCAGGGGACATGGGTTCGAGCTCTGGTCTGGGAAGATCCCACATGCTGTGGAACAGCTAAGCTCGTACGCCACAACTACTGAGACTGTGCTGTAGAGCCCACGTGCCACAACTACTAAGCCCACATGCCACAACTACTGAAGCCCGTGCGCCTAGAGCCTGTGCTCCACAACAAGAGAAGCCACCGCAATGAGAGGCCCGCGCACCGCAATGAAGAGCAGGCCCCGCTCACCCCAACTAGAGAAAGCCCGCTAGTCGCAACGAAGACCCAACACAGCCAAAAATAAACATATAAAATAAATTAATTTTTTAAAAAAGATTGGAATACAATGCAATTAGCAGGAAACTTGGACATTTCTGTGACATATAACATTTTAGAATAACTAGAATTATGATTGATAACATATCAGGATATATCGGATGTTAGGGATTCCATATACATTTTGGAATATCTATATTAATGACATCTATCCATGCACTATAACCTAAAGTTCATCTCCAGTCACTTGGCAATATTTTTTAAGTAATTTAACATACCAAATAAACTTCGTTTGACATTCCTCTCCGAGATGTCTCAGAGATGTTCTTTTGAAGTATCCCAGAGTCAGCTGGAGGCTAAAAAGCTTAGTCAGATTTTGATATTTGGGAAGCTTGTTAAAAATATCAAAAAGCTTTTAAAACACAACAGGATCATAGGTCACTGTGAAACAATACTTACTCATTTAACCAAAGTCACAAAATGATTAAAAGAAAACAAATACAGGTCACCTAAGGGGACTGAAACTCATACAATCTGTCATCAAAAGGGAGCACTTATAACAGAGAGAAAGAGATCAAATTCCAGTCTTGTATTAGCTTACTTAACAAAATCCATTTACTTAGTTAACTTCAATTTAAATTTAGTTAATCCTGGGCTTGCCTGGTGGCACAGTGGTTAGGAATCCGCCTGCCAATGCAGGGGACATGGGTTTGAGCCCTGGTCCAGGAAGATCCCACATGCTGCGGAGCAACTAAGCCCGTGCGCCACAACTACTGAGCCTGTGCTCTAGAGCCCGCGAGCCACAACTACTGAGCCCGCATGCCACAACTACTGAAGTTAACACGCCTAGAGCCCGTGCTCCGCAACAAGAGAAGCCACCGCAATGAGAAGCCCGCACACCGCAACGAAGAGTAGCCCCTGCTCACCGCAACTAGAGAAAGCCCGCGCACAGCAATGAAAACCCAACAGAGCCAAAAATAAATAAATTTATAAATAATTAATAAATTTAGTTAATCCTGACCATATATAAAACTTTCTCAGTAAAATGTAATTCCATTCCTCATACCTTAACTGAAAACACACGTTCTACCATACTGAAATGTTTTATTATTTTCAGTAGCTTTAAATATAAATTAGAATCCCTGACTCTTAAAAACCTTAATTTCTAGTGAAAACCAAGAGGCAAGTAATAGTTACCAAAACCTGGAGAGACTATCTTAGATTATTTTTAGAACATAATTATTCTTATAGAGTTTACCTAAAAGCTCTTATCTCGTTATTTACTTTAAAGTTTCATCATATCAAGTTATTTTTCTTGCTGACAAATTTGCAACAGATATAAGATTTCATTTAACTTCTATTAAACCTAGGTGCAGTGAAAGTATTATACTTAATGTTGATGAATCTAAAGACATGTCTACATTAATTAGATCAATAAACTTAATAATATCAGGTATTAATTTAATACTAAATATTTCTCAGTTCACATGAACCTGAAATTCACTTAGCTTAATTTCTCTTGTATTTAGAATTGTTTGATTTGTAAGAGCTTACTTTTCTTTAAGCCAATTAAATAGAGCTCATTTACAAGCTAATCTCAGCAATGTTATCCAAAGACAAAGACACACACAAACACACAAACAGAGAGACCTCATGGTTCTCATTTCAAAATTTCAGCCCTGAGTCAGGTACAGCCATGTAAAACCCATCAGTTTACAAGAGAGTTTGGATTAAAGTTGGGTTTCTGGCAGGTGGAAACCATTCAAGCTCCCTTGTCTAGACGGCTAAATCTTAAAAGACACTTAGGATTTCTATTTATCCTTGACAAGTCAATTTCTAAATTACTTTACCCTCTTTTCAAAATTTGCATTTTAAAAAGATGGCAGAGATGAGGGTTCCTGAGAAGACCAAATAGGACATTTTCATCTCAAAGAAACAGGCAAGTTTCTCCTAGGATGACTTTGTTTCCTTCTCTGGGGTTTCCGGGGGCACCATGTGTAGGCTTAAAGCTTGCTCCAGTGGGACCCTGATGTCAGGCTGTTCTGGCGAAAAAGTTACTTGAGCATTTAATTTACAAAGGCGACCTCGTCCCAAAACGGGTATTGGACACTCTGGCATATATAAAAAGCTATGTTTCAGGGTGAGGTCCCCTAGTTGGCATTCTAGACGTTTAAGAACGAATGGTTTTGTACTTCTCCAGAAACTCCCGTGACCCAGGTAGACTGAGATGTTTTCTGAGCCACCTTCGTGTTTACCACAGAATATGTGGCACCCGTATCTATTAGAAAGTCAACGAACTTGCTCGCCACTGTCAAAATTATCCGGGGCTCCTGAGGGGAAATTAGAATCAGACGCCTCAAGTCTAAGGGAGTACCCTGGCCACTTACAGGATGTCAGCACAAGGGAAATTGCCCTTCTGTGGAAATGGCTACCTGTCCAAATTGGGTGCCCTGTCGGGTCTTAGATGGTGATACTAAACCAGGTCCCTGTGCCTCGGGTGTTAACACAGAAAATTTTATTCGATCCCTATGGGTAGGGGAAACAGGAGGCAGTGAAAGGAGTGAATATGTTGGTGGCATGGGGGCAGTTGGAACAACTGCTGGTGCAGCCTGCTTGGCCAGTGGAGAAGTTGTATGAGCCAGAGGAGAGTTTAGGTTTTGGAGTACCATGTCCCCACTCTCATTTTCTCCCTCTTCCCCTTGTAGAACAGGTTCCCCTTTGAGTTTCCTTTTAGATCGCTGCACCATAAGGTGGCAGTCCTCTGACTCCTTTTCCTCCTGATGCAATAGCATAAATGCTTCTACATATGGAATCTCATTTCTTTTCCCTGTTCTTTTGCAAAACACTTCTACTGCGAGATCGTATAATAATTGAGTGAGCCATTCAGGGGCCATAGCTCTTCTGATCCTAACATATATTGGGTCCACACCCTATTACAATAGTATGTATGTCTTTCTTAGTCATAGGCTCATGGCTGTGTTTTACCCAGTTATCTAATATATGCCCCAAAGGGCTCTCCTTTGGGATAGATGGAGTATTTCCCATTTTTATATGTTTGATAACGCCAAAACACAAAAGACGCAAGTTCCAACACAAAAGGCACAAACAGATTGGCTTGTCCCATAAAGGAAAAGCCCAAATTGAGGGGTGTAGTATATTCCCGGTGTGCACGCCAGAGCGACTTACCCTCCAAAATCGAGCCTGTCAACTCATAGAAGTTTGTCTGTTCCTTGCTTCATCTGCCAAACGCTGGGGTAACCAGTGCTGTTTCAGGGAGTTTTGAAGGAAAGATCCTCAGGACAAATGGTCCCGGCAGCTGCTAGGACCTTGCCCCAATATTCTCTGACCAGGGCCGGCTAGCCACGAGCAGCAAGGCTCCTGGCTGGCTAAGCCAAATTTGTTACTGAGTCCAAGCTCGCTCTGCTTGCTCTGCTCACTACACAACAGGCCAATAAATTGGGAGACGAGGTGCTGAGGCAAGGAATAACGACCTTATTCGGAAAGCTGGCAGACCAAGAAGATGGCAGACTAGGGTCCCCAAAAAACCGTCTTACTGGGGACTGGGTGCCAGTTTCTTTTATAGAACAGAGAGGGGGAGGAGGTGAGGCAGTAAAGTAAAAAGGCCATTTATCTTGCAAAATTTCTTCTTTTCTGTAGCCATTCACAGGTGGGCAGGGTCAGATTGTCTCCCTGTGAGCTGAACTAAGGCACTTTAATTTAACAGAGGCGCAGGGTTCCCTGGTTATGTATGATTATAATTACAAAAGCAATGAAAATCAAAGGTTAAAGTCAAAGAAACAGATCCAACATGGAGTCCGATATAGCTCTTCCCTGTTACAGGTGGGGGTGCAGGTGTGGGTAATGAGAAAAGCCTTATAGGAAAGGAAGTCAGCTTGCACAAAGGCCATGAGCTTGGTGCTAGAAACTGCAGCAGGACTTGGGAGTGATGGAAAATGACACTGGAAAGGCAGGCAGGGACTTGAAAACAGAGGGCCAGGTTAGTGAGAGCAGACTTTATTCCAAGGGCACAGGTAACAGTTTTAAGAAGAGGAGCAGATTTTTAGTATATAAGATCACCCTGACAGCGAGATGGAGAATGGATTAGATGTAGGTAATGTTACCCGAAAAATTGGGTTCACCTCTTGGTGGGTGTCCAGCCAAAAGACACAATCAAGCCAAAGAATGGGAGAAGGAGGATTTATTACTTGCCACAAGTAAGGAAAACACCGGGGATCTTTCCCAGAGCAGTGTCTCCCCAAACAGCAAAATTGGGGAAGTTTTAACAACAAGCATATTCATGAAGGGGCTTGGTTGAGTCCAAGGAGTTGATTGAAGTCAGGAGGGTCAGAAAAGGTCAACATCATCGTCCCTTAGGTTCCAGCTGATCTGGTGGTTAAGTACTTCAGGCTAATCTTTACCAATGAAGCAAAACTGGGAGTTTTTTACAACTGAAATATTATGTTTGCTATTGTTACTTCTCTTGCCTGATAACAGGCAATGTTTCTGCATTCTTTTGTTCCCTTAAGATTACTGAGAACTGTTCAAGGCCAGGCTTAGATCATAAAATG
>NW_021703783.1:26657410-26879770 GCF_005190385.1 Monodon monoceros
GTGTGATCTGCCTGCAGGGTTGCTAAGGGAGCTGTTGGGAGTAGAGAGCTAGTCATTTTTTGATTGCTTAATTCTTCATTTTTACTTCTTTTTACCTAGGGAAAGAATTAACAGGTTAGGGAAGGCATGGTGTGCATTCAGGAGAGCATAAGCCAGGAGTTAAGTTAAATTGCTTACTGATCTCATTTCTATAATTAGGTTCTTTTAAAGTTAGAGGGAAACAGAAATGGGCAAACAGGAAAGAGGCAAAAGAGCTGCTTTCACCCTGATGGTGACACATGCACCCATTTGAGGATGGCATTATTCACTGGATCTTGCTGCCTGTATAGTAACTCCTTCCTAGCTTGTTCTAGAAGAGTCTCTTGATATGGACTACTGAGAAAATTAACAATTGAGTTTAAGATGTAACAGAATTGTGAATTCCAATGTAAAACATGATTCTGCAAGTTCTAAATTTAGATGGTAATATTTTCAAATATGTTTACAGTTGTCCTAATTGCATTTCTCAAAGTGTTCTTCTAGAACTTTTTGGAATTTTACAGCTTACCCCTACATTTAAAAATTAGTTCCACAGGAAAAAAACATAAAAAGACCATGCATGGCCAACTTATTACATCTTTTTCACTCTTTTCCATAAGATCCACTGCTACAGCTCTCTTCTAATAACTTCCTTCCTGTCCATGTTTGCTTGTGCAGTGCCTTCAGCCTCTATTGCTTTCCCCATTCTTTCTATTCATCAGAATTTTGCTAAATCTTATAGATTTGGCTCAAGACCCATTTATATCACTATTACTAATTAAATTTGGTCTAAATTGATCTTTTTTTGTTTGTGTTTCTGCCAAGATTTTATTCACAATATCTGTGTATACATTACACCCTTGTATTGACTCAAAATTATTGTGTTCACCTTTTAAAAAATTGTCTGGCTAGAATTTAACTCCCTCAAGAACAGGCTGCATGGGTGGTAGAAAGAGCATGGATTCAGAACCTGGTCTGATTTGTGGCTCTGCCATTTCCCAGCTGTTTGATCTTGGGCAAGTTACTTAATCCCTCTGATACACAATTTGCCTCTCTGTTATATGAAGGTAGAGATAGCTTCATCATGAGACTGTGGTGAGGACTAAATGTGATAATATATAATGTGCTGTGTACATAGTAAATACTCTAAAAAGCAATTATATTTTTTTCTTACCAGATAAGAAAGGTTTGATTATTCTGTGGTAACAAACAATCCAAATCTCAGTCCCATAACACAGAAGTTTACCTCTCTTGGATTTCATGTCCAGTATGGGTCATTTGTGGGGCTCTGCTCAATGGAGTGACTCAAAGACGCAGGGTAATAGGGACTTCATTTTGACATTTGCTTCCAGCATCAGAGAAGCAGTGGGGAGAAAACATGGCAAATGCATTGGCTCTTAAAACTTCTGCTTAGAAGTAATATACTTCCCTTCTATTCATATGCCATTGGTCAAAAAAGTTGCATGTCCAAGGTTAACTTCAAAAAGGGGCAGGAAGTACAGTCACCATGTATCCTGAAATCTCTCTAGCCAGAAATATTTGGTGAATATTAATGATGATATATCTTTTATAGCACTTGTAATGCTATACATGGAACAAATTCTCCATGAATAGATGTTTGTTGAATGAATATTGACATGTGTCGGAATGAATTATAGCCTACAGTTAAATATAAGCTTTATTTGAATAGGTTCACAAAACTATAAAGGATTTTCTTTCATGGGAAATTATCATTATGTTTATTTATTTATTTTGCGGTACACGGGCCTCTCACTGTTGTGGTCTCTCCCGTTGCAGAGCACAGGCTCCGGACGCGCAGGCTCAGCGGCCATGGCTCACGGGCCCAGCCACTCCTCTGTATGCGGGATCTTCCTGGACTGGGGCGCGAACCCATGTACCCTGCATCGGCAGGCGGACTCTGAACCACTGCGCCACCAGGGAAGCCCCTATCATTTTGTTTATTTGGTAATGTGAGATAATAGAAAATATATGTATTGGTCTCTGCCCCTGATTTCTGTCACAGAGCTCCTAAAACTCTTGTAATTTCCTAAGTGATGAGAACACTAGGAGCATCTTTTTTGGTCTTTGACCCTGGTTCTGGACTCAGAGCTCTGAAATCCTTGTAATTTCCTGGGTGATAGGAGTATGTTTTGTTCTAATGAGGCAACTCTGGGTGGGCTCCTGGATGGCTCCTGGATGGGGGCTGGCCATCAGAAAGACCAAGGCATAATTAAAAGTTTGGAATTTTCAGCCCCACCCCTCATTCTCTTGAGAAGGGAGAAGGGCTGGATATGGAGTTAATGATCCATCATGCCTATGTGATGAAACCTCTGTAAAAATTCCAATACTATGGGTTTTGGAGAGCTTCCAGGTTGGTGAACATATCTATATACCTGGAGGGTGATGTAGCTCAACTCCATGGGGAGATGTCAGAATTGAGTTAAATTGTAGGACACTAAGCTCGTGTTGCAGAGAATTGCTTGGAGGGGGAAAAGCCCCACCACATTTCACGTCCTAAGTGTTGTGAGTGTGGTGTTAGTGTGAGAGTAAGCAGACACACAGGAGGAAAGCTGGGTTTTCCCTACTTAGGTGGAAAACTGTGAATTTTCTCAACTCAGGCAGGTTGTTCAGTTTTAATGCTGTGAACCATTGTGACTGTATCACAGAAGTATTTCATTTTAATGTGGTGAAGTTCCTGTAGGCCAAGGTCTTATCCAGCTCTCCTCCACGTTTCCCCAGAGTTGATTATTCAGCCTGTGCCTTTGCACCTTTATTGATTAAATAGACTAAAAGTTTGGCAAGAGTTTCTTACTGAAATAATTAGATTTCAGTAGGGCCTTCTGTGCAGGCTTGTGATTTACAAATTTCTGGTTCTCTGTTTTACGTTTAGGGTATTTTGGATCTTGCTGTGTACTCATAAATCTTGCTGTGGTGCTAACACCCAGTAGCACAAAGGACATTATTAGGTCTTTAAAAAAGATTGATGTATTCTATCCTAACCTGTAGGTGAGTTGTTGCTTTAATGTGATTATTTTGTTTTATGCCTGGGCTTTGTCCCACCTTGGTGAATACAGAGACATAATATTGCAATTTAGTCGGGAGAACACCAGGTGGTACATAATGTCATCACTGAAGATGCCGTTACTATGGCATCCAGAACCTTATTCCAGCTCTGTGCTTTCACCATCTTTCTCTGTTTTCACAGAAGGACAGAAGGTGTTGCAAACCAGATTTTTAATATTTTAAGCATAGCTAGGAGGCTTTGTTCTCTATCAGGATAGATGTTCTTTTCCATCATTCTTTTTTGTCAAGTACTCTCACTGTGCATAGTTCAAAGCTTCCTTTGGTATTAATAGATTCATTCCCAGATAGAATATTTTGAAGTATTACCATTGTGATCTAACAGTTGAACCAGAGAAAAAGAATGAACCTTTGAGAAAACCATATTAGTAAACAGAAAGTTAACAGCCTTCCTGTTCACTAAGGCAGCTAACTGGTAAATAAAATGATTGTCCTTGTTTCTAAGAAACTTAAAATATGTGGATTGTTTATTTAGTTCTCCAGACACTTAAAGCCAATCTTATAAATGAAAAATCTTTAAGGAGAAGTTTGTACACAACAAAGGCCTATGATGTTAAGATTCCTCTTAATTAACCCCAATAATCTTTATGATGATAACTCAGTGATAAAGTATGATATTTTTCTATGTCCTTTAAAAAAGAGGAAATGAAATTCTGAATCTCAGAATCAGCATTTACCAAAGAGTGTTCTGCAGGATGTTACTGAATGCTATACAACAAATGATTCACTGAGAAATGCTGGGTTAAACCAAGTTAAGCAAGTTTGCTTACTGCAAGAATTCACAGGAGCCTTAGTATATTAATGCACAGTGTGAATTTCCAAGAGTTGGGCAAAATATGCAGCATTTTCATTCTTATTTTGCTATAAACTTTTTAATAGTCTCATGCTCTCCAAAGCAAACTTTGGGAGGATTTGCTCTAAATTCATCCTTTGAAAAATATGTTGACTGCTATACAGATGACATAGGTAAAGCATTTCTTGCTTAATTAAGCAATGGGCATATGAGCAGATGAAGACATAGTCATTGTAAACAACAATAGATTATACAAATTGGAAACATTGTCAAACATGCTATGGTGTTGTCTTCTGTGACACATCATTGAAAGGACTCACTGCTTTAGCTGCAGGTGCCAGGAGATTATCAGAAACTTGGCCCTCTCATTATTATGTGCAATTGAGCAAGTGCCATTGTGAAGAAGGCATACCTTCATGAATGTGAAAATGGGTACTGAATAGTTGTGTGGGTTAAACTGCCTTGGGCTCATGTGGGATATAGTCTTGTCCTCAGTTTGCTTATATTCTCATTGGAAAGGGCAGCTTTACACATTAAAAAAGTGAAATAACAGTCTAACTTGATATCGAATTGATCTAAATGTGTTGTATAGACAAAAGTATAAGAATTCAGAGGAGGGAGAGATTAGCAAATTGGTTGGAAGGCTTTGGTAGTAAATGAGACTTGGGCTAGTTTTATTTATTTGTTTCTTTATTAAAATTATTATTATATTTTTATTGAAGTATAGTTGATTTATAATATTATATTAGTTTCAGGTATACAGCTTAGTGATTCTATATTTTTATAGATTATACTCCACTTAAAGTTATACAAAAATATGGCTATATTTCCCTGTGCTATACAATATAGCTTATATGTTTTGTTTTTTTTTTTGGCAGTACGCGGGCCTCTCACTGTTGTGGCCTCTCCCGCTGCGGAGCACAGGCTCCGGACGCGCAGGCTCAGCGGCCATGGCTCACGGGTCCAGCCGCTCCGCGGCATGTGGGATCTTCCCAGACCGGGGCACGAACCCGTGTCCCCTGCATCGGCAGGCGGACTCTCAACCACTGCGCCACCAGGGAAGCCCTGTTCTTTTTTTCTCAAGATTGCTTTGGCTATTTGGGGTCTTTTGTGGTTCTGTATCACCTAGTGTGCTATTAATTCTTTCTAGTGTGTTTTTCATTTCAGTTATTGTATTCTTCAGCTCTGACTGGTTCTTTTTCTTTTTCTTTTTTTTTGTGGTATGTGGGCCTCTCACTGTTTTGGCCTCTCCCGCTGCGGAGCACAGGCTCCGGATGCACAGGCTCAGCGGCCATAGCTCATGGGCCCAGCCACTCCATGGCATGTGGGATCTTCCTGGACTGGGGCATGAACCCGTGTCCCCTGCATCGGCAGGCGGACTCTCAACCACTGCGCCACCAGGGAAGCCCGGGTTTGTTTTTATAGCTCTTTTTCTTCTCTTGTGTTTCTCTCTTAGAGAGGTTCCTTTAGCATTTGTTGTAAAGCTGGTTTGGTGGTGCTGACTTCTCTTAGCTATTGCTTGTCTGTAAAGCTTTGGATTTCTCTGTCAAATCTGGATGAGATCCTTCCTGGGTAGCATACTCTTGGTTGTAGGTTTTTCCCTTTCATCACTTTAAATATGTCCTGTCACTCCCTTCTGGCTTACCGAGTTTCTGCTGAAAGATCAGCTGTTAACCTTATGGGGATTCCCTTGTATGTTATTTGTTGCTTCTCCCTTGCTGCTTTTAATATTTTTTCATACTGAATTTTTGTTAGTTTGATAAATATGTGTCTTGGCGTGTTTCTCTTTGGGTTTATCCTGTATGTGTCTCTCTGTGCTTCCTGCACTTGACTATTTCTTTTCCCGTATTAGTGAAGTTTTCGACCATAATCTCTTCAAATATTTTCTCGGATCATTTCTCTTTCTTTTCTTCTGGGACCCTTATAATTTGAATGTTGGTGCATTTAATGTTGTCTCAGAGGTTTCTGCACTGTCCTCATTTCTTTTCATTCTTTTTTCTTTATTCTGCTCTGTGACAGTTATTTCCACCATTCTATCTTCTAGCTCACTCATCCTTTCTTCTGCCTCAGTTATTCTGCTATTGATTCCTTCTAGTGTATTTTTAATTTCAGTTATTGCATTGTTCATCACTGTTTGTTTTCTTGTTTAGTTCTTCTAGGTCCTTGTTGAATGTTTCTTGTATTTTCTCCATTCTATTTCCGAGATTTTGGATCATGTTTACTATCATTACTCTGAATTCTTTTTCTGGTAGCTAGCCTATTTCCTCCTCACTTATTTGGTCTGGTGGGTTTTTACCTTGCTCCTTCATCTGCAGCATATTTCTGTGTCTTCTCATTTTGTCTGGTCACTGCGTTTGAAGTCTTCTTTCCACAGGCTGCAGGGTCATAGTTCCTCTTGCTTCTGGTGTCTGCCACCAGTGGGCAAGGTTGGTCCAGTGGGTTGTGTAGGCTTCCTGGTGGGAGAGACGGGCCTGCTTTCTGGTGGGTGGAGCTGGATCTTGTCCCTCTGATGTTCAGGGCCAAGTCAGGTGGTGTGCTTTGGGATGTCTGTGGGCTTAGTACAAATTTAGGCAGCCTGTCTGCTGATGGGTGGGTTTTTGTTCCTGTCTTGCTTGTTGTTTGGAATGGGGCATTCAACACTGGAGCATGCAAGCATTTGGGAGGAGCCTGGTCTTGGAGTTAAGATAGAGACCTCTGGGAGGAGAGCTGTCACCATTTAATATTCCCTGGGACAGGGAATTCTCTACCATTCCAGCGTCCTGGACTTGGCACTCCCACCCCAGAGGTTCAGGCCCAACCCCCAGCCTGGCAGCCAAGACCCTGCAAGCCACACAGCTGGCAGTAAATAGAGAATAAAGAACAAAAGAAAGAAAGGACGGGGAGAAAACAAATGAAAACAAAAAAACCCCAAGACAAATAACCAAGACAAAAACAAGAAAACAGCAACAACAACAATTAAGAACAAACAAACAAACAAATGGACAGACAGACAAAACCCCAGACAGATGGTAAAAGCAGAACCAAACAAAAACAAACAAACAAAGAAACATACACACATACAAAAAGAACCAAAAACAAAAACAGGGAAAACAAAAAACAAGAGAACAACTAGACAAACAAAAGAACCCCAAAATGAATATTTTCCTGGGGCCTCCTCTGTCAGTGTCTGCTCCCACAGTGAGCCACAGTCAACCCCTGCCTCTCCAGGAAGCCCTCCAATACCTCTAAGTAGGTCTCTGGACCTGCTGTGGGCACTGTGAGGCCAGCTCAGACTCTGACCTGGCCCAACTACCATGTGTACTTGCCTCCAAAGTCCACTGCTGCTGAAGCTAGATGGGTCTTAGTTGTGGGGACACTCATTGTCTACTCAGATATTCCACAGATGCAGGATTTACCAGGCCAATCATGGGGATTTAGTCCATGGCTTGTACAGCTGCACAGAGGGATTTCTGTTCCTCTCCCTTAGTTGCACTGCCCCTAGGGCTCAGCTTTGGTTTGGGGCCCCACCTCTGTGTGTGTACTGCCCTCAGGGATCTGTTCCTCACTCAGGTGAGAGGGAGGGAAAACAGTGGCCTACTGGGGCACACTTACTCACTCAGGCCAGGGAGGGTTGTGGTGGCCACAACTGGGGTGTGTGAAAATTGCCTGCAGCAGCAGAGACTGACAGGAAGTTGCAACAGGCTGGGGTGTGCTTGCAGTGGTGGATGTCCCTCCCTGTACCTGCAGAGGCAGGGAATGGTATGTGGGGCAGTGGCATCTCCACCCCTTGCATGCCACTCAACAATGGCTCCTCGTTTCCTAGGCAGACCACACTTCCTCTAAGGGCATTCCCAGCCATGGAGACCCTCACCCACCCGCTCTGTTGTATCCCGCAGCCAACAGCATTCCTCTCCCTGGATCCGCTCTCTCACTGCATGCTTTAGCACTCCGACCCTGTCAGCAATGGTGGATTCCCATCTCAGGCAGGGGTGCCCAGGGCTGATTCCCAAGGAGGCATTGGGATGGGCGGCATTTAGGAGGCCTTGGCTTGAGGGGTGGGTGAGCCTGCTCAGATGGGTGACCCTCCTAGTGCCCGGGCAGGCTGAAGAAGCTGGCAGGTGGGGAAAGGGGTTGTAATGGTGGCCCCGCCCCTCGCACGCCACTGAACAATGACGCCTTTCTTCTATCGTGTCCCAGGCTTTTACCACAAATATTCCTGGTTGTGGAGCTCCTTACTCCTGTCCCTTCAGGATGTCTTTTTACAGCCAACAGCTGTCCCCTCTCTGGGTCCACACTCCAAACCCCACTTTCCAGCACCCAGCCCCCCTTCACAACAGGCGACACACGACTCAGGCTGGGGTACACAGGGCTGCAGCACAGACCATGCGCACAGTTCTTACTTTGCCCTGACTTCCACAGACCATCCACTGCTTTCTCCTTTGATCCCCTGAAGGTACCTTTGTGTCCCAGCTGATTTCCCCACCGTGAGGAGTTTTTTCTGAGTGCAGGAACCTCTCTTCACTTTCAGCTTCCCACCAGGGTTGCTGATCCCTTTTCTAATTCCTCTTTTCTTTTTTTCTTTCTTTCATCCTACCTGGTTACGAGGGGATTTTTCTTGTCCTTTTAGGTGTCTGAAGTCTTCCGCTAATGCTCAGCAGTTGTTCTTGAAAATTGTTCCATTTATAGATGTATTCTTTTTTTTTTTTTTTTGTGGTACACGGGCCTCCCACCGCTGTGGCCTCTCCTGCTGTGGAGCACAGGCTCCGGACACGCAAGCTCAGCGGCCATGGCTCACGGGCCCAGCTGCTCCGCGGCATGTGGGATCTTCCCAGACCGGGGCACGAACCCGTGTCCCCTGCATCGGCAGGCAGACTCTCAACCACTGCACCACCAGGGAAGCCCTATAGATGTATTCTTTTTTTTTTTTTTTGATGTATTCTTGATGTACTTGTGAGACAAATTCTGCATCCTCCTATTCCGCCATCTTGACTCCTCCTCATACCAGTGTAATTATTAATAAAATACCACTCACACTTAAAAATGCTCCTAGTCTAAACGGTAAAAGTAGTAACTCTACTCTCAATTCTCCAGTCATCTTGCAATAAGAGTTTGTAAATACCTAATTACCTGTATTTAAATTTCTTCTGTCTGAAATGCCTAGAGTGGTTACAGTTTCTTTCATTGAACCTTGACTGATGTCAAAGATAAAGCAGGACGTAGTTAATGGCAACAAAGGCAGATTTTATTCAGTAATAACTATTGCAATAGGGGAGAGAACTCAGTGTAACCTGAGCTCAAGTCTGCTGAAGTAAAAGGCAGGAGCCTTTTTAAACACTGAGATGTGGTAAAGGAAGGACACTAAAGAGTGTGAAGGGGGCATTTGGTGCATGTAAGTAGGCTATCTGGCTAATTGGTGCTTATCCCAAGGAGGAACAAACTTCTTGCATATTTATGACAAGGGGGTGGTTATGCAAGTTGGAGCAAGGTGCCGTCTGATGTTAGGCTCTTCCTCTCCCATGGCTACTGAGAGCCAGGGTGAGAGTTATATACTAGAATGTATTTCAAAGAGATGGCTTCCAGGACCTTGAGGAGACAGATTTTGGTGGTAGAATATTTACATCTTAGGGAATTCCCTGGTTAGGACTTCACACTTCCACTGTAGAGGCATGGGTCAGTGTGGCCGGGGGTGGGGTGGGGTGGGGGTGGAGGGTAAGGGGGTGGTGGGAAATATTTACATCTTAAAGGAACAGAGAAAGGTTTATAATTGTAAGCTTTCTCAGGCAGCATTTGAAGAGGGCCCAGTGTCACCCCAGGGACAGGCCTTAAGATGCTAGAGGCCATGCTTCTAGAGTCTGGTCAAGAAGAGAATCTTCATCACTGATATACCTGGGATCATGGGATTTTGCTGAAATTACTTTGAGAATGGCATTTAATTACTGTAAGTCATGTTGCATAGAATTTGACCTCAACGTTCATCTTTTTTGAAAATGACTTGGAAGAGTACTAGTGTGGCCCCATCTCTAAAATGAACAGAAACCTGGAATGAGAAGCTTTGGGTATACATTTATAAATATGTAATAAAACAACATTTCTTTTCCTACTATTTGTGTGGGTTTTAAAACGATATTTACTTTAATATTTATTAATTTCTATCTCTCCATTCCAAAGAGGCAGAGAAGAAGCAAAGAAAGACTAAAATATTGTAACTTGTAAATATAATGCAGACCATAAGGGATCTAGTTTGCGACCTGAATGCTGAAAAGGAAGCTAGAGGCACTGCTTTCCCTGTTATTGAGCAGCCTGGCACTCTCTCTGAGTCTGGCCTGTTGGGAATAGTCTGCATTTCTCATCAAGACAGTCAATATTTGAAGATCAAGACTTTGGGGGCAGAGGTGAAGTTTATTCCAAACCTCTAAATAATTTCTCATCCCTATGGAGGAAAAATTTATTTGTCCTTCAGAAAGAGGTACAAAACACAACATTTGATTATACCATTTTGCCTGACACTTGATTTGTTTTACCGGTAGATCTGTTTTGAAAAATAGAAAGCAAATTATTATGCCTGAGTGACTTCAAAAGCTTCCTATCATTTTACACCTTTGTTGCTTCCAAGGAGGCTACTGCGGGGAGCGGGGTGGGGGGGGCGGGGGTGGGCTGTGTGTGCATGGGAGTGAAGAGGATAAAGGGAGGAGGAGAGGAAGATCTGAAGAAATGGTGAGGAGGGGCAAGTTGCCAGAAGCTCAACAGTTTGAAATTACAGCCTAGATGAATTACTTATTGTATTCCCTCAACTGAACTATAGCTTCCTTGTCTTGGAAAGAAAACCAAGAAAATTAATTCTTGAGGTAGGAACTAAAAGATCACACAGATTCCAAGGTGTTTGCACTATAATTTGAAGAGAATATTTTCATAAAAATTTTGCATCTCCAGACCTTTTGTAAAAACATGATTTGGAGAGAGTGGTATGAAGAAAATAAAAACTCACAAGCATTTCAAGATTGATTATTTTCCTCTTTATTTTGATTTTATTTTGAGGAAGGTGGAGAAAGAAATAACTTCTTAAGAACAATTTTGAACAAGTCAGTTCAAGATAGCTAATTACTGGGGAGAACAAAATCATGCACTACTTTAATATTTTTTAAAAATAATTTTTATTTTTTAGAGCAATTTCAGGTTCACAGCAAAATTGAATAGAAGGTACAGAGATTTCCCATATACCCTCTGCCTCCACACATGCATAGGCTCTCCTATTATTAACATCCTACACCAAAGTGGTACGTTTGTTACAATTGATCAACCTATCATTATCATCCAAAGTCTACAGTTTACATTAGGGTCCACTCTTTGTGTTGTACATTCTATGGGTTTGGACAAATGTATAATGACATGTATCCACCATTATAGTATTATACAGAGTAGTTTCACTGCCCTAAAAATCTTCTGTTCTCCACCTATTTATCTCTCCCTCCCCCAACCCCTGCCAACCACTGATATTAACATCTGCACACTGCTATAAATATCCGTGTGCAGGTTTTGCATGGACATAAAATTTCAACTCCTTTTGGTAAATACCAAGGGGTGTATTGCTGGATTGTAGGGTAAGAGTATCACTACTTTAATTTGCACAAGATTTTTTTTTTTACCATTCACTTCATCTTCATGTAGACAAACTTTTATTATGTTTTCAAGACCCAGAAACATCATACACTGTGTTTTCCTTTATGCACATTTGAGTTTTGAATTCTTTGTTCTTCTATGGAATGGAATAAAATATTCCTGAACTAAACCACTTCTATGGAATGGAATAAAATATTCCTGAACTAAACCACTAAACCACAAGGAATGCCTTGGTTTGACTCTCTTTACTGAACTCTGCTTTGGTGTTCAGACTTTAATTTCCTTTGAAGAATGTGCCTCAGATCTCAGTGTTCTTCTTGAGTTTCTGGTATGTGAAAGTTACATTTTCACTTGACATTAAGGAATATCTGGGCTTACTGTTAAGAATTACAGATAACCAAGTAATTTGCAAATATTATAATTTATATACACAGAATGAATCAAACTGGCCCTTTAGAACTTCATGGTTTAGCACCAAATGCATTTTCAAACTGTGTTATATCTCCTCCTTCCCTTTCACCCTTCCTTCCTTCCTTCCTTCCTTCCTTATTTCCTTTCTTCTTTCTTCACTTAAATATTTAACTGTTACTATAAACCAGACTGATAGTAGCTGGAGAGAGTGAAAGGTAAAGCAGTATGGAAACATAACTTGTAATTCTGTAAGCTTTGCCAGATAAGACAAAGGCTGGCATCTATAGACATTAGACTCTGAAAACCAAGTATCATTAGGAAAATATGCTGGTGGAAATATAGCTCCAGAAACTACACCTGAAAACATCTGTGGTTTGAAAATGAAGAATATGCCCCTTATGAGATTTTCTTAGCATAATGGTACATTATGATTGGAACCCATTTTCCAATATTTAGTAAAAGGTGACACTTCTTCCCTCCTCCTCTCCCAGCCCCCCACTACCTGAGATTTGTTCATTACCACTGACTTTGTTTGAAGGAAGGTTTTGTCTTAGTTGTGATCCCTTAAAACCTGACCCTGAAAAAAAGGACTTGTGTAAAAGTAGTTTGTCTGGGTGGATCTTGGGTTGCACAGCTGAAGGAGCTGAGTGAGAAGGTAGGTGAAGGAAGGGAGAAAAGCCATTAAAGGGTGCATTAAATGAGGTGGATTACCTATGTAGGCAATGAGGTTCAGTCCAGCTAGGGATGCCATCAGGAACTTAAAGTTATCTTACTGAGGGACAAGGAAGTTGGGGTATTCATTTCTTTCCCTTGTTGGTGAGGATTGCTTCTTATGTTTAATCCCCAGCACTTCCAGAATGCCCACAGATATGGATAAAAAGAGCCTTGCTTTTAGTAGACTTGCATCATAACAGCAAGAGTGTGGAAATATAAAGCACACCTGAAGCAGAATAAAGTTAAGATTTTTGCATGACCATTTGTGCAAGCAGTCTCTCATAGGGCAGAGAGAACCTGCAAGTGGAGAAAAGGATAGGGCAGGATGTTTGAGATGTGAAGTTGTCAGTGTGCCCAGAAGTTGTCCATAAGAACTATAGGAACTCAGAGTGAGTGTGAGGGGATATGAGAGAGGGTGGGCAGTGGTGTCTGTGTGGGTTTTAAAATGTTTAAATTTCTACTTGATGGAACTTGAATTATATTAAGATTGACATTTCAAAGCCCCTCAGTGGTTGCTTTTTGCTGGTACTAAGTCTGCACATGCTAGGTGAAGTACACCTTCACATATTGAGATAGTTGTAAAGCTACTACAAAAGGCCCCCAGTGTGAGCAGTATGGTAAGAGTCAGGCTTTTATCTCCCATCACCACCCTCAGTGCAATGTGCCAGCATAACTTTCCTTTTAGAAACTCTTTTGCAGAGAAGCATACTGTAAAGCTTAGTGAAATTATTCTCTGTAAAACTACTTGGAGATTCTTACAGAGAATTCTTTACCTATTAAGAACTAAGTAAAAATACTTTTCTTTATAATGATTCTTTGGCGGTTTCAAAAAGCAGCTGAAAACTACTTGTTTACATAGGCATATTATTAACAATATAAATACAACCAAATTCCAAGATCTTCATGCGTTCTTCGTGGAGAATGTTCTTTTTAAAAAGAATGTTTTTACATGCATACCAAAAGTTGGGCATTTATAAATGTGGATATTTTAAACTCTATTGCAGTCTTCTGTATATTCTCTTTGTGCACATGCAGAAATTAAGTCACTAGCTAGTCGAGACCATTGACTATGTGCTGTGGTCTGTGTCACTGAAAATAGTTATATAGTATTTAATTTACGTGTAATATTCGGCATCTGCTGCTGGCACAGTCCACAGTGGGAAAATTTTACGGAAGATCTGACAAATCTTTCCTGAAATAGGAAGAGGAGGAGGAATATTTAATTTATCTCACATATGGGATAGTGTATTATTTTTATGCTTATTTAATGTCTATATTGGGCATTATTAAACTATAAAGATAATAGGACATAGTACTTTTGTTTGAAGAATTCACAGTCTCTTGGAAGAGATAAACATGCAATCTTCTTGCCTCATATTTCCTGTTGCTTGGTGACAAAAAAGTATTCCTTTATAGGCCTCTAAGGTTAGACCCAAGCAAAGAGAGCCTTTATAAACATTCTCCTGGATTAGGATTTTTAACTATCTTTTCAGAAAGTTTTAAACCAAAAACACTATTTTTACTGAGTTTTATTTGTTTCTCACCTTTAAAATGAGTGATTGGACTGGTTGCTATCTAAGTTCCTATAGAGCTATAATTCTACATTGCAATATAAATGGGGTAGGGAATAGGGTTGGAGAGAGTAGAAAAATCTCTCAAGGAAAAGAAAATGTGGCTCCTAGTTTGAAGATCTTTTATAACCTAGTACATACTACTATGCACATTTACTCAGGCCTAATGAGAATTTCCTATGACTGAGAACACAGCTAAGAAGTTTCACATTCTTGCCTTTGAATCATTCATCTGACTGAAACAGCGTGAATTTTTTATATTTTAATTTACACCGATTTCATAAATCTACGTTACTCAGAAAGTCCACACAACTGCATATTTAATTCTGGGATAAACAGAGGCAGCTGATTTCACTTTATGTTTGCCAGATGTAGTGCATTCCTGGTATGCATGTGATTAAATAATTTGGGGAAATTTTGCTCTGGATGTAATCAAGAGAACATAAAACTTCTCAGCAGCAGATGAAGTGGAAGAACTGGCTGTGAGAGACCACTGGGAAAGATAAATGTTTTATTTTGTAGTGTTTGGTATACAGCCTCATTTTGATTTTTATTTTTAAGCCTTTCTTTTTAACTTCTTTTCGTAAAGCCCCTTAGAGAGGGCAACATTACCGGGGCTTTAAAAATAGCATGTTGGACTACTATGGGATGGTGATTTGGCTATAAAAATTTCCTCTGAGCCAGATGATTATGTTTATGGCTAACTTTATTTAGATCTGTTCATTTAATATTGGCACTATTTCAAGTCAAAAAATGTTCTCTCTTTCAAAAGGTATCGTTAATTTATAAGATACTTAAGCGATGCCAGTGAGGTAGAATACAAACACACATGGCATATTCCAATGTGCCTATCTGTCCCCTGACTCCTGACATGGAAATGGGATCAAAGTCCAGACTGTTATTTGTGAAAGGAAGAGAAACCTATTAGATATAGTCTTGGACAATCACCCAAAGCCCTGGAGCCATTACAGTTTCAGTAAGTTTGCTTAAGTAAGTGGTGGGCAGCAGAGAAGGACACTGAGGGCTGTGGGTATGCTTTTTGCTCTTTTGCATTCAGGTACCTGTGAAATCCTCTAAGACTGATACATTTATCAAGTACCGTGTGTGTGTCAAATCAAAGTGCCATACACCTCACTGTCATCTAATTCAATCCTTTCAATAGGCCTTTGAGGTAACTATATTCTGTATAACCAGAATTGCCCCAAGTCTTACCTGTGTATGGATGAGGTCCTGCTAACACTACCACCAAAGCGGCAGTGCCCTTATCCCTTCCTGTGTGAGAGCCACCCTTCCGGTCTCTCTCCATGGTGTCTCACATGGATTTGAGAGCAAGGCTACTTCTGCTCCTCCACTCTGATTCCCACATTGATGGGGCCAGCATCACTTCTGCTGAGAATGATCTCTCCAAGAGTTTCTGCCAAGCAGAGCCACTGGGTTGGCAGCTGCCCTTGGATCCCCAAGTCTGAATTGAGTTCAGTGGCAGCATGGGGTGCTGTAAGAGGGTAAAAGGAATTCAGGGTAAAGGATGGCTTTATTCTCATCTCTGTGCAGCACCTTTTCACCCAGACCTGAATTTGCACTTATTGTACCATTAGTGCACACACATCCCCATTCCTTGCCTCATAAATTATTGCTTCTTCAACTTCTGTTCTTCATTCCTCTTTCTACTGGACCTCAAACTAATGCCTGGTACATGTGAGGAGACAGACTGTCTTCATCTTCTCTCTTTCACACTCCTCTCTTCTCCACCTATCCCTCTGTCTTCAGATTAAAGATTAAAAACCCTTATGCATACCAGCTCATACAATAGACATCTGATAAGTATCTTGTATCCACCATTTCCATACACAGATAGCCAGAATCTGGAACCTATTTAGAAATCAGCCAGGAAACTGGCTGAAACAGTACCTTAGCTGCGATTGAAACACAGGGCAGTGTGACTCCAAAGGGTTTCGTTCTTCAATAATCACATCATTTCCCAACACATAGGCCTAGAACTTCCCTTGTTTCTGACTTAACTTATTCTAGAAGGCTTGTCATTAAAAACTGTTCTCAACACCTAACATGTAATGATTCTGAAGAAAAGAGAAACACAAAATGTGGAAAACTAGTCTGAATTTTAATACCTAAAAATGTAGTGTTATTTGAAAGTTAATCATATGCATAGGTACTAAAGGAAAATAGTACCCAAATAACAATGGAATCTGTCAGGAGAAACTTCCCATTTTCATGACATTTTGAAAGAAGCAGTGATTTATTATTTTAAGATGTATGACTAATTTTTAAACGTTTTTAATTATCCCTTTTATGAGGTACTGAGCAGTGCAGAGTACACATTTTAGTTTGCTGGAATATCTGAGTTTGCTTCACAACTCGACTCTTCCAAGTTTCATGAAGAACACTGAGGGTGTCCCTGATCTCTGGCCAAAGCCCTGTGGTCTGTGTTCTACTCTGTAGCTCATGACTGAGGTTCCAAATGCATTCAGAGTAGAGGGGCTGAGACCAGCTACAACTTCCTTCTCTCCACTCTTTGGAAGACGTTTTTATTGCAACTGTCACTCTTCCTCCCACCATGGCTTAATGACATGACAAAATACTAAGGAACCAGAAACCCCACTGTTAAATAATAATACAGAATATAATACTTTATGAGTGCTTTTAACTTTTAAAGCACTTTGCTCACATAATCATATTTTATGCTGATAACAATCCTATCAGAGGGCTGGAGCTGATGTTACTAGTTGGCTTCTCCATGTGAGAGTGGGAATGATTGAGAGGTATGCCTAAGACCATCTGCTTTGTGGGTGTCCTAAATCTTTCACTGAAGATTGTTGACTTTAACAGATCTGATCAGAAACCTTGATGTAATGACTCTGCTTATGTTTCCATCATTTTGAAAAGCCATTTAGAAAAAATTGACAACGAATTTTTTATTCATTCACTTTTGCATTCATTCATTCATTCAAAAATATTTATAAACACCTAGTTAATAAATATTTAGGTCTGTGGATATAGCTGGGGAAAGAAACAGACAACAAACTCTGTTCTCACGGAGCTTATATTCTAGCAAGCAGGGAGTCCTTACACAAAACAAATAAGTAGGATGTATTGTGTAACACACTGATAAGTGGTAAAGAGACAAATAAAGCAGGAATGGGGTTGGTGGTGAGCTGCATTTTAGACAAGGTGCTCAAGGATGGCCTCACTAAGAAGATGGCATTTGTGTAAATACGCTAAGGAGGTTAGGCTTATATAGTTTATTTTATAACTTACAAATTTTGAACTGCCTTCAGATTTATAATGTCATTTGGACCTCATCAGGGAGAACATTACAGAATAGGAAAATGAGCATTAAAGATTTGCCCAAAGTCATGCAGCCAATTAGAGTCCAAGCTGTACAAAAAACTTAAAAAAAAAATCTGGGCATTGTTTTTTCCACTGTACAAACTCAACCTCTATAAACCAAGACTGACCGTCTTTTTGGGGCCCACAGAAAAATAAGTTTAATAGTTTTACAATAAAATTTAAAAACCCGCTAGTTTAGTTTAAAATGCAGAAATTGAAGTCTTTTAAGATATTTTATCACACGTCAGTCAAATTCAACTATTTATATTTGGTACAACTAATTGTTTTAACAACTTTTCATTCTGTCTACTTAAATTCAATTAAATAAATTTTATTATGTGTGCAGGAAACTGTTCTGTTTAGTGAACAACAGAGAAGGATCAAAAAGCCTAAATAGTCAAATAATTCAAGGAGTTCATTGGACTAATTTTTGTGATTGTGACAAACTAGATCCTTGAGGCCCTAGTTCTTGGGGTCCTGGTTCTGGTGATGTCATATAGGACACAAATAATTTTTATTGCATACCCTCTAGTAGGTACAAGTCCTCATGAGGTGGGTCCTCAGTTCTTTTGTGCAAAATCTCAGAAATGTGGGTGTACCTAATTGTTCCTATTAACATTTTTTCTTAAGACAACTGGAAAACAAAATGCACCAAGATGCTCCCCAACCCCTAAGACCCAGAGGACAAATAATGATGCTTTTGGTAAATAAAAAGTCTCCTTGATTACTCTCCTCATTATTAAAGTGGAGAAGAATGAGAAATGTAGCTGTAGCTTTATTTCCATGGCACTGAGCATTTAAGCAGATTTTCTTCTGTAAAGCTAAGTGAATGGCCAAGTCCTACTGGACTTGTTTTACATTGCTCAGAATTTTATGGTACCCAGTAGGCAGCAGCTTGGCAACAGTCAGCTTAATTGTAGGGTGGCACCATGCAGGCTTGTTGGGGAACCGCCAGTAAACATAGGAGGTGATATTAGACTCCCATGTTGCAGTCACAGTAGCTGCAAATTGCATTTTCCCCAGGCTCCTTTGAAAACAACCACTTCATTAGGCGATGGACATGCACATCAATTTTATCTCTGCCTCCTATATTTCTTGAAGTCTCCTGGCTTACCTCTCTCCCTCCCACTAAAATAAGCAATTTTCTCTAACTATGCTCACTGTTGCTCCTGTTTACTGAATTAGAGATTCCAGATTTGATAATTGGTCTCCTGCAGATGCTGCAGCCACAAGTGCTTCTCGCTCTGCTGCTGCTGCTCCCATGGCAACAGATGTGTTTACATTCACAATGCTATTCAACTTCTTTTCTTTTTACCTCTGCAATTCAGTAGGAAGAAAAATTGATATTTGAAAAGGGAATATATTGTCATGAAAAAGGACAGAAAAAGATTTTTAATTGTAGGAATTAATAAAATTTTCAAAAAACAGAGCATGATTGCTTAAAGTTAATAAAGGCAGGGACTGGTGGCTTTGTGAGAAGCACTAAAATACTTTAAAATCAGGAATAAATATAGATCTTATTTTAGGCTTTGATATAAATTATATTTATCATGAAGGTAAGAATTGCTCTGAATTCAACTCCAGGAAAAAATTATGTATGAAAGACAGTGGTTTTCACACTCTCCTATAAAGTTGTTTCTTCCTGATCTTAGGATCTTTGGGCCCATTGTGAATTGAATGTTTGTGTTCCGCCAAATTTTATATGTTGAAGCCCTAACTCCCAGTGTAATGGTGTTTGGAGGTGGGGCTTTTGGGAAGTAATTAGGTTTAGATGAGGTTATGATGCTGGGTCTTCCACAATGGCATCAGTGCTTTTATAAGAAGAGAAAGTGACACCCCAGAGCTTTCTCTCTCTTCTTCACATGAACCAAGGAAAGGCCATCTGAGCATATATCAAGGAGGTGACCATCAGCAATCCAGGAAGAGGCTCTCACCAGAACCCAACCATGCTGGCACCTGACCTCAGACTCCTGACCTCCAGAATTTTGAGAAAACAAATGTTTTGTTTAAGCCATCCAGTCTATGGTATTTTGTGATAGCAGCTCCTGAAGACTAAGACACGGCCCTATCATTGAGCCTGTGGAAATGAATTGTTCGGTACTGACATGCTTCAAACATTGTAAGGCAGGATAAATGCTATTTCTCCGTGAAACATCATGTCCTGTGGATATGCTCTGTGTGTTCCCATAGCTTACACTTCAGGTGAAATCACTTAAAGTTTGAGGAAAGCCCTGGTCCCACCTCAGGTCTGAAGTCTTTCTGCTCGTTTATACCTGGAAATGGAAGCTGAGACCAATTTTTATCCCTGTAAGTGTATATAGATGTGTAGACAAATTGCAGGCAAGGCAGTGTCATAGAATCACTTTTCTCCATGCAGCTAGCCAGGAGCTAAAATATTTAGAACATAAAAAAACCTATTAACCTCCACTTAATTCACTTTCTAAGGAAGTAGGAACCGGGGAGGATTCTTTGGTTTTGTGGAGTGGGGTGGTAAAAGGGAAAAGCAAATATAAGGGGTAGATTGCTAGGATATATCCTACCAAGAAAAATGAGATCCAAGGAAGGTGGCAGGGAGGAAGACAAGTAGTGGAGGAATAAAAAGAAAGTCAGGTAGGCTGAGAGCAATTTTGGGGGTCTGTAAAAGGAAAGAGAGAAGAAATGTGAGTAGATGCCATGTGTAATGGGACTGGGGGAATGCAGGAAATTTCTAAAGAGAGTTTTAAAGATTGTTGTGTTTGCTGTGTGATGCAATTCTCCCTTTGCTGACTCATCAAGTGGCCTTAGTGAAGACCTAGATTATTTTCTGCTTTTTTTTTTTTTTTTTTTTTTTCCGTACGCGGGCTTCTCACTGTTGTGGCCTCTCCCGTTGTGGAGCACAGACTCCGGACGCGCAGGCTCAGCGGCCATGGCTCACGGGCCCAGCCGCTCCGCGGCATGTGGGATCTTCCCTGACCGGCGGGAAGTCAGCAGGCGGACTCTCAACCACTGCGCCACCAGGGAAGCCCTTTTTTTTTTTAAGTTGAACTTGGATTTTTGGAGTTATGACATTATGGTGGGTATGGCAATAAGATAAACTTCCAGTTTTATTTATGTATGTTAACTGCCAAGACTTTGTGGCATCCTGCATTCATGGGACTTAACTCAAATGACTCAATTCTCCTCCCTAGATGTGGGTATCTCAAAATCAACATGTCAGACCTGAATATTACACAGTACTGTTGCCATCTTAATCTTAGTCTACTGCCTCTCTATTTCCTTAATGCTCCACTTCTGAAATCCCAGAACCATCCTTGAACACTTCTGCCTAATCTCAACTTATGTGGATCAATTTTCTCCATTTCATAAAAACCTAGTAGTTCAATCTCCCACTCCACCCCTAAAACATCAGCTTTTGTGGTAGCTAACAAATGTCTATAAATTCTTTGTAGCTCCTCCCACCAAAAGGTGCAATCTATTTTCCAACCCCTTGCATCTGGACTGACTTTGTGATACTTTGCTTAGTAGAATGCAGAGAAAATCATATTTTATGATATCCAAGCCTAGGTCTCAAGAAACCTTACAGTTTCTACTCCCTCTATTGCAATATTTCTCAACTTCAACACTACTGACATTTTGGATCTGATACTTCTTTGTTGGGGCCTCTCCTGTGCATTGTAGCAGGTTTATCAGAGTCCCTGGACTCTACCCACTAGATGTCAGGAGCGAGCCTCCTTACACACCACCTCACAGCCTCGAACCCCAATTTTGACAACAAAAATGGTCTGTAGACATTGCCAAATGTCCTGTGGAATGGGGCAAAATCACCCCAGTTGAGAACCAGTGCTCCATTGGAAAGCTGCTGCCATGTGAGCCAGGCTGGGCTGGATTACTAGAGGATGAGAGGCTGTGTACAGCAGAGGCGAGCAATCCCCTGAGGCCTCCCAGAGTGGCCATCCAAATTATCCTGGAGTATTCAGTTTTAGCTGAGATGCCAGAAGGTCATTCAAATCAGCTGGGCCTTTTGGGTGTGGCCTGAAGTTGGATTCAAGTTTCGTTTATCCCAAATGGTCATCCAATTATTTCGGTATTATTTATTTAAAATATCTTTTCCTCAGACTCACAGACATAGAGAACAGACTTGTGGTTGCCAAGGGGGAAGGGGGTAGGGAGAGGGATGGACTGGGAGTTTGAGGTTAGTCGATGCAAACTATTACATTTAGAATGGATAAATAACAAGGTCCTACAGTACAGCACAGGGAACTATATCCAATCTCCCGGGATAAACCATAATGGAAATGAATATAAAAAAAGAATGTATATAAGTGAGTCACTTTGCTGTACAGCGGAAATTAGCACAACATTGTAAATCAACTATACTTCAATAAAAAAAATTAAAATATCTTTTCCTTTTTTTCCCTTTAGGTCAAGTGTACATATATATGTGGGGGGGCTGTTCCTGGGCTCTCTATATTATTCCATTGATCTACTTGTCTATCTTTGCAAAAATAACACACTTTCTTCACTATTGTATGTTTATGGCAAGACTTGATATATGATTGTTAAATCCTTTCACTATCACCACTACCACCACTACCACTGCCTTCTCCTCCTCCTCATTCAATAGTGCCTTGGCTACTCTTGATTCTTTGCATTTCCATATATATTTTAGAAACAACTTGTTACAATCTATCAAAAACTTTTTGGAATTTTGACTGGTATTACATGGAAATGAAATCAATCTAGAGAGAATTGATATCTTTGCAATACATAATATTTCAATCTATGAACATAGTTTTCTCCTACTTGTTTTGGTCATCTTTAATTTCTCTCCATAATATTTTATAATATTTTGTACAGAGCTCTTCGTGAATTTTATTAGATTTATTCTAAGAGATTTGATATTTTTATGCTGTTGGAAATGGCATCACTAAAAATATATATATTCTAAGTGTTTTGCAGCTGGTGTGTATAAAGACAATTGATTTTGGTATTAACTTAGTATCAAGAAATCCTGCTAAATAAACTTATTAATCCTAATATTTTAATTTTAGATTCTTTTGGATTGTTTTACATATATAATCACAACATGTACATAATCCTTCTAACATATTTCTTTTTATTGCCTTATTCACTTACTGTGAACTTAGTATTTAAAAAAAATTTCCATGAGAAAATTTTAAATATATTATCATTAAGTATGTTGTTTGGTATTGATTTCTTATAGATATACTTTAAAAGATTAAGGAAGTCATCTTTTTAAAAATTTTGTTTTTTTTTTTACTGAAGTGTAGTTGATTTACAATATAATGTTAGTTTCAGGTATATATCACCATGATTCAGTTATATATATATATATCACTGAACACATATATATATATATATTCTTCAGATTCTCTTCCCTTATAGGTTATTATAAAATATTGAGTACAGTTCCCTGTGCTATACAGTAGGTCCTAGTTGGTTATCTATTTTATACATAGTAGTGTGTGCACGTTAATCCCAAACTCTTAATGTAACCCTCCTCCCTCCTCCTTTCCTCTTTGGTAACCGTAAGTTTGTTTTCTGTGTCTGGAAATAAGTTCATTTGTATCTTTTTTTTAAGATTCCAATATAGGCAATATTATATGATATTTATCTTTCTCTGTCTGGCTTACTTCACTTAGTATGATAATCTCTAGGTCCATCCATGTTGCTGCAAATGGTATTATGTCATTCCTTTTTATACCTGAGTAATATTCTATATATATATATATATATATATATATATATAAAATATACATATATATATATAGATAGATATAGATTATATATATAGATTATATATATATATATTCTGTATATTCTATATATATATATTCCTTATCCATTCAACTGTTATGGACATTTAGGTTGCTTCCATGTCTTGGCTATTGTAAAGAGTGCTGCAATGAACATTGGGTTGCCTGTATTTTTTGAATTATGGTTTTCTCTGGATATATGCCCTGGAGTGGGATTGCTGGATCATATGGTAGCTCTAGTTTTAGTTTTTTAAGGAACATCCATATTGGTCTCCATAGTGGCTATACCAATTTATATTCCCACCAACAGTGTTAGAGGGTTCCTTTTTCTAAGAAAATCATTTTTAATTCCTAGTTTAGTAATAGATTTTAAAATGGTTTTTGAATGTTTGTTGAATTTTTAATTCTTTTCTGCATTGATTGAGATGATTACCTGATTTTTCTTATTTATTCTGTTTATACGTTGAATTACACTGATTATGTTCAGATATTATGTTGATTACAAAGATATTGAGGTAGGTTGGTCATTTATGAGTGTGCTGGAGAGCTTATGAAAATAAAAGCACAAAATTAAATAAATAAAAATAAAATTAAGGCTTTGGATTTCCAAGTAATGTCATAAATAGAGTATCAGAAAGCCTCCACGATGGTCTTAAAGAATTTCCTTATCTTATGTAGCCACAAGGCAGATATTGCTGACCATCAGATCCCAGATCTGATTGTAGATGTGCAGAGTTGCAAAGCCTATTAACCTGTTAAGTCTCTTATGTTAAGGCAACTGGTTGGGAAGGAGTGGTACCCTACCTTGAGTGGAGAATTTGGACAGATGAAGGCCAAGTTGAGAAATTTGGGTCTCCATAATATCTTGAAACTTCTTTGCTAGTGGAAAGGTCCCTCCATCTCATTTTAAGCAAACAATTACTCCTTTGTGTTAATAATCTTCAATGACTTTATAGTTACCTTCTTTGCGTATGTCATTGCCTTGAAGCTTGTAGTGAGGGTTAATGTCCAACATAGTCCAGATGGAAAAGTTTAAGGTCTACTCTTAGGAAGAGATAGCATATATATGAAAGGAATTACAAGATGTTGCCAATTTGTACATGTAGGACCTTAGAAAACAGGCATGGGGATGGATTCTACAGTTTTTAGTTCTGTCCCTGTTTACTCTCAACCCTAGAAATAGTTCTGCTTCCTGTGTTTGTTCTCCTTATATTCTTTAGAGTGCCCTTTTTGTATTTCACCACTTTTAAAAGTTAATAATTCTTTTAATGAAATTTTCCCTGTCGAAAACTTTAGATTGGATCCTCATAGATACAGACAGTTTTATAGAACTCTGCAGTAATACCATCTGAGCCTGGTGTGTGTTTATGGAAAAATTTAAACCACTGCTTTGACTTATTTAACAATTATTGTTCAATGCATCTTTCTATTTTTTTCTTACATTTTCTTGCATTATTATATTTGGTAATGATAATAATCATACCTACCTTGTGGGTAACTATTATTTTCCTTTTACTTGAAATAATGTCTTTTAGAAATTTCTTCATACCAGGTCTCTAGTTAAAATTTATGTAGTCCAAGCTACTGTCATTTCTGTTTGCGTCTCTACTCATCATTAGACCATTACACTATCGTTCTAGCAAGACTGCTTGCTTTTCTAAAACTCATTCTCTAACTACCAGAGTTACTTTCTACAAATATCTACTATCTCTCTCTCTCTCTATCATCATCTATCTATATATCTTTCTATCTACCTATCATCCATTTATCTCTATCTCAGGTAATATCACTTGCTTATTAAAAACCTGAAAGATATCATAATTTACTGTCTAGCATGGGTTATTAACTTGGCTCTAGGGGTCTAAAATATTACTTGGAATTCTATGCACATTTTTCTGTGTACAAAAGTTTATAGTGAGAGTGTCCTTAACTCTCATCAGATTCTTGGAAATGTCATGATCCCTGCCCCCTCCAAACTGAGAACCTCTTTGTAGATTATTTACAGCATTGATAATATTTACATGAATTATTATAAGAATATATAGTTATCCTTCTAGGATACGTATTTAACCATTCTCAATAAGTATGCCTGTAGGGTGAATGGACACTGCCTGAATTTTACAGTAAAGATTCTTGTATCCAGAGTGGAAAAATCCATGTAAGAAGCATGCCAACAAAATGCTAGCTTATTAAGACTTACCTCTGGTTGGATGTGCCACAAATTACCAAAATACTTGGTAATAATATGTTTACTAGTAAAACTACAAACATTTTTTGCACTGAGATACTACTCCCCATTGTAACAAAAGTTTTATTTGACTTAAAGAGGAGAGGTCTTATATATAGGAGAAGAATAGATTGAAATTGTTGTTGAGGAGGAATAATTTGTCCTCTACCCTCTTAGGTTCAGTGACTGGGGGTCTATGAATTACACTAACAAAAGACAAATTAGCAGGAGAGAAGGCAAACAATTTTTATGTGCATGGGAGTTCGTAGAAAAGAAACGAAATTCAGAGAAATGCTTAGACTCAGGGACTTATATACCATTTTAACAAAGAAGGGGGATTTGGGCTTCAAGGGATTGTGGGGAAGTAACTAGTTAATACATGGGGAAACTAATGGAAGATAAGGGTTTAATAGGGTTTGTTTATGCAAACTCATTTTGAAGCTCCCTTTCTGTTTCTAGTGATAAGAGTTGCTCTCTTCTTCCAGGTATGAAAGAAGGGGACACAATGTGAAATTTATGCCCTGCCTTCAGGTAGATAATGGGAGGAGAGAGAAATATTCCTGCTATCAGTCTGCTGCCCTTTATATTATCACCCTCTGAGTAGAAAAATTCACTTTGCATGTGTTTAGAGGAGTTTTCGTATTCTGGGAAAGGTTTGTTTCTTTTTTATTCAGCGTATGATTTGAGTGTGGGTTTAGAGCAGGGGAAGTGAGAGACCTTTGGGGTGACTGAAAGAATTTCATGAATGCAAGTGTTGAGGGAGGGAGGGAGTGTGCTGACTGAAGGAAAAACATATAGATTAGATATATCCCTCTAAGTATAAACTTTTAGCTCCTTCCTCTGACCTGCAAGACACTCCCTGATCTGGCTCAGGTCCACCTTTTTGTATATAATCTTTGCACTTCCTCTTTCTTCCACGAAACTGTCTTCCCCCAGATCTTTGCATGACCCTCTTAGTGTCATTCAGTCTCAATTCTAATGTCATCTAGTCATAGAGGTCTCTCCTCAAAGTCCAATCTAAAATAGCCCTGGGAGTCACTCTTTATCACCTCACTCTGTTTTGTTTACTTCATGTCATTTATCACTGTCAGAAGTTGCCTCACTTATATATTTGTTTACTTGTGTATTATATAACTCCACTAGATCATAAACTCCATGAGAACATAGACTGGGTCTATTTTATTTACTGCCCCGGCCCCAGTACCTATAATGTTGGCTAGCAATAAGTGTTAAATAAATATCTGTGGGCTGAGTGACAGACTGAACAAGAGAATGGTTTGGTGAAGTGTGTAGAAGGTGAAAAGTTTGCCTAGGGCAGGTATTTACAAATTTTTTGTCTCAGGATCCTGTTACCCTCAAAATTCTTGAGCATGCCCAAGCAGGTTTTGTTTATGTGTTATAGCTATGATATTTAATGTACTAGCAATCAAAACTAAAAAAATTAAGAAAATGTTTACCAATTATTGCATTAAAAATAATAAAAATAACTCCATTGTATGTTAACCTAAAAAAGTCTTTATAAAATAAAAAGTATTTTCCAAAACAAAATAAGTGAGAAGAGTGGCATTGTTTTACATTTCACTAATCTCTTTAATGTCTGCTATAATATAAAATATCTGGGTTGTCATAACCTCTTTGCATTCAAAAGTTGTGGTATGTTATTTTGGTTGAAGTATATGAAGAAAATTCAGCCTCACACAGATATGCATTTGGAAAAGGGAGGGATATTTTAATAGCATTCTCAGATAATTGTGGCTACTCTTCTTTGCTATTAACCAATTGACAAGTTGTAGTTTCTTAAGGTTAGTTGCAACGTAGAATCTGAGACTACATCAATGAATTTTCTATACTTTATTGATTTAAAACCCCATTGATCTATCTTATACTTTGAATAGGTGGGTATTTTCCCCATGTGTGATTTTGTAATATACTACATTGGTCATTTGCAAAATATTAATTCACAGGGTTATGTTGACACATTTCATTATATAACCTGCCCCCGCAACAAATCACATTTATTAATATTTCTGCTGATATCATCAGAAGAGTCTTTAAGTATTGGGAAGCTGTCAAGCTCATGGTGGCAGATAAAGTTTTCAAATTTAATTTTTGCTTGAAACCTTCAATTCTATCATTGGCAACAAATACTTTCAGTGATTTTTCTTGAATGGATGAGCACACGTTGGTCACTTAAAAAAAAATTTCTGCCCAATATCCAAGACTGAATGATCATAGTTTGTCAGTCTTGTAAGTAAAAGTAGTGTTTTATGGAAAAATGTGGTTAGTTGAACTTGCAGGTCAAGTCATTGCACAAGTGTTTGAGACAATCATCATACTTAACTATGCAGCAAGTTGCTGTATGTATAGTTGTGCACTCGAAGGTCGAGATGTAGTAAAATTAACAATTTTTACTACTTCATCAATCTTTTGAATCACTTCTTTTGAATCACTGTTAAGTGGAGCAGGTGACTTTTCTTCTGTCAGTATATGGCAATTAAGAATAAGAGACAGATGGGAAAATATACCATGTTCTTGGATTGAAAGAATCAATATTGTCAAAATGACTATACTATCCAAGGCAATTTACAGATTCAATGCAATCCCTATCAAATTACCAGTGGTCTTTTTCACAGATCTAGAATAAAAATCTTAAAATGTGTATGGAGACACAAAATATCCCAAACAGCCAAAACAATCTGAGAAAGAAAAATGGAGCTGGAGGAATCCAGCTCCCTGGCTTCAGGCTATATTACAAAGCTACAGTCATGAAAACAGTATGCTACTGGCACAAGAACAGAAATATAGATCAATGGAACAGAACAGAAAGCTGAGAAATAAACCCATGCACCTATGCTCAGTTAATCTATGACAAAGAAGGCAAGAATATACAAGGGAGGAAAGACATACTCTTCAATAAATGGTGCTGGGAAAACTAGACATCTACATGTAAAAAAATGAAATGAGAACATTCTTTAACACCATGCACAAAACTAAACTCAAAATGGATTAAAGACCTAAATTTAAGACTGGATAATATAAAACTCTTAGAGGAAAACATAGGCAGAACACTCTTTGATATAAGTTGCAGCAATATCTTTTCTGAGCTGTCTCCTAAAAGAATGAAAATAAAAATAAAAATAAACAAATGGGACCTAATTAAACTCAAAAGCTTTTTGACAGCAAAGGAAACCATAAACAAAACAAAAAGACAATCCACAGAATGGGAGAAAATATTTCCAAATGATTTGACCGACAAGGGATTAGTCTCTGAAATTTACAAACAGCTCATGTAGCTCAATATCAAAAAAACAAAAACCTAATCAAAAAATGAGCAGCAGGTCTAAATAGACATTTCTCCAAAGAAGACATACAGATGGCCAACACACACATGAAATTATGTTCGACATCACTAATTATTAGAGATATGAAAATCAAAACTACAATGACATATCAACTCACACTGGCCAGAATGGCCATCATCAAAAAATCTACAAACAATAAATGCTGGAGAGGGTGTGGAGAAAATGTAACTCTCCTACACTGTTGGTGGGATTGTAAATTGGTACAGCCACTATGGAGAACAGTATGGAGGTTCCTTTAAAAAACTAAAAATCGAGCCACCATATAATCAAGCACTCCTGGGCATATATCTGGGGAAAAACATGATTTGAAACGATACATGCACCCCAATGTTCATTGTAGTACTGTTTACAATAGCCAAGATATGGAAGCAAACTAAATGTCCATCAACAGATGAATGGATAAAGAAGATGTGGTATATATGTGTATATATATATATATATATATATATATATATATATATATATATATAATGGAATATTATTTAGCCATTAAAAAGAATGAAATAATGCCATTTACAGAAACGTGGATGGACCTGGAGACTATCACACTAGGTGAAAGAAAGACAAATATCATATGATATCACTTATATGGGCAATCTAAAAAAAATGATACAAATGAACTTATTTATAAAACAGAAACAGACTCACAGACTTAGAGAACAAACTGATGATTACCGGGGGAAAAGTGGGGAGAGGGATAGGCTGGGAGTTTGGGACTGACAGGTACACACTGCTATATTTAAGATAGATAAGCCACAAGGACCTACTGTGTAGCACAGGGGATTCTCCTCAATATTCTGTAATAACCTAACTTGGAAAATAATTTGAAAAAAATAGTTATATGTATAACTGAATCACTTTGCTGTGCATCTGAAACGAACACAATATTGTTAATCAATTGTACTACAATATAAAATAAAAATTAAAAGAAAAAGACTAGCATGACTTTAGCACAGTTTTGTGCTTGTTTCATGCTGGAACACCTGCACTTTTCTCCATCATTGTTTTCACACTATCAGTACAAATTTTAACTCTTTGAAAAGGGCAAAAAAGCTCCCCTCAAAACCCTTAGTATTATTATAAAAATAAATGCTGACCTCATCTGTGCCCTGAAAGGAAACCTTTAACCCTCCTCACCTCCCAGATGTATCCTGGGGTTGGACTTTGAAAAGTGCTGCTCTAGTTCATGGTTGATGTAGGCCAGAGATAAGAGATAGAAGAATAGTTAACATATACCTTTTTAATCCAATCTTCAATCTAATTGAATTTCCAAATACCAAGTTCAAGGCAATATTTTCTTTCTACACTCCCTTATCTGTAAATATCTATCCAGAAATGAGTCTATAGAATTAAGGTAGCAGGTGTGAAGTACCTTGTACAGCTGACAACAGTAATTGTGGAAGCCCACTTTTCCCACTGCTCTATTATTATTCTAGGCAATGATCCTCTGCATAGTGGACAGGTCTTATATTTGTGCTCTGTGTCTCAGAAACATTTCTGTTGTTTTCTACCTGTGGATGGGTAGAGTATGAGAGAGTGAAAAACGTTGGTGTAGGTAGTAACACATAAGTTTTAAAATTCTCCCCGTAAAAGTGGTTTTACAATAATACTGGCCAAACTTCTAAAAGAAACTAGAATTTGACCAATTCTGATGAACAAGGCATCATTTAGAAACTTGCACCATTTTATATGTAAGCATATTGTATTATAGTGGTGATTCAGGTACTTTCTCATAGCTTGACATGAATATTTAGTAAATTGAAATAATTTATATTCTTTTTTATTCAGGCATTATGCAAAATAGCAATCCCCAATTTTGGAACAACTGGGCAGTTTTATGCATAATTCTAGATTATAGTACAAGTAGGACTTACATATTGTACTATTATTCCTTTGGAAAGACATCGTAATTAGGTGAACCTCCTTTGGTCTTGAGTTAATCTAACTTTTTATGGTTTTTAAAAAAATTTTATTGGGGTATAGTTGTTTTATAATGTTGTGTTAATTTCTACTGTACAGTGAAGTGAATCAGCCATATGTATACATATATCCCCTCTTTTACGGATTTCCTTCCTATTTAGGTCACCCTAGAGCACTAAGTAGAGTTCCCTGTGCTATACAGCAGGTTCTCATTAGTTATCTGTTTTATACAGATTAGTGTATACATGTCAATCCCAATCTCCCAGTTCATCCCACCCCCCATCCCCACCTTGGTGCCCATACGTTTGTTCTCTACATCTGTGTCTTTATTTCTGCCTCACAAACAGGTTCATCTGTACCATTGTTTTAGATGCCACATATATGTGTTAATATACGATATTTGTTTTTCTCTTTTTGACTTACTTCACACGGTATGACAGTCTCTTGGTCCATCTCTACAAATGATGAAATTTCGTTCATTTTTATAGCTGAGTAATATTCCACTGTATATATGTACCATATCTTCTTTAACCACTCATTTGTCAATGGGCATTTAGGTTGCTTCCATGACCTGGCTATTGTAAATAAGCCTGCAATGAACATTGGGGTGCATGTATCTTTTGGAATTATGGTTTTCTCTGGGTATATGCCAGGTCATATGGTAATTCTATTTTTAGTTTTTAAAAGAACCACCATACTGTTATCCATAGTGGCTGTATCAATTTACATTCCCACCAACAGTGCAAGAGTGTTCCCTTTTCTCCACACCCTCTCCAGCATTTATTGTTTGTAGATATTTTGATGATGGCCATTCTGACCGGTGTGAGGTGATACCTCATTGTAATTTTGATTTTCATTTCTCTAATATTAGTGATGTTGAGCATCTTTTCATGTGACTCTTGGCTATCTGTATATCTCCTTTGTAGAAATGTCTATTTAGCTCTTCCACCCATTTTTTGATTGGGTTGTTTGTTTTTTTTGATATTGAGCTGCACGAGCTATCTGTATATTTTAGAGATTAATCCCTCATTGTTGCTTCATTAGCAAATATTTTCTCCCATTCTGAGGGTTGTCTTTTCATCTTGTTTATGGTTTCCTTTGCTGTGTAAAAGCTTTTAAGTTTCACTAAGTTCCAGTTGTTTGTTTTTGTTTTTATTTTCATTACTCTAGGTGGGTCAAAAAAGATCTTGCTGTGATTTACGTCAAAGAGTGTTCTGCCTAAGTTTTCCTCTAAGAGTTTCATAGTATCCGGTTTTACATTTAGGTATTTAATCAATTTTGAGTTTATTTTTGGGTATGGTGTTAGGGAGTGTTCTAATTTCATTCTTTTATATGTAGCTGTCCTGTTTTCCCAGCACCAGTTATTGAAGAGACTGTCTTTTCTCTATTGTATATTCTTGCCTCCTTTTCATAGATTAGTTGACCATACGTGTGTGAGCTTATCTCTGGTCTTTCTATCCTGTTCTGTTGATCTATATTTGTGTTTCTGTGTCAGTCCTGGTTACTGTAGCTTTGTAGTATAGTCTGAAGTCAGGGAGCCTGAATCCTCCAGTTCCATTTTTCTCTCTCAAGATTGCTTTGGCTGTTTGGAGTCTTTTCTGTCTCCATACAAATTTTAAGTATTTTTGTTCTAGTTCTGTGAAAATGCCTTTGGTAATTTGATAGGGATTGCATTGAATCTGTATATTGATTTGGGTAGTTTTGACAATATTGATACTTGAAATCCAAGAACATGGTATATCTCTCTATCTGTTTGTGTTATCTTTGATTTCTTTCATCAGGGTCTTATAGTTTTCTGAGTACAGGTCTTTTTCTTCCTTAGGTATGTTTGTTCCTAGGTATTTTATTCTTTTTGTTGCAATGGTAAATGGGATTGTTTCCCTAACTTCTCTTTCTGATCTTTTGCTGTTACTGTATGAGAATGCAAGAGATTTCTGTGTATTAATTTTTTCTCCTGCAACTATACCAAATTCATTGATCAGCTCTAGTAGTTTTCTGGTGGCATCTTTAGGATTTTCCATGTGTAGTATTATGTCACCTGCAAACAGCGACAGTCTTACTTCTTCTTTGCCAATTTGTATTCCTTTTATTTCTTTTTCTTCTCTGATTGCCATGGCTAGAACTTCCAAAACTATGTTAAATAACAGTGCCAAGAGTGGGTACCCTTGCATTGTTCCTGATTTTAGAGGAAATGCTTTCAGTTTTTCACCATTGAGAATAATGTTTGCTGTGGTATTTGTCATATATGGCCTTTATTATATTGAGGTAGGTTCTTATATGCCCACTTTCTGGAGAGTTTTTATCATAAATCAGTGTTGAATATTGTTGAAAGCTTTTTCAGCATCTATTGAGATGATCATATGATTTTTATTATACAATTTGTTAATATGGTGTATCACGTTGATTGACTTGTGTATATTGAACTATCCTTGCATCCAAGGATAAATCCCACTTGATCATAGTGTATGATCCTTTTAATGTGTTGTTGGATTCAGTGGACTAGTATTTTGTTGAGGATTTTTTTGTCTATGTTCATCAGTGATATAGGCCTGTAATTTACTCTTTTTTGGTGATATCTTTGTCTGTTATCAGGGTGATGGTGCCCTCGTAGAATGAGTTTGAGAGTGTTCTTCCCTCTGTAAATTTTTGGAAGGGTTTGAGAAAGATAGGTGTTAGCTCTTCTCTAAATGTTTGATAGAATTTGCCTGTGAAGCTATCTGGTCCTGGACTTTGGTTTGTTAGAAGATTTTTAATCACAGTTTCTATTACATTACTTGTGATTTGTCTGTTCAGAATTTCTATTACTTCCTGGTCAGTCATACAAGGTTGTACTTTTCTAAGAATTTTTCCATTTCTTTGAGGTTGTCCATTTAATTGGCATATATTTACTTGTAGTAGTCTCATAATCCTTTGTACATCTGCTATGTCAGTTGTAACTTCTCCTATTTCATTTCCAATTTTATTGATTTGAGTCCTCTCCATTTTTTTATTCTTGATGAGTATGGCTAAATGTTTATCAATTTAGTGTATCTTCTCAAAGAACCAGCTTTTAGTTTTATATGCATTTTATTTTATTTTAATTTATTTTATTTTTTTTAACATCTTTCTTGGAGTATAATTGCTTTACAATGGTGTGTTAGTTTCTGCTTTATAACAAAGTGAATCAGTTATACATACACATATGTTCCCATATCTCTTCCCTTTTGTGTCTCCCTCCCTCCCACCTTCCCTATCCTACCCCTCCAGGTGGTCACAAAGCACCGAGCTGATCTCCCTGTGCTATGCGGCTGCTTCCCACTAGCTATCTACCTTAAATTTGGTAGTGTATATATGTCCATGCCTCTCTCTCGCTTTGTCACACCTTACCCTTTCCCCTCCCCATATCCTCAAGTCCATTCTCTAGTAGGTCTGTGTCTTTATTCCTGTCTTACCCCTAAGTTCTTCATGACAGTTTATTTTTTCTTAAGTTCCATATATATGTGTTAGCATACGGTATTTGTCTCTGTCTTTCTGACTTACTTCACTCTGTATGACAGGTTCTAGGTCTATCCACCTCATTACAAATAGCTCAATTTCATTTCTTTTTATGGCTGAATAATATTCCATTGTATATATGTGCCACATCTTCTTTATCCATTCATCCAAAGATGGACACTTAGGTTGTTTCCATCTCCTGGCTATTGTAAATAGAGCTGCAATGAACATTTTGGTACATGACTCTTTTTGAATTATGGTTTTCTCAGGGTATATGCCCAGTAGTGGGATTGCTGGGTTGTATGGTAGCTTTATTTTTAGTTTTTTAAGGAACCTCCATACTGTTCTCCATAGTGGCTGTACCAATTCACATTGCCATCAGCAGTGCAAGAGTGTTCCCTTTTCTCCACACCCTCTCCAGCATTTATTGTTTGTAGATTTTTTGATGATGGCCATTCTGACTGGTGTGAGATGATATCTCATTGTAGTTTTGATTTGCATTTCTCTAATGATTAATGATGTTGAGCATTCTTTCATGTGTTTGTTGGCAGTCTGTATATCTTCGTTGGAGACATGTCTGTTTAGGTCTTCTGCCCATTTTTGGATTGGGTTTTGTGTTTTTTTGTTATTAAGCTGCATGAGCTGCTTATAAATTTTGGAGATTAATCCTTTGTCAGTTGCTTCATTTGCAAATATTTTCTCCCATTCTGAGGGTTGTCTTTTTGTCTTGTTTTTGGTTTCCTTTGCTGTGCAAAAGGTTTGAAGTTTCATTAGGTCCCATTTGTTTATTTTTGTTTTTATTTCCATTTCTCTAGGAGGTGGGTCAAAAAGGATCTTGCTGTGATTTATGTCATAGAGTGTTCTGCCTATGTTTTCCTCTAAGAGTTTGATAGTTTCTGGCCTTACATTTAGGTCTTTAATCCATTTTGAGCTTATTTTTGTGTATGGTGTTAGGGAGTGATCTACTGATCTTTGTTTGTTTGTTTGTTTCTATGTCATTTATTTCTGCTTTGATTTTTATGATTTCTTTCCTTCTACTAACTTTGAGTTTTGTTTGTTCTTCTTTCTCTAGTTGCATTAGGTGTAAGGTTAGGTTGTTTATTTGAGATTTTTCTTGTTTCTTGAGGTAGGATTGTATTGCTATAAACTTCCCTCTTAGAACTGCTTTTGCTGCATCCCATAGGTTTTGGCTTGTTGTATTTTCATTGTCATTTATTTCTAGGTGTTTTTTTTGATTTCCTCTTTGATTTCTTCAGTAATCTCTTGGTTATTTAGTAGCTTATTGTTTAGCATCCATGTCTGTGTTTTCTTCAGTTTATTTCTTATAATTGATATCTAATCTCATAACGTAGTTGGAAAAGATGTTTGATATGATTTCAATTTTCTTTAATTTACCAAGGCTTGATTTGTGACCCAAGATGTGATCTCTCCTGGAGAATATTCCATGTGCACTTGAGAAGAAAGTGTATTCTGCTACTTTTGCATGGAATGTCCTATCAATATTAATTAAGTCTATCTCATCTAATGTGTCATTTAAGGCTTGTGTTTCCTTTTTAATTTTCTGTCTGGATGATCTATCCATCTGTGTAAGTGGAGTGTTAAAGTCCCCCACTGTTATTGTGTTACTGTTGATTTCCCCTTTTATGGCTGTTAGCATTTGCCGTATGTATTGGGGTGTTCCTATGTTGGATGCAAAAATATTTACAATTGTTATTTCTTCTTCTTGAATTGATCCCTTGATCATTATGTAGTGTCCTTCATTGTCTCTTGTAATAGTCTTTATTTTAAAGTTTATTTTGTCTGATATAAGTATTGCTACCACAGCATTCTTTTGATTTCCTTTTGCATGGAATATCTTTTTCCATCCCCTCACTTTCTGTCTGTATGTGTCTCAAGGTCTGAAGTCGGTCTCTTGTAGACAACGTATATACGGGTCTGGTTTTGGTATCCATTCAGCCAGTCTATGTCTTTTGGTTGGAGCATTTAATCCATTCACATTTAAGGTAATTATCAATATGTATGTTCTTATTACCATTTTCTTAATTGTTTTGGGTTTGTTTTTGCAGGTCTTTTTCTTCTCATTTGTTTCTCTCTAAGAGAAGTTCCTTTAGCATTCTTTGTAAAGCTGGTTTGGTGATGCTGAATTCTCTTAGCTATTGCTTGTCTTTAAAGCTTTGGATTTCTCTGTCAAATCTAGATGAGATCCTTGCTCAGAAGAGTACTATTGGTTGTAGGTTTTTTCCTTTCATCACTTTAAATGTGTCCTGCCACTCCCTTCTGGCCTGCAGAGTTTCTGCTGAAAAATCAGCTGTTAACCTTATGGGGATGCCCTTGTATGTAATTTGTTGCTTTTCCCTTGCTGTTCTTAATATTTTTCTTTGTATTTAATTTTTGTTAGTTTGATTAATATGTGTCTTGGCATGTTTCTCCTTGGATTTATCCTATATGTGTCTCTCTGTGCTTCCTGGACTTGATTAGACTATTTATTTTCCCATGTTAGTGAAGTTTTCAACTATAATTTCTTTAAATAATTTCTCAGACCATTTCTCTTTCTCTTCTTCTTGGACCACTATAATTTGAATGTTGGTGCTTTTAATGTTGTCTCAGAGGTCTCTGAGACTGTCCTCATTCTTATCATTCTTTTTTCTTTATTCTGTTCAGTGGCAGTTATTTCCACCCTTCTATTTTCCAGGTCTCTTATGCATTCTTCTGCCTCAGTTATTCTGCTATTTATTCCTTCTAGTGTATTTTTAATTTCAATTTTTGCATTGATTATCACCGTTTGTTTATTCTTTAGTTCTTCTAAGTCCTTTGTAAACTTTTCTGGTATTTTCTCCATTCTATTTCCAAGATTTTGGTTCATCTTTACTACTATTACACTGAATTCTTTTTCAGGTAGATTACCTATTTCCTCTTCATTTGTTAGGTCTTGTAGGTTTTTACCTTGCTCCTTTGTTTGCAACATATTTCTCTGTCTTCTCATTTAGTCTGACTTATTGTGTTTCAGGTCTTCTTTCCACAAGCTGCTGGGTCATAGTTCCTCTTGCTTCTGGTGTCTTTCCCTAGTGGGCAAGGTTGGTCCAGTGGCTTGTGTAGGCTCCTGGGTGGGAAGGACAGGCCTGCATTGTGGTCGGTGGGGCTGGATCTTATCCCTCTAATGGGCAGGGTCACATTGGGTGGTGTGTTTTGGGGTGTCTGTGAGCTTAGTATGACTTTAGGCAGCCTGTCTGCTGATGGTTGGGTTTGTGTTCCTCTCTTGCTTATTGTTTGGCATGGGCCATTCAGTACTGGAGTCTGCAGGCAGGTGGGTGGAGCTGGGTCTTTGAGTTAAGATGGAGATCTCCAGGAGAGCTCTCACCATTTAATATTCCCTGGGACCAGGAATTCTCTAGCATTCCAGGGTGCTGAACTTGGCGCTTCCACCCCAGGGGCTCAAACCCCACAATCACCCTGGAAACCAAGGTCCCACAAGCCGCTCAGTGTGGCAATAAAATGGAAAATAAAGAAAAAAAAAAAAGAAAGTTTGGACAGAAAACAAATGAAAACAAACAGGCAAAACCCACCAAGACAAACAGAAAAGACAAAAACAAGAATACAGGAACAACAAAAATTAAGAACAAACAAACAAACAAATGGACAGACAGACAAAACCCCAGACAGATGATAAAAGCAGAACCAAAAAAAAAAAAACAAAAAACAAGAACAGGGAAAACAAGAGAACAACCAGAAAAACAAAAGAACCACAAAATGAAATCAAACAATTAAAAACTCAATTGGCAAAAACTAAAAATAAAAACAAAAGCAGAATGCAAACTGAAGAAAAAAGCAATGAAAACAAAACAAACACAAAAATGATAAAAAAGATTAAAAAGGTAAAAACAAATAGAAGAAAAGAAAAAAGATATAAACAAAATAGAACAAAGGCAAGAAAAAGGAAAAGAAGGAAAAAACACAGCACTGAAAAAAGTAACAGAAATAGAAATATTAAAAAAAAGAAAATTAAAAAAATAATGAAAATAGAATTAAAACAAATAAAAAGTAAACAACAGCAACAGAACAAAAAATACTTAAAAATATAGTAATAATCATATTTTTCTGAGGTCTTTTTCTTTTTAAACATCTTTATTGGAGTATAATTGCTTTAAAATGGTGTGTTAGTTATGGCTTTATAACAAAGTGAATCAGCTTATACATATACATACATCGCCATATCGACTTCCCCTTGTGTCTCCCTCACACCCTCCTTATCCCACCTCTCTAGGTGGTCACAAAGCACAGAGCTGACCTCCCTGTGCTATGTGGCTACTTCCCACGAGCTATCCATTTTACATTTGGTAGTGTATATATGTCCATGCCACTCTCTCACTTCGTCTCAGCTTCCCTTCCCTTTCCCCGTGTTGTCAGTCCATTCTCTATGTCTGTGTCTTTATTCCTGTCATTCCCCTAGGTTCTTTATAACCACTTTTTTCTTTAGATTCCATATATATGTGTTAGCATATGGTACTTGTTTTTCTCTTTCTGACTTACTTCACTCTGTATGACAGACTTGAGGTCCATCCACCTCACTACAATTAACACAATTTTGTTTCTTACTATGGTTGAGTAATATTCCATTGAATATGTGCCACATCTTCTTTATCCATTCATCTGTCTATGGACACTTAGGTGAGTTCCATGGCCTGGCTATTGTAAATAGTGCCGCAGTGAACATTGTGGTACATGACTCTTTGAATTATTGTGTTCTCAGGGTATATGCCCAGTAGTGGGATTGATGGGTCGTATGATAGCTCTATTTTTAGTTTTTTAAGGAACCTCCATACTGTTCTCCATAGTGGCTGTATCAATTTACATTCCCACCAACAGTGCAAGAGGGTTCCCTTTTCTCCACACCCTCTCCAGCATTTATTCTTTGTAGATTTTTTAATGACGGCCATTCTGACTGGTGTGAGGTGATACCACAATATAGTTTTGATTTGCATTTTTCTAATGATTAGTGATGTTGAGCATTCTTTAATTCATTTGTTGGCAATCTGTATATCTTCTTTGGAGAAATGTCTATTTAGGTTTTATGCCCATTTTTGGATTGGGTTTTTTTGTTTTTCCAATATTGACCTGCATGAGCTGCTTGTAAATTTTCAAGATTAATCCTTTGTCAGTTGCTTCATTTGCAAATATTTTCTCCCATTCTGAGGGTTGTCTTTTCATCTTGTTTATTTTTTCCTTTGCTATGCAAAAGCTTTTAGGTTTCATTAGGTCCCATTTGTTTATTTTTGTTTTTATTTTCATTTCTGTATGAGCTGGGTCAAAAAGGATCTTGCTGTGATTTATATCACAGAGTGTCCTGCCTATGTTTTCCTCTAAGCTTTTTAGAGTGTCTGCCTTACATTTTTGTCTTTAATCCATTTTGAGTTTATTTTTGTATATGGTATTAAGGATTGTTCTAATTTCATTCTTTTATATGTAGCTGTCCAGTTTTCCCAGCACCACAGTAAAGATTCTGTCTTTACTCCACTATATATTTTTACTTCATTTATCAAAAATAAGGTGATCATATGTGCATGGGTTTATCTCTGGGCTTTCTATCCTGTTCCATTGATCTATATTTCTGTTTCTGTGCCAGTACCATACTGTCTTGATTACTGTAGCTTTGTAGTATAGTCTGAAGTCCGGGAGCCAGATTCCTCCAGCTCCATTTTTCTTTCTAAGATTGCTTTGGCTATTCAGGGCCTTTTGTGTTTCCATACAAGTTGTGAATTTTTTCGTTCTATTTCTGTGAAAAATGCAATTGGTAGTTTGACAGGGATTGCATTGAATTTGTTGATTGCTTTGGGTAGTATAGTCATTTTCACAGTGTTGTTTCTTCTAATCGAAGAACATGGTATATGTCACCAACTCTTTTATCATCTTAGTTTCTTTCAGCAGTGTCTTATAGTTTTATTCATACAGGTCTTTTTTCTCCTTTGGTAGGTTTATTCCTAGGTACTTTATTGTTTTTGTTGCAATGGTAAATGGGAGTGTTTCCTTAATTTGTCTTTCAGATTTTTCATCATTAGTGTATAGGAATACAAGAGATTTCTGTGCATTAATTTTGTATCCTGCTACTTTTTCAAATTCATTGATTAGCTGTAGTAGTTTTCTGGTAGCATCTTTGGATTCTCTATTTATATTATCATGTTATCTGCAAACAGTGACAGCTTTACTTCTCTTCAGATTTGGATTCTTTTTAAATCTGTCTTCTCTGATTGCTGTGGCTAAAACTTCCACAACTATGTTGAATAATAGTGGTGAGAGTGGGCATCCTTGTCTTTTTCCTGATCTTAGTGGAAATGCCTTCAGTTTTTCACCATTGAGAACGATGTTGGCTGTGGGTTTGTTATATATGGTCTTCATTATGTTGAGGTAAGTTCCCTTTATGCCTACTTTCTGGAGGGTTTTTATCATAAATGAGAGTTGAATTTTGTCAAAATATTTTTCTGTGTCTATTTAGATGATCATATGGTTTTTCTCCTTCAGTTTGTTAATATTGTGTATCACATTGATTGATTTGTGTATATTGAAGAATCCTTGCATCCCTGGGATAAGCCCCGATTGATCATGGTGTATAATCCTTTTAATGTGCTGTTGGATTCTGTTTGCTAGTATTTTGTTGAGGATTTTTGCGTCTCTGTTAATCAGTGATACTGGCCTGTAGTTTTCTTTCTTTGTGACATCTTTGTCTGGTTTTGTATGAGGGTGGCCTCATAGAATGAGTTTAGGAGTGTTCCTCCCTCTGCTATATTTTGGAAGAGTTTGAGAAGGATTTGTGTTAACTGTTTTCTAAATGTTTGATAGAATTCCCTATGGTCCTGAGCTTTTGTTTGTTGGAAGATTTTTAATCACAGTCTCAATTTCAATGCTTTTGATTGGTCTGTTTTTATTTTCTTTCTTCCTGGTTCAGTCTCGGAAAGTTGTGCTTCTGTAAGAATTTGTCTATTTCTTCCAGGTTGTGCATTTTATTGGTATAGAGTTGCTTGTAGTAATCTCTCATGATCCTTTGTATTTCTTCAGTGTCAGTTGCTACTCCTGCTTTTTCATTTCTAATTCTATTGATTTGAGTATTCTCCTTTTTTTGTTGATGTGTCTGGCTAATGACTTATCAATTTTGTTTATCTTCTCAAAGAACCAGCTTTTAATTTTATTGATCTTTGCTATTGTTTCCTTCATTTCTTTTTCATATATTTCTGATCTGATCTTTATGATTTCTTTCCTTCTGCTAACTTTGGGTTTTTTTTCATTTTTCTTTCTCTAATTGCATTAGGTGGGCGGTTCGTTTGTTTATTTGAGATCTTTCTTGTTTCTTGAGATTTTTCTAGGATTGTATTGAGATAAACTTCCCTCTTAGAACTGCTTTTGCTGCATCCCATAGGTTTTAGCTTGTCGTGTTTTCATTGTCATTTGTTTCTAGGTATTTTTTGATTTCCTTTTTGATTTCTTCAGTGTTCTCTTGGTTATTTAGTAGTATATAGTTTACCCTCACGTGTTTTTATTTTTTACAGATTTTTTTCTGTAATTGATATCCAGTCTCATAACATTGTGGTTGGAAAAGATCCTTCAAATTATTTCAATTTTGTTAAATTTACCAGGGCTTGATGGTGACCCAAGTTATGATGTATCCTGGAGAATGTTCCATTAACACTTGAGAAGAAAGTGTATGGTGTTGTTTTTGGGTGGAATGTCCTATAATTATCAATTAGGTCCATCTTTTTTTAATGTATCATTTAAAGCTTGTGTTTCCTTATTTATTTTCATTTTGCATGATCTGTCCATTGGTGAAAGTGGGGTGTTAATGTCCCCTACTATGATTTTGTTACTGTTGATTTTCCCATTATGGCTGTTAGCATTTGCCTTATGTATTGAGGTGTTCCTATGTTGGATGCATAAATATTTACAATTGTTATATCTTCTTCTTGGATTGATCCCTTGATCATTATGTAGTGTCCTTCTTTGTCTCTTGTAATAGTCTTTGCTTTAAAATGTATTTTTTCTGTTTTAAGAATTGCTATTCCAGCTTTCCATTGATTTCCATTTGCATGGAATATCTTTTTCCATCCCCTCACTTTCAGTCTGTTTGTGTCCCTAGGTTTGAAGTGGGTCTCTTGTAGACAGCATATATATAGGTCTTGTTTTTGTTTCTGTTCAGCCAGTCTGTGTCTTTTGGCTGGAGCATTACTCCATTTACGTTTAAGGTAATTCTTGATATGTATGTTCCTATTACGGTTTTCTTAATTGTTTTCGGTTTATTATTGTAGGTCTTTTCCTTCTCTTGTGTTTCCTGCCTAGAAAATTTCCTTTAGCATTTGTTATAAAGCTGGTTTGCTGGTGCTGTATTCTCTTAGCTTTTGCTTGTCTGTAAAGGTTTTAATTTCTCTGTCAAATCTGAATGAGGTCCTTTTTGGGTAGAGTAATCTTGGTTGTAGGTTTTTCCCTTTAATCACTTTAAATATGTCCTGCCACTCCCTTCTGGCTTGCAGTGTTGCTGCTGCTGATCTGCTCTTAACCTTATGGGGATTCCCTTATATGTTATTTGTTGTTTTTCCATTGCTGCTTTTAATATTGGTTTTTTTTTGTATTTAATTTTTGATAGTTTGATTAAAATGTGTCTTGGTGTCTTTCTCCTTGGATTTATGCTTTATTGGAGTCTCTGCACTTCCTGCACTTGATTGACTCTTTCCTTTCCCATATTAGGGAAGTTTTTGACTATAGTCTCTTCAAATGTTTTCTCAGTCCCTTTCTTTTTCTTTTCTTCTTCTGGGACACCTATAATTTAAATGTTTGTGCATTTAATGTTTTCCCAGAAGTCTCTGGCACTGTCCTCAATTCTTTTCATTCTTTTTTCTTTATTCTGTTGTGCAGTAGTTATTTCCACTTTTTATCTTCCAGGTCACTTATCCATTCTTTTGCCTCAGTTATTCTGTTATTAATTCCTTGTAGAGAATTTTCAGTTTCATTTATTGTGTTGTTCATCATTGTTTGCTCTTTAGTTCTTCTAGGTCTCTGTTAAACATTTCTTGTATTTTCTCCATTCTATTTCCAGGATTTTGGGTCATGTTTACTATCATTACTCTGAATTCTTTTTCTGGTAGACTGCCTATTTCCTCTTTATACGCTTTGTGTGATGGGTTTTTACCTTGCTCTTTCATCTACTGTGTGTTTCTCTGTCTTCTCATTTTGCTTAACTTACTGTGTTTGGGGTCTCCATTTTGCTGGTTACAGGTTCGTAGCTTATGTTGTTTTTGGTGTCTGCCCCCAGTGGCTAAGATTGATTCAGTTGGTTGTGTAGGCTTCATGGTGGAGGGGAGTAGTGCCTGTGTTCTGGTGGATGAGGCTGCATCTTGTCTCTCTGGTGGGTAGGTCCCCGTCCAGTGGTGTGTCTTGCGGTGTCTGTGACCTTATTATCATTTTAGGCAGCCTCTCTCTTAATGGGTGGGGTTGTGCTCCTTTCTTGTTAGTTGTTTGCCATAGGGTATCCAGCACTGTAGTTTGCTGGTCGTTGAGTGGAGCTAGCGTTACGATGGATATCTCTGGGAGAGCTTTTGCAGTTTGATATTACGTGGAGCTGAGAGGTTTCTGGTGGACCTCTTCTGAGTAGCTCTTCCACCTCAGAGGCACAGGCCTGACACCCAGTCGGAGTTCCAAGACTGTGTCAACCACACAGCTCAGAAGAAAAGGTAGAAAAAAAGAAAGAGAGATAAAAAAGGTATTAAAAATAATAAAAAATATTTATTAACAATTAAAAAAATTAAAAAGTAATAAATAAAAGGAAATAAAGAAAGAAAGAAGAGAGCAAGGAAACCTAAAATCAAATCCACCAATGATAACAAACACTAAAAACTATCCTAAAAAAACAAACAAACAAACAAAAAAAACGGACAGAGAGAACCCTAAGACAAATGGTAAAAGTAAAGCTATACAGACAAAATCACACAAATAAGCATACACATACACACTCTCAAAAAGATAAAAAGGAAAAAAAAAATATATCGTTGCTCCGAAAGTCCCCCACCTCAAATTTGGGATGATTTGTTGTGTATTCAAGTATTCCACAGATTCAGGGTACATCAGGTTGATTTTGGAGATTTAATCCGCTGCTCCTGAGGCTGCTGGGAGAGATTTCCCTTTCTCTTCTTTGTTCGCACAGCTCCTGGCCTTCAGCTGTGGATTTGACCCTGCCTCTGCATATAGGTTGCATGAGGGCATCTGTTCCCACTGAGATAGGATGGGGTTAAAGGAAAAGGTGATTAGGGGGCTCTGGCTCACTCAGGCCATGGGGAGCGAGGGGTATGGAATGTAGGGTAAGCCTGTGGCGGCAGATGCCAGTGTGACGTTTCAGCAGCCTGAGGCACGCTGTGTGTTCTCCTAGGGAAGTTGTCTCTGCATCACCGGACCCTGGCTGTGGGGGCTGCACAGGCTTCCAGGAGGACAGGTGTGGATAGTGACCTGTGCTTGCACACAGGCTTCTTGGTGGCTGCAGCAGCAGCCTTAGCGTCTCATGCCCATCTCTGGTGTCTGTGCTGATAGCTGCAGCTCACGTCCATCTCTGGAGCTAGTTTAGGCAGTTTTCTGAATTCCTCTCCTCACACACCCCAAAACAGTGGTCTCTTGCCTCTTAGGCAGGTCCAGAATTTTCCCTGGGCTCTCTCCCAGCTAGCTGTGGTTCACTGGCCCCCTTCAAAGCTTCTCAGGGTGTTGAGTGCTTGTCAGCACCAATCCTCTGTGCGGTAACCTCTCTGCTTTGCCCTCTGCATCCCTGTTGCTGTGCTCTCCTCTGCGGCTCCGAAGTTTCCTCCCTGCCACACCATCTCCACAAGTGTAGGGGCTTCTTAGTGTGTGGACACTTTTACTCCTTCACAGCTCGCTCCCAGAGGTGCAGGTCCTGTCCCTATTCATTTGTCTCTGTTTTTTCTTTTTTCTTTTGCCCTACACAGGTTGTGGGGTGTTTCTTGCCTTTTGGGGAGTCTGAGGTCTTCTGCAAGCTTTCAGTAGGTGTTCTGTAGGAGTTGTTTCACAGGTAGATGTATTTCTGATGTATTTGTGGGGAGGAAGGTGATCTCCACATCTTACTCTTCCACCATGTTGAAGGTCTCCCCCTGCACAATATATCTTTGTTGCTTATTTTAGGTAGAGTTTTCAAAACTTCCTCAATCTAGTGAACTAATGTAGTATGAGCCTGAGTTTTTCTGCCTGATGGAATCCAGTTTAAACTATGCAATCTGCCCAAAATGTTAAATCCATGTCAGTGTGCACTCCACAACACAGGGACATTATAGGAACCACCATTTCTGGAATCTTGACCATGCTTCCTCCTGTCATCCAGGTCCTGCTGTAGGCTTGAAGTTCACAGCTGGAGAAAGAGGTATGGATGTCAGCTTCTCTCTTTTCCTTCTTATCAGTGAATCACTGATTACTATGTGCGACCTCTAGGGGGCTGAAGCCAGTTCTAAAGGAGGAAGGAGAGGGATGTGTGCCAGAATTCTCCTACATAATGGGCTGAGTTGTGACTTGGTTTGGTATCTGTTATCTATTGCCTTAGTATCTTGATTGAAACTTCCATTTTAATTTCTGTTATAAAGGAATATAACATCCATATCTCTAGCCTGAGGCATGATTCCAGAAATGCTTTATCCATAAGTTTCTAATAAGGAGCTGCTGATTGGAACCTTAGAATTTGACTTAACTGTTTAGATACTTTTTTAGCTTACTCAAGTAAAAGGTGCTATGGGTTTGGGGAGGCCAAATCTAATCCCAGATCAGGGAAGACCTTCTAAATCCTGCATGAGTGTTATCAGGTGAGAAGAGGGAGCAGAGGTGATAAGGCTTGAGAGCTCAGCACATTCAAAAGTGTGTGTTAGAGAACTGGAGAACTCAGGGAAGTGGGAGGCATTCAGTAGAGCTGATCAGGAGAGCTGGAGAATGATTGCCTGTGAAAGATGAGACTGAGAGTTAAGGAGGAGCTGGACTGTAAAGGGCCTGATGACTGTATTACAGCAATGGAAAGTCATTGAAAGTTTATAGCAGAGATGTGATATGTTTAACTTTGCATTTTTAAGAAATAATCCAAGCTCCAATGTGGGGAATGGATAGGAGGAAGCAGGGAGAATAGTTAGAAGGCTCTTCTAGTAATTTCTCTCACATCATTCTGCTTCCAGTAATCAAATGTATTAAACTGGTCTATTTGCCAATCAAAGTGCTATTAAAATATAATTCTTTATTTTTGTTGAATTTTTGAATTTTATTTTATTTATTTTTTTATACAGCAGGTTCTTATTAGTTATCTATTTTATAGATATTAGTGTATAAAAGATAATTCTTTCTGTGTACTATGATGTTTAACTATATTTCTCCAGGAAGCAAAGGGAGAATTTGGGAAATGTAAGGATATCCCCCAAGGGGACATGGATATGAACATAGAGTCAAAATACTGAGGGCAATTTAATCCCTTACTTGACATCCAGAGCCCTTTAAGCCTAGACAATCAATACCATTGTTAAACTCCAGCTTGCATAATGTAGTCTCTTCTTGTATCAGAAGCCCTAAACAAAATGCAGTGAGTTCTTTCCCACAATTTCCTAAGGATAAAGGGAGGATGGACATTAAACTTCAAAGCAGAAACCAGCAAATGAAAGCATTAATTCCCATTTTCCTCATTTTGAAAACATTCTTATAACCAAATTTTCTCTTCGGTTTCCTTTACTCAGCCCTGACTAACTGACTAATTTTTACTTGACTAATTGTCCACATAAGAGATTTTCTCCATTTATAGAACCCAAATTAATGACAGTCTCAATAATTAAAAATCTCTTTAGTGTAATTTTCTATTTTTACACTTTATATGTAATTTCCTTCATATCCTCTCTTGGCTAATTCCCCAGCCTTCATATTGACCTTTACTGGCACATTTTTATGACTTAGAATGTTATAATTTTATGGTGTTTGATTGACTTTTATTAGATTCTTCTATTTCTTGGGGTAGAGCAAGAAACGAAGCCTGCAAATTGTCCCATTGGTTTGTTAGGTTGTGCCTTAATCCAGATGAATTGAGTCTTTCCAATGGAATATTTTTAGGAGGCCAGCAACTGGAATTCATAACCTCAAGCTCCAAAAAGCAAATGGTTGCATTTTATTTCTGATTCTGATAGTATGTCAATACATAGCCCAATGGCTGAAACTTTCTTCCATACCTCTCCACCCTCAGGCCCATGTCCCTCTAAATCATTTACTTTGCTCAGTATGTGTCCAGGAAGTGAATACTTTCTAGACTGTTTCTCTCTTACTTTCAGTTTCAGCTAAACAGGATCCCATCACTTTTGACAGAAGATATTTCATAGAGATAGCATAAAGAAGCTTTCAAAAATAGACAAATAAATTACTTGGGATTAACAACATTCTATGTGTCTCCAGAATACAACTGCTGCATACAAAAGGAGTAAAAACACCAACATCGTATTAAAAAAAAAAAACCAATCAAAAAAAATGGGCAGAAGACCTAAATAGATATTTCTCCAAAGGAGACATACAGATGGCCAAAAGGCACATGAAAAGAGATTTAGAGAAATACAAATCAAAGCTACAATGAAGTTTCACCTGACATCAGTCAGAATGTCTATCATCAAAAAGTCTGCAAATAATAAATACTAGAGAGGGTGTGGAGAAAAGGAAACCCTCCTACACTGTTGGTGGAAATGTAAATTGGTACAGCCACTATGGAAAACAGTATGGAAATTCCTTAAAAAACTAAAAATAGAGTTACCATATGATCCAGCAATCCCACTCCTGTACATATATCTGGAAAAGATGAAAACTCTAATTTGAAAAGATACATGCACCCCAATGTTCATAGCAGCACTATTCACAAGAGCCAAGACATGAAAGCAACCCAAGTGTCCATCAACAGATGAATGGATAAAGAAGATGTGGTGTGTGTGTGTGTGTGTGTGTGTGTGTGTGTGAGTGTGTATATATATAAATATACACAGAATGGAATATTATTCAAACATAAAAAAGAATGAAATATTGCCATTTGTAGCAACATGGATGGACTTAGAGAAGATCATACTAAATGAATTAAATCAGATAGAGAAAGACAAATATTATATGATATCACTTAATATGTGAAATCTAAAAAATAATACAAATGAATTTGTTGACAAAACAGAAACAGACTCACAGACATAGAAAACAAACTTATGGCTACCATAGGGGAAAGGCAGTGGGAGAGTGGAATTAGGAGTATGGGATTAACAGATACACACTACTATATATAAAGTAGATAAAGAACAAGGATTTACTGTATAGTACAGGGAACTATATTCAATATCTTGTAGTAACTTATAATGAAAAAAAATGAGAAAATATGTAACTGAATCACTTTGCTGTATACCTGAAACTAACACAAAATCATAAATCAACTATACTTCAATTTTTAAAAATCAACATTGTGCCATAATCATGGCAACCTCTGACATTTATCAAAGTCAAATACTTAATATTTTGGGAAATTTGAAATTTATCTTTATAGGATCTCTGCTCTGTTCACCCATGGAAAATCTCAACTGGTATAGTTGATTCTCCAGAATAACTGCCTTTCAGAGAAGAAATGAATGGTACTTACTTGCTATAATAAATAAGAAAAGATTAATATGGCAAACTAAGCTAAATAAAACCTACTAATTCCCAATTAATAACACTTTGAAAGGATTATTCTTATTTAAAAAAACTGGTTAAACCTGCCTGTTAGAAGAGGCTACCATTTACATCAAAATGGTTTTTCATACTTTCATACTCTTAAAATTGGAAAAATTATAAATTAAATTTTTAAATGAATAAAGGAATGGGAGTTTCACCTTAAAGTAAAAATAAACAACTGAAGTATTTCATAATTAATAATACTTGCTTTTACTTTGATTTGGTGTCTATTCAGATGTCTTTCTTTCTGGAAGATTTATATCTACAGCTATTTCCTCTGGACAATCCTATAGAATTTCATTGGGATTTATTTTGAGTAAATTGGAAAACCAGTGGAAACAAACTGAGGAGAATTAATAAATATCAGTGTATCAGTCTAGTAGTATATAGGAAATTGGAGAATGGGATTCTAATCTTAGCTTTCCTGACAGCCAGCAGCAGTATGATATTGGTCAAGTCATAGACTATTGTGATTTGCCTTAAAAATGAGAAGTTGTAGCTAAAACATCCCTTCCACATCTAACATATCTCTGACTCTATGTTTAACTGTTTAATCTTTCTAACTACAGAATTTAACACTCTAGCAATGGGATAATATTTATATAAACACATTGAATTGTTTTGGTGTTAATTACACTTGAAAAAAATTAGTAAATATGATAGTTAACACCATGAAAGGGAGAAAAGTAAAGGGCCAAGCACAGGGCTACAGTTAAAAGCACTGAGGAGGAATGTATTGGGGTGAGATTATGCCAGAAGAGGTAGGGGGAGAACCAGAAAATAAAGATATGTGATAAGGAAAGGGAGTTATGACGAGTGGAACAGGCATTGAGCAGGGTGAGAGCTCAGTAAGAACGGTTGAAGTTTATGAGAGAGTCTTTTGTGTGGTTAGAGAGCAATCGAAATGTCATGCTGAGTAAGGAGTCAGACTGGGAGACTGTGTAGCTATAGCGCCCATTAAAATGTGAAACTGTAAAATGCTGAGATAAAAAGAGAATGGTGATTTTAAGGGGAAATGGAGCCAAACAAAAATTAAAAAAAAAATTTATTTATTTATTTTTGGCTGAGTTGGGTCTTTGCTGCTGCATGCAGGCTTTCTCTAGTTGCGGTGAGCGGGGACTACTCTTCATTGCGGTGCGCAGGCTTCTCATTGCGGTGGCTTCTCTTGTTGCGGAGCAGGGGCTCTAGGCATGTGGGCTTCAGTAGTTGTGGCTCGTGGGCTCTAGAGCACAGGCTCAGTAGTTGTGGCACATGGGCTTATTTGCTCCACAGCATGTGAGATCTTCCCAGACCAGGGCTTGAACCCGTGTCCCCTGTATTGGCAGGCAGATTCATAACCACTGCACTACCAGGGAAGCCCCAAAATTTTTTCAGTAATCTGGAAAGTGGAAATGGTTCAGTATTTGAAGGTATTAAAAAAGGAGGGGATGAGGCTTGGAGCAAGGGCTCTCTGAAATCTGTAGGGGATAGACTCCAGAGCACAAGTAGAGAAAATATATAACACAATTAATTGTCAACTATTTGTAGCAGAACACAGTTAGATTGGTTGTGTAATTTGTTCTGGAGAATGGAATGTAAACAAGTGATTTATGTCACTTATGGGACAAAGTGGTTTGCTATTTGGATTCTGTCCTATTCTCTCTCTTCCCTGTCCACGTGGTTGGGAAGGAAAAACTCTAAGATAATGAAACCCGGTGATTGAAGGAACCCTGATTCCTAGTCTGTAGTGGAGGAGAGCCATTAGTCTACACTCCAGAGACCCACTAGACCACATAGGACTTTGTGTGAATTAGAACCAAACTTTTGTTGTAAGCCTCTGAGATCTGGAGGTTATTTTTATAGCAGCTAAACAAGTGACCAAAACAGAAATTGGTAGTAAGCAAGGGGGCCTCATAAGTATGTACTATTGACTGCATATTAAGGTATTGGTTGCTCTACACTTTCACTAACACTTGATGTGGTCAGTCTTAAATTTTAGCCCTTTTAATAAGGTTTTAGGAGTATTTCATTGTACTTTCATGCATTTCCCCAATAATTAATGACCCTGAGCATCATTGTATGTGTTTATTTGACATCTTTATTCTTTTTGGAGAAGAGTCTGCTCAGATCTTTTTCCCATTTCTATCTTAACTCAGTTTTTTCCCTTGGTATGAGAGCTCTTTATATATTTGGGATACAAGTCCTTCCTTTATGAAATATATGATTTACAAACATTTTCTCTCAGTCTGTAGCTTGTCTTTCCAATTTTTTAAAAGTATGTTTGAAGCTTTTAGTTTTGATGAACTTCAACTTATTGTATTTATTATGGTGGTACTTTAATGGGTGTAATTTTCATGGGGTTGGGAGGGGTTGGTAAAATAGTTAAAGGGGGTCAAAAGTTAAAGTTTTCCAGTTATAAAATAAATAAGTCCTGGGAATATAATGTACATTATGGTGACTATAGTTAATAATGTGTATTGCATATTTGAAAGTTGTGAAGAGAGTATATCTTAAAAGTTCTCATAACAACAAAAAAATGTTGTAACTATGTATGGTGATAGATGTTAACTAGACTTATTGTGATCATCTCACAATATATACAAATATTGACTCATGTTGTATACCTGAAACAAATATAATATTATATGTCAGTCATACCTCAGTTTTTCAAAAAGGGAGAGAAAAGAGAGTCTGGTAATTCAGGGCCTTCAAGGATTGAGAGCTAATTGTTTCTAGAACCCCCTAGTATGAGAAACAAAGACCTTGTAAACTTTTCAGTTGAATTAAGTGACTCAGTACAAAGAGGAGTCAGAGGATGTGATAGATAGTCTCAAGTAGTCACAGTGAGGTTGTTAGGAGAGGTATGGAAGGAACCTGGAGGAGAAGAATAGGCTAAATTAGGCTAAGAATTATATCCAAGATAAACTTTGAGTATGGCTACTGGCATATGGAACTACTAATTACAATCAGAACTATGAAGACTACTAGTTTTTTGGAGGAGTTATATTGCCAAAGAAACTCAGAACATGGAATAAAGAGCCCTTTTCTGTTCACAACTTAAAATAATTCTTGTGTCCCCAACCTTCTATAAAGAGAAGGTAGCTTTGACAACTGTACTCCTCACAAGAAGACCATCAGACTAAGGGAACCTCCCAGAGGGTAGAGCCCTAGGATCATGGAGAAACACAGACACAGTAGTTCTTTGCAGAAGACAACAATACCAGAGTTTGCAAGTTTCTTGCCTGCCATGGCAGAGAGACTTCACAGTGTCTTCCCCTCAGAATTCAGAATTACTATAGATGAGTGAACACTTTCAGTTTTCCATTCTTCTCTTTTCTGAAGGAGCATCCATTGCCAATGTCCTATCTCTGTACCACCATTGTATACTGAGTGTATGCCAAGAGATATAACCTGAATTTTTGTTCATAAAAAACATCTGGAAGTATCACATCTGTATCTAATGGATAAGACTTGGAGACTGGATTCTCATAAAACCTCTTTAAGGCATGAACAAAGATTTTCCCGATTTTGCAGAGCAGAGAGTGGGTAAGTAACATGCCCAAAGCTAGTGGAAGAACACTGGAACTAAGCTCACTGGGTCTTTGAATTGGCTAACTGGGGAGGAGTGTTTTCTCTTAAGTAGGAAGGAGGGTTCAAATAGATATTTTGTTACTAAAGGGCAGATTGTGACAGAGGCCATTAACAATGCTGAGCAATGTCTATGTGTTGCACCTCCATTTTCTAGCCTCCTTTGGAATTAAGTTGGCCATCTGACTAGTTCTGGACAATGCAATATGATCTGAAGTGACATATTCCACTGCTGGGCTAAAGGATCTAGTATCTGGCTCACCTTCCCCAAGTATTCTTTCTCACTTTCATTTGTGTGTCTGGAAGAAAAGGGCTCTAGAACGGCTTGATCACATGGTAGAAGGAACACAGATCCTTGAATTTCTGCTGGAAGAGTGCTGCCCAGCCTTTGTCTGACTTCAAGTGGGTAAAAAAGAAATCTGTATTGTGTTAAGCCACTGAGATTTTGGGCCATTTATTGCCGTAACTAGAATTAACCACTTTGACAAATGTCATATTAGAAACCATTGTTGGATAAAGATGCTTACCACATTCTCTGTACCTAGTCACTTTGAAGATAATGGCTGTGAAGCTATCATATCTTCACATTTCCCAAAGATATATGACTCAGTAATTTTGTGGTTTTAAAGGGAAGAAGATGACAAACAGCATTGATTTAAGATACTTTTTCTTTTGAAAACACAAAAGACTAGAATGTCATTATCTCTAGGTTAGCGAGTATGACATGGTAAGTCAGAGAAGAGCTATCTATAATTTGCGGCTTGGAGTTTCTTGATCAGATTTCTAAACAAAAGCCAAATAACTGAAGAGAAAGTCTGTGTCATGAAAAAACACAGGCTCTGAAGTCAGATCCTCTGTTCATTCATTAGCTGTGTGGACCTTGGGCAAGTTACTTAACAACCCTCTGCCTTGTAAAATTGTGGAAAATAATTGTTCATACCTCAAAGGGTTGTTATGAGAATTAAATGAGTTAATATTGTATTATAAATAATTTAGCTGGCCTTTGATCCTGGCTCCTTGGAGTTTCCCTAGTGATAAGAATGTCTTTGTTATTCATGGTGGGACCTTTAGACCACACCTGAATTTATACTAACTATGCTAACAAGGTAACTCATCCTGGATATTTTCAGGATGGTGGTTGGTCATGCTGAAGACCAACTGTATGATTAGAGTGTTGGGGCTTTGAGCCATGTGATACTAGTACAACCTCCTAACCCCTGGGGAAAGAAGCTAGGAATTGAGCTCAATTATATGGTCAGTGATTGAATCAACCATACTTATGTAATGAAACCCAATAAAAACACTGGACACCCTGAAGCATGGGTGAACTTCCCTAGTTGGTATCATGTATTAATGTGGCAGGAGCATGATGTTTCCTGAGGACTCAGAAGCTTTATTTTTAAGACCCTCCTAGACTGCGCCTTACGCATCTCTTCTTTTGGCTGGCCCTGATTTGTTTCCTTTATAATTAAAACTGCAATTGTAAGTATAGTGCTTTACTGAGTTCTGTGTGTTGTTTTAGAGAGTTATCAAACCTGAGGGGTTGTGGGAACATTGAATTTATATCTAGTTGGTCAGATGTGCAGGGTAGCTTGGGAATCTTCAAGCTTGCGGTTGGAAAGTGAAGTAAGAGCAGTGTTATGGGGTACTGTGCCTTTCATCTGTGAAGTTTGTGTCAGAATTGTATTGTTAATATATATAAGGTTTTTAGAATAGTGCCTAGTCCAGAGTAACATATTCAGGGAAAGTTACACTATTAAGCTATAAAATATTATCTATACAGGAGCATTGACTATTTAAATGACCAATCTCTGGTAAACATAGGATTACTATATTTTAATACTGGAAGGAAACTTGCAAATTATATAGTCTGAAGTGATTTTGACTTAGTTCAAAATCTTGTTAGTGGCAGAGCTAAGGCCAAAACCTGTCTTTTAAGACAAGACTGCTTTAGTTTTCACATCTTAAAATGGGGCTAATTCAACAGAACCTGTGTCCTAGTAGTAAAAACATTTGGGTGGATCTTTCTAGCACTTATCCCTTTTCTTTGATAACCTGGTACCCCCAGGATGGGACCACCATAGCCACATTTGAATTACATGACTCTGAATCCTTGGTTATAGTCAACAGACTAGGATGGAAAACTATCAGGTTCTCAATTCTCAGAATTTGGAAGTTGATTTGAAAAACACTAATTGGCCTTATGAACTGGAAATGAGGCAGTTAAGGTCCATGTGCAGGCTGACTCTGTGAAGTTAGGTATGAGAAGAGGGAGAGATAAAAGGAGTAGATGCACAGATGAAGGCAAAAAAAAGAGAGTGGTGACCAGGGTTACTGGTTTCCTTGCCCAGTCCCTATCTTTTATGGAGCCAGGCCTCATCTCCTGCCCCTTGGTTTTGCGAGACACTAACTTTCCCATAAATTCCCCCTATATGTTTATGGTTGTTGGAAGTGGATTCTGTTCCTTGCAACTAATAGGCTTAAGTAACTCCTTCAGAAGGCTCTTAAAAGGATGAAATGAAACAAAAGGTTAAAATCACTGTTAACATGATTGTTACCATGAATATGGGGAAAGGGGGCAGGGTGGAGGGAGATAAAAAACTGCAGAATAAGGGGGGCCAAGGCCTTAGATTTAATAGGAATATTGAAACATGGCTCCTTAAAAAGGATTTCTCAATATTCAATTGAAATATTTACATTAAGCTCCTTTGAATGTGGATGAAAGAATGGTAGAGATGTGGAAGAATAAGGTTAATCAAGCAATTGACAATTCTGTCTTGTTCAAAACTGGGTTAAGCAATAACTGGTGTGCCAAGGCCATTATAAAATATAATGAAACTGTTGGTGACAAATAGAAAACACGACAGGACCATATCTTGGGCGATTGTACTGAATCAAAAAACATTTTTACAAACAATTTTGTTATCTTGAAGGAAAAAACACAAAGCTCATGTTCCACTGCATGTTTGAAAGAAAAATATTTATCTCCTCAGTGGCAGACTATCAGACTAAAATAACCACTGTAAACAATGGGCCCAAGAATCAAATCTGAGACGGTAGGTATTTACCAGGCTCCCTCTCCTCACTGCTAGAAAAGGGTCAGATCTTATTTTGTTTCGTGAAAAAGAGGTTCTAACAAAACACAAATCAAGTAACATTCATGAACAAAAGAATTGTTTTTCTAAGTACTTGGAATAGTAAAAGAAGGCAAGAGCTGCTATCTTTTTCTTCATAGGATGAAAGGATCACCTTGGATAAGGGTAGCTGAACAAGGTAGTTACACAATTGGAGGTTACCTTCCTTTCCCTTTCCTTCTTTATTCTTTTCTCTATTTTTCTTTCATTTTCCCCTTCCTCCACTTTTTTTTCTATAATGTAAGTGAAAAATATGTGGTCCCATCAATATGAAGATATCTTAAATAATGGCAAACTTTAAGGAGGGTATTTCTTTTTCATATGGAAATCAAATAAGGGACTAGAAATTTTGGGGATCTTAAGCTATGTAAATCATATAACTAGGCAGATCTTTTAAAGAATATTTTGTTCATTCTGCCTCATACAATCAGCTCTTAGAATGAATAAATAGGAAATATGGTTCCTATTTTCTTAAGGAATTCTTAAGGGATTCTATGGAAATTTTCTTAAAGGATTTAAGAATCCTCTTTCTTTTTTTTTTTTTTTTTGTGGTACGCGGGCCTCTTACTCTTGTGGCCTCTCCCGTTGCGGGGCACAGGCTCCGGAAGCGCAGGCTCAGCGGCCATGGCTCACGGGCCTAGCTGCTCCGCGGCATGTGGGATCTTCCCGGATCGGGACATGAACCCGTGTCCCCTGCATCGGCAAGCGGACTCTCAACCACTGCGCCACCAGGGAAGCCCAAGAATCCTTTCTTTAAGGAAAGAGGAAAGCTCAGCTTAAAGGGTCGGGAATTTTGCTTATCTAGTTCTCAGACATAGAATTTTCCCTTGCTTCATACTCTGAGTGGTAGACACAAAGCAGACATTTCTCCCTGCTTTTGTAGTGGTTGGGAAGAAAGTTAATGCTTTAGTTTAAAATCTTCTTGTTCAGCTCTTGGGAAATTGTAAGGAAAAAATGAATGAAAAGAACCTTAATAGGGCTTCCCTGGTGGTGCAGTGGTTGAGAATCCGCCTGCTAATTCAGGGGACACGGGTTCGAGCCCTGGTCCGGGAAGATCCCACATGCCGCGGAGCAACTAAGCCTGTGCGCCACAACTACTGAGCCTGCGCTTCTGGAGCCTGTGCTCCGCATCAAGAGAGACCGCGATAGTGAGAGGCCCGCGCACTGTGATGAAGAGTGGCCCCCGCTTGCCACAACTAGAGAAAGCCCTCGCACAGAAACGAAGACCCAACACAGCAAAAAAAAAAAAAAAAAGGATCTTAATAGATGTACCCACAGAAGGCAGCAATTTAGAGTTGAAATATAATGGAAAATAGCTACATATTATCTTTATCTTTTTATTGTTTACTTTTTAGGCCATATAATGCCAAATTTTCTTGCCTTTCCTCATTATTCCTAAACATGAAAGACTCAAACTGAACATGGTTTTTGAATGAGGATCTTGTCAGTATTAAGAATAAAGGTACTTACCTTATAACTATAATGTATATAAACCTGCTAAATAAATAAAGCATCTTAAGACTTTTAGGATCTATATTTTTGATATTTAAGCTGAAGAAGTCTTTCAAACATTATTTGTCTATATTTAATTTAACATTAAGTTAAATATATATTAAATATTTTAGAAGTTTTGGTCTGTTGTCCTTTTTTTCCACGATACCATTTATATTGTGAAGAACATGATTTTCACGGATTATGATTATTGAAGAGCTGGAAGAAATGACTTGGAATGGATAGAAGTATATTTCATACTGTACTGAGTCTTATCTTCTTGCAAGTTATCCAGTTGCAAATATTATTTACAATAAATATTCTAGTAAATATTATTATATTTCTAATAAATGTTACTGTAGTAAATAGTATTATAGTTTTTAGTAAGTATTACTATAGGTCTTTCACAGACAAAAAAAAAAAAGGGACTCAGAAGTGGAGGAACTGCCTTGGTCATAACTAACAAGGATTGGGATTAGGATTCAAGCCCAGGTCTGTTTAATTCCAAAGTCAATGTTCTTTACACTGTGCTTCATGACCTTATGATTTAACTTGCAATGTCCTTTTACAATATTTTGGGTTGGTTTCCAGTCAGGAGAAAATTTTTCTCATGATACAATGAGCTGTGAACAGATTTCCAGAGACAGGTTCTAATCATCAGCAACACAAGTGAATGGGTACATGGATTCTTAAGGTTTCTGTCAGGTAATTAGATTCTTGACAGTGACATTGTGTGCTCACTCTGATTCTTTCTCTCTCTCCCTCTTTTTCTGTTTTTTTTAATCTGGGTGGAGTGATAACCCTTACCCCAAGTTTTTTCATTTGGGTTCTTCTTTGGAAAGGAATTGTGATTATTGTTTCAGTTTCCTACCTTTGCGTGTAGTCTATTCAGAGAATTGGAAAGGAGCATGACCAGTATTGAAGTGGGTAACTTGACTTTTAGAAATTAGTAGAAGCTGACAGAATTAGTTTTCTAAACATTTTATCTAGGGTTTTCATTTTTCTTTTTTAAAGGGCTGTAAATCTCATTTCTTAAAATCATTTATTTCATTGTCTCTTACAGATAGTCTGCTGTCTCATGTCTCCCTCTATCTACATTCAGTAAAGAATGGCATAGAAGGCAACAAATGACAAAACCATTATTTTACACAAAGAAACATGGCCTTAAAACCCACAATAACAAATGACTTCAATACGGTTGGCATTCCAAAGAAGTTAAAATCTTTCAATGAATTTTATTCAAATTAAAAAGAAAAGAGCCAGGCTTCCCTGGTGGCGCAGTGGTTGAGAGTCCGCCTGCCGACGCAGGGGACACGGTTTCGTGCCCCGGTCCGGGAAGATCCCGCATGTCGTGGAGCAGCTGGGCCTGTGAGCCATGGCCGCTGAGCCTGCGCGTCCGGAGCCTGTGCTCCACAACGGGAGAGGCCACAACAGTGAGAGGCCCACGTACTGCAAAAAAACCCAAAAAAAACCAAAAAAATAACACAAGAGATATCAAATGTTGGTTAGGGTATGGAGAAAAGGGAACCCTTGTACATTGTAGTTGAGAATGTAACCTGATACAGCCATTACAGAAAATATTAGGAAGATTCCTCAGAAAAATAAAAATAGAACTACCTATGATTTAGCAATCGCAATTCTGCGTATATATCTAAAGAAAATAAAATGAGTATCCCTAAGAGATATCTACACTCCCTTGTTCATTGCAACATTATTCACAATAGCCAAGATACAGAAACAGCTTAAGTGTCCATCGATAGATAAATGGATAAAGAAAATGTGGTACATATATTCAATGGAATATCATTAAGCCATAAAACAGAAGGAAATAAAGTTGACCCTTTCTTTTTTTTAAACATGAATTACATTATTCAATCCCCACAACAATCCTTTGTGGGTTTTTGTTTTTTATTTAAAAAATTTTTTTAACATCTTTATTGGAGTATAATTGCTTTACAATGGTGTCTTAGTTTCTGCTGTATAAAAAAGTGAATCGGCTATACATAAAGATATATGCCCATATCTCCTCCCTCTTGTGTCTCCCTCTCATCCTCCTATCCCACCCATCTAGGTGATCACAAAGCACCGAGATGATCTCCCTGTGCTATGTGGCTGTTTCCCACTAGCTATCTATTATACATTTGGTAGTGTATATATGTCCATGCCACTCTCTCGCTTTGTCCCAGCATACCCTTCCCCTCCCCGTGTCCTCAAATCCATTCTCTACATCTTTATTCCTGCCCTGCTCCTAGGTTTTTCAGAGCCAGTTTTTTTTCTTTTTTCTTTTTTTTTTAGATTCCATATATATATATATATATGTTAGCATACGGTATTTGTTTTTCTCTTTCGGACTTACTACACTCTGTATGACAGACTCTAGGTCCATCCACCTCACTACAAATAACCCACTTTTGTTTCATTTTATAGCTGAGTAATATTCCATTGTATATATGTGCCACATCTTCTTTATCCATTCATCTGTTGATGGACACTTAGGTTGCTTCCATGTCCTGGCGATTGTAAATAGAGCTGCAATGAACATTTTGGTACATGACTCTTTTTGAATTATGGTTTTTTCAGGGTATATGCCCAGTAGTGGGATTGCTGGGTCATATGGTAGTTCTACTTTTAGTTTTTTAAGGAACCTCCATACTGTTCTCCATAGTGGCTGTATCAATTTACATTCCCACCAACAGTGCAAGAGGGTTCCCTTTTCTCCACACCCTCTCCAGCATTTATTGTTTGTAGATTTTTTGACGATGGCCATTCTGACTGGTGTGAGGTGATATCTCACTGCAGTTTTGATTTTCATTTCTCTAATGATTAGTGACGCTGAGCATCCTTTCATGTGTTTGCTGGTAACCTGTATATCTTCTTTGGAGAAATGTCTATTTAGGTCTACTATCCATTTTTGGATTGGGTTGTTTGGTTTTCTGATATTGAGCTGCATGAGCTGCTTATAAAGTTTGGAGATTAACCCTTTGTCATTTGCTTCATTTGCAAATATTTTCTCCCGTTCTGAGGGTCGTGCTTTCATCTTGTTTTTGGTTTCCATTGCTGTGCAAAAGCTTTTAATTTTCATTAGGTCTCATTTGTATATTTTTGTTTTTATTTCCATTTCTCTAGCGGTGGGTCAAAAAAGATCTTGCTGTGATTTATATCATATACTGCTCTGCCTATGTTTTCCTCTAAGAGTTTTATAGCGTCTGGTCTTACATTTAGGTATTTAATCCATTTTGAGTTTATTTTTGTGTATGGTGTTAGGGAGTGTTCTAAATTCAGTCTTTTACATGTAGCTGTCCAGTTTTCCCAGCACCATTTATTGAAGAGTCTGTCTTTTCTCCATTGTATGTTCTTGCCTCCGTTATCAAAAATAAGGTGACCATATGTGCATGGGTTTATCTCTGGGCTTTCTATCCTGTTCCATTGATCTATATTTCTGCTTTTGTGCCAGTACCATACTGTCTTGATTACTGTAGCTTTGTAGTATAGTCTGAAGTCAGGGAGATTGATTCATTCAGCTCCGTTTTTCTTTCTCAAGATTGCTTTGGCTATTTTGGGTCTTTTGCATTTCCATACAAACTGTGAAATTTTTTGTTCTATTTTTGTGAAGAATGCCATTTATAGTTTGATAGGGATTGCACTGAATGTATAGATTGCTTTGGGTCATATAGTCATTTTCACAATGTTGATTCTTCCAATCCAAGAACATGGTATATCCCTCCATCTGTTTGTAACATCTTTAATTTCTTTCATCAGTGTCATAGCTTTCTGCATACAGGTATTTTTTCTCCTTAGGTAGGTTTATTCCTAGGTATTTTATTCTTTTTCTTGCAATGGTAAGTGGGAGTGTTTCCTTAATTTCTCTTTCAGATTTTTCATGATTAGTGTAAGGGAATGCAAGAGATTTCTGTGCATTAATTTTGTATCCTGCTATTTTACCAAATTCATTGATTAGCTCTAGTAGTTTTCTGGTAGCATCTTTAGGATTCTCTATGTGTAGTATAATGTCATCTGCAAACAGTGACAGCTTTAGCTCTTTTCCAATTTGGATTCATTTTGTTTCTTTTTCCTCTTGGATTGCTGTGGCTAAAACTACCAAAACTATGTTGAGTAACAGTGATGAGAGTGGATAACCTTACCTTGTTCCTGATCTTACAGGAAATAGTTTCAGTTTTTCACCACTGAGAATGTTGTTGGCTGTGGGTTTATCATATATGGCCTTCATTATGTTGAGGTAACTTCCCTCTAGGCCTACTTTCTGGAGGGTTTTTATCATAAATGGGTGTTGAATTTTGTAAAAAGCTTTTTCTGCATCTATTGAGATGATCATATGGTTTTTCTCCTTCAGTTTGTTAATATTGTGTATCACATTGATTGATTTGTGTATATTGAAGAATCTTTGCATTCCTGGGGTAAACCTCTCTTGATCATGGTGTATGGTACTTTTAATGTGCTCTTGGATTCTTTTGCTAGTATTTTGTTGAGGGTTTTTGCATCTATGTTCATCAGTGATAGTGGCCTGTAGTTTTCTTTCTTTGTGACATCTTTGTCTCATTTTGCCATGAGGGTGATTGTGGTCTCATAGAATGAGTTTGGGAGTATTTCTCTCTCTGCTATATTTTGGAAGAGTTTGAGAAGGATAGGTGTTAGCTCTTTTCTAAATGTTTCATAGAATTCACCTGTGAAGCCATCTGGTCCTGGGCTTTTGTTTGTTGGAAGATTTTTAATCACAGTTTCAATTTCAGTGCTTGTGATTGGTCTGTTTATATTTTCTCTTTCTTCCTGGTTCAGTCTAGGAAGGTTGGGCATTTCTAAGAATTTGTCCACTTCTTCCAGGTTGTCCATTTTATTCGCATATTTTTGCTTGTAGTAATCCCTCATGATCCTTTGTATTTCTGCAGTGTCAGTTGTTACTTCTCCTTTTTCATTTCTAATTCTATTGATTTGAGTCTTCTTCCTTTTTTTCTTGATGAGTCTGGCTAATGGTTTATCAATTTTGTTTATCTTTTCAAACAACCAGCTTTTAGTTTTATTGATCTTTGCTCTTGTTTCTTCATTTCTTTTTCATTTATTTCTGATCTTATCTTTATGTTTTCATTCCTTCTGCTAACTTTGAGGGTTTTTTGTTCTTCTTTCTGTAATTGCTTTAAGTGTAAGGCTAGGTTGTTTATTTGAGATGTTTTTTGTTCTTTGAGGTAGGATTGTATTGCTATAAACTCCCTCTTAGAACTGCTTTTGCTGCATTCCCTAGGTTTTGGGTCATTGTGTTTTCACTGTCATTTGTTTCTAGGTACTTTTTGATTTCATATTTGAGTTCTTCAGTGATCCCTTGGTAATTTAGTAGTGTATTGTTTAGCCTCCATGTGTTTTTATTTTTTACAGTTTTTCCTGTAATTGATATCTAGTCTCATAGCATTTTGGTCAGAAAAGATCCCTGATATGATTTCAATTTTCTTAAATTTACCAAGTCTTGATTTGTGTCCCAAGATATGATCTATCCTGGAGAATGTTCCATGAGCACTTGAAAAGAACGTGTATTTTGTTGTTTTTGGATGGAATGTCCTATAAATATCAATTAAGTCCATCTTGTTTAATGTATCATTTAAAGCTTGTGTTTCCTTATTTATTTCATTTTGGATGATCTGTCCATTGGTGAAAGTGGGGTGTTAAAGTCCCCCACAATTACTGTGTTACTGTAAATTTCCCCTTTTATGGCTGTTAACATTTGCCTTATGTATTTAATTGTTCCTATGTTGGGTGCATAAATATTTACAATTGTTATATCTTCTTCTTCTTTTATTGATCCCTTGATCATTATGTAGTGTCCTTCTTTGTCTCTTGTAATAGTCTTTATTTTAAAGTCTATTTTGTCTGATATGAGAATTTCTACTCCAGCTTTCCATTGATTTCCATTTGCATGGAATATCTTTTTCCATCCCTTCACTTTCAGTCTGTATGTGTCCCTAGGTCTGGAGTGGGTATCTTGCAGACAGCATATATACTGGTCTTGTTTTGTATCTATTCAGTCAATCTATGTCTTTTGGTTGGAGCATTTAATCCATTTACATTTAAGGTAGTTTTCGATATGCATGTTCCTATTACCATTTTCTTAATTGTTTGTTATTGTAGGTTTTTTCCTTCTCTTGTTTTTCCTGCCTAGTGAAATTCCTGTAGCATTTGTTGTACAGCTGGTTTGGTGGTGCTGAATTCTCTTAGCCTTTTATTGTCCTTAAAGGTTTTAATTTCTCCATCAAATCTGAATGAGATCCTTGCTGGGTAGAGTAATCTTGGTTGTAGGTTTTTCCCTTTCATCATTTAAAATATGTCCTGCCACTCCCTTGTGGCTTGCAGAGTTTCTGCTGAGAGATCAGCTGTTAACCTTATGGGGATCCCCCTGTGTGTTATTTGTTCTTTTTCCTTTGCTGCTTTTAATATGTTTTCTTTGTATTTAATTTTTGATAGTTTGATTAATATGTGTCTTGGCATGTTTCTCCTTGGATTTATTGTGTATGATACTCTCTGGACTTCGTGCACTTGATTGACCAATTCCTTTCCCATATTAGGGAAGTTTTCAACTATAATCTCTTCAAATATTTTCTCAGTCACTTTCTTTTTCTCTTCTTCTTCTGGGACCCCTATAATTCAAATGTTTGTGCTTTTAATGTTGTCCCATAGGTCTCTGAGACTGTCCTCAATTCTTATCATTCTTTTTTCTTTATTCTTCTCTGTGGTAGTTATTTCCACTACTTTATTTTTCAGGTCACTTATCCGTTCTTCTGCCTCAGTTATTCTGGTATTGATTCGTCCTAGAGAATTTTTCATGTCATCTATTGTGTTGTTCATGATTGTTTGTTTGCTCTTTAGTTCTTCTAAGTCTTTGTTAATCATTTCTTGTATTTTCTGTCTTCTATTTCCAAGATTTTGGATCATATTTACTATCATTACTCTGACTTCTTTTTTGGGTAAACTGCCTATTTCCTCTTCATTTGTTTGGTCTGGTGGGTTTTTACCTTGCTCATTCATCTGCTGTGTTTTTCTCTGTCTTCTCATCTTGCTTAACTTACTGTGTTTGGGGTCTCCTTTTCACACGCTGCAGGTTTGTAGTTTCCGTTGTTTTTGGTGTCTGCCCCCAGTGGCTATGGTTGGTTAAGTGGGTTGTGTAGGCTTCCTGGTGGAGGGGACTGGTGCCTGTGTTCTGGTGGATGAAACTGTATCTTGTCTTTCTTGTGGGCAGGACCACATGTGGTGGTGTGTTTTGGGGTGTCTGTGACCTTACTATGATTTTAGGCAGCCTCTCTGCTAATGGGTGTGGTTGTGTTCCTGTCTTCCTAGTAGTTTGGCATAGGATGTCTAGCAATGTAGCTTGCTGATCGTTGAGTGGAGTTGGGTCTTAGCATTGAGATGGAGATCTCTGGGAGAGCTTTCACTGTTTGATATTACTTGGAACAAGGAAGTCTCTGGTAGACCAATGTCCTGAAGTCGGCTCCCCACCTCAGAGGCACAGGCCTGACACCCAGCTGGATCACCATATCCCTGTCAGCCACATTGCTCCCAAGTCTACAGTTGCTCCCAAAATCCACCCCTCAATTTTGGGATGATTTGTTGTCTATTCAGGTATTCCAGAGATGCAGGGTACATCAAGTTGATTTTGGAGAATTAATCCACTGCTCCTGAGGCTGCTGGGAGAAATTTCCCTTTCTCTTCTTTTTCCACACAGCTCCTGGGGTTCAACTTTGGACTTGGCCCTGCCTATGCATGTAGGTCACCTGAGGGCGTCTGTTCTTCGCTCAGACAAGATGGGGTTAAAGTAGCAGCTGATTAGTGGGCTCTGGGTCACTCAGGCCATGGGAAAGGAGGGTTATGTGATGCAGGGTGAGCCTGTGGTGGCAGAGAGCAGCGTGATGTTGCAGCAGGCTGAGATGCACCGTGTGTTCTCCTGGGGAAGTTGTCCCTGGATCAGAGGACCCTGGCAGTGGCGGGCTGCACAGGCTCCCAGGAGGGTAGGTGTGGATAGTGACCTGTACTTGCACACAGGCTTCTTTGTGGCTGGAACAGCAGCCTTCGTGTTTCATTCCTGTCTCTGGTGTCCATGCTGATAGCTGCGGCTTGCATCCATCTCTGGAGCCTGTTTAGGCGGTGCTCTGAATCCCCTGTCCTCATGCACCCCGAAACAATTGTCTCTTTTCTCTTAGGCATGTCCCAACTTTTTTCCGTACTCCCTCCCTGCTAGCTGTGGCACACTAGCTCCCTTTAGGCTGTGTTCATGCAGCCAACCCCTGTCTCCCTGGGATCTGACCTCCGAAGCCCGAGCCTCAGCTTCCATCCCCCACCTGTCCCAGCTGGCGGGTGAGCAGACAAGCCTCTCGGGCTAGTGATTCCTAGTTGGCATAGATCCTCTCTTTGGGAATCTGTCTGCTTTGCCCTCTGCACCCCTGTTGCTGAGCTGTCCTCCATGGTTCCAAAGCTTCCCCCCCACTACCCCCCGTCTCCGCCAGTGAAGGGGCTTCCTAGAGTGTGGAAACTTTTCCTCCTTCACAGCTCCCACTCAGTGGTGCAAGTCCCATCCCTATTCTTTTGTCTCTGTTTTTTCTTTTTTCCTTTGACCTACCCAGGTACGTGGGGAATTTCTTGTCTTTTGGGAAGTCTGAGGTCTTCTGCCAGCATTCAGTAGGTGTTCTGTAGGAGTTGTTCCACATGTAGATGTAGTTCTGATGTATTTGTGTGTAGGAAGGTGATCTCCGTGTCTTACTCCCCTGCCATCTTGAAGGTCTGTCCCCTCAGTTGACTCTTGAACAGTGAGGGACTTAGGGGTGAAGTAAAAAATCCATGAGTAACTTTACAGTGGGCCCTTTGTAGCCTCAGTTCAGCATGTGCAGATTCAGCCAAGTGTGGATCACGTAGTACTATAGTATGTATTCATTGAAAAAAAATCAGTTTATAAGTGGGTCTGTGTAGTTCAAACCCATGCTTTTCAAGGGTCAACTATAATGCCATTTGTGACAACATGGATAAACTTGGAGAACATTATGCTAAATGAGGTAAGCCAAAGAAAGACAGACAAATACTGTATGATCTCATTTGTACGTGGAATCTAAAACGTCAAGCTCATAGAAGCAGAGAATAGAATGGTGGATACAGGGGCTGGGGGGTAGGAGAAATGAGGAGATGTTGGTCAAAATGTACACAGTTTCAGTTATAAGGTGAATAAGTTCTGAAGATCTAGTGAGTACAGTTAATAATACTGCATTGTATAACTGAAATTTGCAAAGAGAGTAAATCTTAAGTGTTCTTAACTATGTGATGTGATGGATGTGTTTATTAGCTTGATTGTGATAATTTTTTCACAATGTACAGTTGACACTTGAACAACTCGGGGGTTGGGAGTGCCAAACCACATGCAGTCGAAAATCCATGTATAACTTTATAGGTGGAACTTTATAGCTGGCCTTCTTTATGTGTGGTTCCACATTTACAGATTCAACCAATTGAAGATCATGTAATTCAGTACTGCACATTTATTGAAATAAATCTGCATATAAGTAGACATGCGCAATTCAAACCTGTGTTTTTCAAGGGTCAGCTAGATACATATATCAAAATCATCACATTGTATGTCTTAAATATATAAAATTTTTATTTGCTAATTTTACCTCAGTGAAACTGGGGGGAAAATGGCCTTTAACTTAATCACATCTGCAAAATCTCTTTTGCCATGTAACATATTCACAGGTTCAGAGGATTAGGACATGAGCATCTTTGGAGGGACCATTACTTTGCCTACCACATTCTGCCATATAACCCGCCAAATTTATGTCCATCTCACAAAATACATTTAACCCATCACAAGTTTCTCCTCAAATCTCAATTATAGTATCAACTCAAAGTCTAAAATACCATCAGCTCAAAAGTCCAAATCTCATTATATATATTTGCTAAATCCAGTATGATGAGGCTATTGGTATAGTCCATCCTGGGACATAATTCCTAACCATCTGTGTACTTGTGAAACTTAAGAAACAAGTTATCTGCTCCCAAATATGATGATGAGATAGGCACAGGAGATCAGTTATAAACATTCCAGTTCAAAAGAGGGCAGCAGCTTATCCTTTTATTCTTCCATTTGCTCCTCAAATTTTTCCAGTATTCCAAGACATTTACACATTTTCAAGCATTTATTAGAGCAACACCTCACACCAATCCCTCCCTTCTCCCTACCCCATCCTACACAACCTATAGTTTTTATAATCATTTATTAGTTTTGCCATTTTTGAACATTATGTAAATGAAGTCGTACTGTATCTACTCTCTGGCTTTTCTGGGGGGTCAGCATAATGTTTTGAATTTTCCTTGTTTTCGGTGTCAGTACTTAATTTCTTTTTATACTGAGTAGTATTCTGCTGTATAAATGTGCTACAATATGTTTATCTATTCTCCTGTTTATGGATATTTGGGGGGGGTTTCAGTTTTTGGAATAAGTTGCTATGAACTTTCTTTTAATAAGTCAACCTGTGGACATGTATTTTTGGTAAACACATAATATTGAAATTGTTGTGTCATAGTGTAGATGTATGTTTAACTTTAAAAAAATTGCTTGTGTCATTTTACACTTGAGAAATAGTATAGTATAAACACCTTGGTTGCTCTATACATCCACCAACACTTGGGATGGTCAGTCTGCTTGGTTTTACATTTTCTAGTAGGTGTACCTCATTGTGGTTTACACTTACTCTACACTGATGACTAATGATGTTGAGCATCTTTTTATTTCCCTTCTCCTCCCAAACTACTTTTAAGACTTTCTTATTATCATAGGTTTTTATAAATTTGATTATATTTTACCTTGATGTAGTTGGCTTTTGTTTTTGGTGTGTGTGCTTATCTTGCTTGGAGTACGTTATGTTTTCTGGTTCTGTGGCTTAATAATACTTTAATATTATTAAAAAACAATCTCCTTTTCTTTTGGGGATTCCACTTACACATATGTTAGACCATTTGATATTGTCCTACAAATCTTGAGACTCTTTTTTTTTCTTTTCTCCTCTTTTCAGTTGTATTTTTTCTATTGCTTTGTCTTCAAGTTCATTGATCTTCTCTTCTTCAGTACTTAATGTACGATTAATTCCATCTAATAATTTTTTTGGAGTCAGATATATTGAAATATAATTCATATACAGTAAAATTAATTTCTTTTGGTGAATTTTTTATTTCAATGAATTTTTTATTTCAGGTACTGCATCTTCCATCTCAAGAAGTTCTAATTGGTCTTCTTTTTCTATTTTTTTCTCATTGTGTTTATGTTTTTCTTTACATTTTAAACATATTTTAATAGCCATCTTAAAAATCCTTTTCTGTTTGTCTATCATCTCAGTTTCAGTTGTCTGGTTGTTGAGTGTTTAGATTTTGTATCCATCCTTTAAAAGATCTTTGTTATGCAGTAATTTCTTAAAAAACTGCTAGATTGTTCTGGGCTTTTTTTTTTCTTTTTCTTTTTGAGATTTATTAGAAAGTATCCAGAATTATCTTCACACTAGGGCTAGGTTAGCCTTACTCCTAAGGTGTGGCCTTTCTAGAGCCCCTCCTGAATGCCTCAGGTGTTCAGTGAGCTTTCTCCCTCTGGCTGAATAAAATTTGGATATCTCTCAGCTTTGTATAAGCTCTGATGCTTGTTTTTTCCCAGTAGTTGTTCTTTACTTAGCATCATATGTTTTACTCCCAACTTATGTGCAGCTTTGTAACCAGTCAAAGATTCAAGAGTATCTTATGCAGATTTTTGGAGTTCTCTTTTGCATGGTTTTTTCCTCTCAGGTACTCTGTTTTCTAAATTCTGGCTAACATTAGTCTTTGTTTCTCATAACTTTGCTGTCTGTCTCTTCAATCCAGTGACACATCCATAGTCTGTTTGTATTCTCCCTTTATATGCAGCAGTCAGAATATGTCTCCAGGCAAAAAGTCCAGGCAATTGTATGGTTAACTTTATTTGTTTCCTTTCTCTCAGAATTATGATCCCATGCTGTTTGTTGTCCAATATGTAGAATATATATGAAATATGAAAACAATTGTTTCATACATTTACTCTACTATTCTTGTTTTTTACAATGAGAGGTCTAATCAAGTACCAGTTATTCTATTAGGGCAAGAGACCATGATTAATTTTTGAATGCATACATCAAGCTATCAATCAAAAGCCATAGCACCTATTATGAACTTTTGTTTGTTTGCTTTGACAGTTAGATTTAGAGTCTAATTTTCCTCATAAATCTCTCCTAAAAGAAAGATATTAAAATTAAAATCATCATTAAAGTAATTGCTGCATTATTTATAGAGGATGCAAGATAAACTTTATACTCATTATCTTGATGACATCTGGGTTCCCCATCTAAATGAAGATATAAAATATTTGGCAGGATTCAAAGACAAGCCACTCAAATGCATGAGATTAAAGGACCTACTTGGCATATATGAAGAGAGGTCAGGAGAACTGCATTTATTTAACACTTGGACAAGCAACTTAGGAAAGAAAGTAGTAGTCACCAAAATCAGAAATGGTTATACTATAGAGGTCATAACCACGTGTTCTTGCACTCCATTAAGGATATAAATATATTTAAAGACTAGAGGGAAGGTCTACATAACATACAAAGCTCAATGTACTCCAAAAGTTTCCTAAATAGTTTTAAATTGTTAGGGATGTGAATTTTTTTTCTGCTTGAGACATGAACAAACAGCAGGGCATTTTCTTTGCAAGATGATTTAGATGTGAGATTAGCAGTAAGTTAAATAAACTACCCAGGTTCTTTTTGGCCTCTGATTCTAATAGTACTAAGAAGACTTTTCTTCTGCTTCCTGACTGCCGCTTTCCTAGATTTTATGGAATTGGTTCTCATTATTTTTTTTCAGTAGGAAGATTTTTTTTGCTATTCTCTTTTCAGTTGCCTGGGGTCTTTGTTAAGATAGAAAAACAGAGTTCTTGGTTTCACTGTCTCTTTTTTTTTTTAACAGGAAGTATTTTTAAAAAAAAGATTTATCATTTATTTATTTTATTATTTATTTATTTTTGACTGCATCGCGTCTTAGTTGAGGCATGTGCGTTCTTTTGTTGTGGTGTGCCGGTTTCTCTCTAGTTGTGGTATGCTGGTTTTCTCTTCTCTAGTTGAGGCACATGAGCTCAGTAGTTGTGGCATGTGGGCTTAATTGCCCCATGGTATGTGGGATCTTAGTTCCCTGACCAGGGATTGAACCCATGGTCCCTGCATTGGAAGGCAGATTCTTTATCACTGGACCACCAGGGAAGTCCACAACAGGAAGTATTGTTTAGAAAATTAAATACCAGTACCTATATTTGTACTCAAAATCATTTATTTATTTATTTCTGCTTTGCTGTGTGGCATGCAGGATCTTAGTTCCCTGACCCAGGGATCAAACCCATGCCCCCTGCATTGGGAGTGTGGAGTCTTAACCACTGGAACACCAAGGAAGCCCCCCAAATCATTATTTATGGGGCTCATTGCAGCAGAATCCAGGACAAACAGCCTCTATATTTTAATCTAATTCTCAGGCAAAATTTTTGCTTAAAAGAAAGATGATGAATTGATGTGAATTTTTAAAAAATATTGAAACAGGGAAAAATTCCCAACTGCTGCAGAGTAGTAATTTCTTTAACTTTTTTTTACAAGACATCTGCTTGTGGAAATCAATCACATTAGAAGAGAAACTGTCTTTTAGAGCCCCCTTTGAAAATTATTTATCCCTTTAGATTTTCTTTCTAAGATGTAACTTGAAAATTACATTGGCACATAACGTATTCTTTTCCACAGGAATAGAACTCAATAGTTGTTTTTTAGCTGAGGGAATGGTAATGTTCTTGACAATTGTTCTAGGGGAAGGGTCAAGTTCAAGTCCTTAGAAGATATATAATGTGGTATTGGATTTACCAAGAAAAGGCTTTTAGCCAGGACAAAAAGACAGACAGAGCCCTTGACTTATTACTATCTTTTCTCTGGTTAATATTTGTTCCATATTATTTGTTTTATGTACATGCTTATTGGGTGCTCTCTTATGTAATATAATATGAATAGATAGTGAAACTCCATGTCCCCTCAAGTATCTCCCTAATTAATTATTATTGCAACATAACCCCCTTATTCAAATAGTCCCATGATTTAAAAAAAATATGGAAGTGGGTTAGATAACAGGTGGAATGGATCAGTTAATTGTTACTTAGCAAGTCATCAGTAAAAACTGAGCCTGAGAGGCTAATGTATATTTTTAAGGCAGGCTTATGTTGTGAGAAGTCCTGACGTAAAAAGTACCCCCTATTGTGCTTCTTTTGTGCCCTCAGATGTTAGGAAGAATGATGATAGAACCTGGGCAGGACTAGTAGAAGGAGGTGAGAGGACCATAAAATGACGTTGATTGTCTGGACTAATTTGACGAACCTAACATCTGTCTGACCATGGTAACACCTCACAATTTTACCACTCTGTGCCTATCTCTCTTGTATGTCCAATCTATCTTTGTGTTTATTTATCTTGTATTGCATAGACTTACTTGTAAAGAAAAACATTCCCAGACAGAAGGCAGAGTGTTAATCATTATTATTATTATTATTATTTTGGGAACACAGAGCATACCTAGCAGAGTCTCTTCTGCTAGTACTGCTGAAAAAAACCCGAATGACCATGGCCGTGGCATGTGAGAGGAGGGTATGAAGTATATGCTAGCATTTGGTATGTTGGTGCACATGAATCTCTACAGGACTAGGGTACTGAAAGCAAACTCAACTAGTTTTAGTTGAAGCAGTCTTTCCATATTATGGTTAGCTGACAGTCATAAGTGAAGTCCTCAGAATCAGGATGTAGACAAGATATACTTAGGATAACTACTCTGATGACAGCTCAAATATAACATTTTATTTGAATGTCTGTTGTAGAATTTATGGCATACTGTCCTGTATTAGAGTTATTTAAAAGCTAGACTGTGAGCTGCTGGAAGGCAGGAATGGTGTGTTATTAATTATTGCATTCATGTAACGCTTACTCCAGTGCTTTATTGCTAGAGGGAGCTCAACCAAGTTTTCTGAATTGAATTGAATACATTATGATGTCTTCTGACTCTTAGCTCCAAAAACTTATGTAAAATAAATAATAATGGTGTTTGGTGCATCCTATTACAAGAGAATCCAAATCTAACAACAAAGGGTTACCCATGGGATGTACAGAATAAAGAGACTCGTTGAGTCTTTCCTAAAGATATAGCAAGTGAGACTGAGAGAAGCTTCTCTTCAAAAGGCAAAACAAAACAAATCAAGAAATCTCTACTTTCTCCCTTGTGAATGTAAAAATGTGTGTAATATTCTGGTGAAGAGAGAAAAAATTTGGTGTTGTTATTCCCCATTATTCCTTTTAATATAAAGTAAGTCAATGAATAAACTTTATATATTATATTCTGAAACTTTAAAAAAGATTTTTAAAAACTTTAATTTTTTAAAAAGCCTCTCTTCTCCCAGCGTCCTCCCCAATCTCATTAACTTTTCAAAAAGGAGACATAGTCAGCCAGTCAGTCACCTCAAAACCAAAACATATTCTGTCTTCATAACAATTTTTTTGGAGAGTAAAGAAAGGAAATGAAATAATTAAAATAATTGGGAATGCTATTTACATTTTTTTTTTTTTTTTGCGGTACGCGAGCCTCCCACTGCCGCGGCCTCTCCCATTGCGGGGCACAGGCTCCGTAGCGCAGGCTCAGCGGCCATGGCTCACGGGCCCAGCCGCCCCACGGCATGTGGGATCTTCCTGGACCGGGGCATGAACCCGCGCCCCCTGCATCGGCAGGCAGGCTCTTAACCACTGCGCCACCAGGGAAGCCCGCTATTTACATTTTGAGTGAAAATAACAGTTATATATTTTATGAACAGCACAGTATATCCTACACAATCATGTTTCAAATCTTCAAGCAATTCTTTAATATACAGAGATGAAAGCATATATTACAGATATAACTATGCTCAAATGTAAATTTGGCTGGGCTTCCCTGGTGGCGCAGTGGTTAAGAGTCCACCTGTCGATGCAGGGGACACGGGTTCGTGCCGTGGTCCAAGAAGATCCCACATGCCACAGAGCGGCTAGGCCCGTGAGCCATAGCCTCTGAGCCTGCGCGTCCGGAGCCTGTGTTCCGCAAGGAGAGAGGCCACAACAGTGAGAGGCCCGTGTACCACAAAAAAAAAAAAAAAAAAAAGTAAATTTGATAAAATAGTCTTTATTTCCTTTTATATTGAATAGCTGGAAATATATAACAGAAAATTTGTTCACTTCTGATAGAGGAGAATTAAGTATTACTTGTTTGTTTCAATCTATTTATCTGTGCATTCTTTTGTTTAGGGACTTCAGTAATAATTATTCCATATTTTTAGGTTTTCCTCAATTGAGAGGGAGCTCATATTATTTATTTCCCTCATTCTCCCGATCAAATTAGATCACACCATAAAGTGTACAGAAGTAGAAATGTAATGTTGTACACATGAACTTATATAATGTTATAAATCAATGTTATCTCAATAAAAATAAATGAAAACAAAACAAAAATAAATAAATTTGTTTATAAATAATGCACAAATAAACTGCAAAGAGGTCTGCATGTATTAGCTCTCTGGTCTTGGGCAAGTTATTTGACTTCTTTGAGCTTCAGTTTCATCATCTGTAACATGAAGCTAATATTTACTTTGCAGTATGGTTATATGGATTAAATAATATAATATTAGAAATACTTATCTTGGAGACTAGGAACATAATGATGCTTAATAAATGGTATAGCCCTTCAAATTTTACATCTTACTTATTTCAACATTTTTGTTTTTTTTCTAACATAATTTGGCTTAACCAGCTGAAAAACACAATAGCAAATTGGGTGTGGTCTACTTTCTCTCTTAGAAGCATATCTTCAGAATCAAGAGGAATGATTTGGAGCAGCCATTCAAGGCACAGCATATTCTGTCAAGAGGTACAAAGCTCAGGTAAGAATACATCTGAGCAGAACAGAGAAAATGGAAGTCACTGTGCAAAATTTGCTCTTGGCTACCTCTCACTTATTACTGTTCCCCAGCTACCTTTTCCCCATATCTCTTTTTTCTTTTCTTGAATTCTTACATTAAGAAAAAGCATGTTTCTTCAATATGGGGGTTTTCATGAAAATGAACAGAAAGGAATTGAAGTTATTATAACATAAGGAGAAAGATGGAACTTATTTTTCTGAGATTGGTGGATAAGTTAAACATCAAACCAACTCTTCAATATTAGGGCTAATATTAGAAGAGAGGTGCCATGGATAAAGAATTCCTCAAATATTCTATATTTTTAGTTAATCATTTTCATCACATTCTTTTTTTTTTTTTTGCAGTACGCGGGCCTCTCACTGTTGTGGCCTCTCCCGTTGCAGAGCACAGACTCTGGACGCGCAGGCTCAGCGGCCATGGCTCACGGGCCCAGCCGCTCCACAGTATGTGGGATCTTCCCGGACCAGGGCACGAACCCGTGTCCCCTGCATCGGCAGGCGGACTCTCAACCACTGCGCCACCAGGGAAGCCCTTCATCACATCGTTATCAAAGATGTCGCCCAGAATTTGTGGCAAAGTCTCTCCTCTTTTTATTTTACTTTTTGCGGTACGCGGGCTTCTCACTGTTGTGGCCTCTCCCGTTGCGGAGCACAGGCTCCGGACGCGCAGGCTCAGCGGCCATGGCTCACGGGCCTAGCCGCTCCGTGGTACGTTGGATCTTCCCAGACCGGGGCACAAACCCGTGTCCCCTGCATCGGCAGACGGACCCTCATCCACTGTGCCACCAGGGAAGCCCTCTCCTCTTTTTAAACATCTTACTGCAATGTCTGTGGTGGCATTTAGAAGGAATGTGTGGTCTGACTATTACTTCACCCTCTTTTGTTATCTATGACATATTATTATACAACAAAGAAATAATAATAATAGCAAATATATATATAGTACTTACTATGTACAAGATACCATTCAAAGTGCTTGATTTATACTATTTAATCACCAAAAAAGTCTTATACTGTAGGTACAATTATCATCATTTCCATTTTACAGATGAACAAACTATGTCACAGCAAAGTTAAGTTACTCACCCAAGCTCAGTGTGCAAAATGACAAAGCCTAGATTGGGTGGAGGCCTTCTGGCTCCAGAATCTTGCCTCTTGCCTCTTGCCTCTTAATTACTACCTTATTTTGCCTCAAGTTGGTTGGCAGATTAGAGCAAAGGAGAAAAGCATATGCAATATACATCAACTATGGGAAGCACATTGGCCTCTTTTAGGCTTTGGGTATTGTGTCTCTAAGGCAAACTAAATGGCAATCCAAACATTGGAAGAGTGAAAGATATTTTCCCTGTTAGGGTAGAAGAGTCTTGGATAAGATGCACGTTTTGTAATCATGTGCTCTTGAACAAATCACTTAATCTTCTTCTGTCTTATTCTTTTATTTTTCTGAATTAAATGCCTATTGGGATTTTTAAAAAATTAATTTATTTATTTTTGGCTGTGTTGGGTCTTCGTTTCTGTGCGAGGGCTTTCTCCAGTTGTGGTGAGTGGGGACCACTCTTCATCGCAGTGCGCGGGCCTCTCACTGTCGCGGCCTCTCTTGTTGAGGAGCATAGGCTCCAGATGCGCAGTCTCAGTAGTTGTGGCTCACGGGCCCAGTTGCTCCGCGGCATATGGGATCTTCCCAGACCAGGGCTCGAAGCCATGTCCCCTGCATTAGCAGGCAGGTTCTCAACCACTGCGCCACCAGGGAAGCCCTATTGGGATATTTTAATATCAAATATGAAAATACTCTAAAAGGTAGAACCTACATGCAAGTTGGGAAATTGATTTAATATAAAAAAGTCCAACAATAATGGTTTTACTTTTGTAACTCAAGTCCAGTTTATTGGTTTCCTTGTTTGTAAAAAGCAGAAAATAAAGATATGTAACTCATAGAATCAGTAAGAGTATATATATATATATATATATATATATATATATATATATATATATAAAACTAGGCACTTTACACTTTACTTTTTCCTTATTAAAACTTATTTTATTTTTTATTAATATAATTTATATCAGGTGTACACTTTGAAAAAATAGTCTCTACTTTCTCATCATTAAATCATACCTTAAACAATTAGTGTCTGGGTTCATTTTCCAGTAGATACTATTGCTGTTCTCATCGAGGTCACCAATGTTCTCCTCATTGTCAGATTTTACAGGCATATTTCAGAAACTATTCCCTTTACCCACTGGCAGCAGAGTTAAAACTCTCTCTCACTGCTGTAGTACTTGGTATATCTCTGACATGGGTTTCCCTCTTTGTTGGGTCATTGTTTATTTATACATCTCATTCCTCTCACTAAATTATGAGCTCCTTGAGTATAAGAGTCATTACTTTTTACCTATCTTTGTAATCCTAACTTAATTCCTGGAACATAGTGAGCACTTGCTAAATAGAGACAGATGAGCAGTAAGTGGTAGGAGGTAAGTTATGTGTCCGCTCTTTATTCGTAATCCATTTGCTAGGCATGACTAAATGACCTCAGGAAAGCATAGATGGCCTGCTATAAGCAGGATTTTTTTAGGATGAAGCTTGAAGTATATAGAACTGAAGCCAAGGAAAAATAGAGACAGTTCAGTCCATAATCAGTTTGAATCAATTGAATCTTGTGTCACATTAAAATTATGCTCAACCACATCTTCTTTTTCCACTCCTCTGTCGATGGACATTTACGTTGTTTCCATGTCCTGGCTATTGTAAATAGTGCTGCAATGAACATTGGGGTGATGTATCTTTTTGAATTATGGCTTTATCCAGGTATATGCCCAGGAGTGGGATTGCTGGATCATATGATAGCTCTATTTTTAGTTTTTTAAGGAACTTCCGTACTGTTCTCCATAGTGGCTGTATCAATTTACATTCCCACCAACATTGTAGGAGGGTTACCTTTTCTCCATACCCTCTCCAGCATTTATTGTTTGTAGATTTTTTGATGATGGCCATTCTGACCAGTGTGAGGTGATACCTCACTGTAGTTTTGATTTGCATTTCTCTAATAATTAGTGATGTTGAACATCTTTTCACGTGCATGTTGGCTATCTGTATGTCTTCTTTAGAGAAATGTCTATTTAGATCTTCCACCCATTTGTTGATTGGATTGTATATATTTTTTTGTTATTGAGCTGCATGAGCTGTGTGTTACGTAGCCATAAAAAAGAATGAAATAATGCCATTTGCAGCAACGTAGATGGACCTGGAGATTTTCATACTTAGTGAAGTAAGTCAGACAGAGAAGGACAAATATTGTATGATATCAGTTATACATAGACTCTTAAAAAATGGTACAAATGAACTTATTTACAAAACAGAAATAGAGTTACAGAAGTAGAAAACAATCCTATGGTTACCAGTGGGGAAAGAGGGGAAGGGATAAATCGGGAGATTGGGATTGACATAAACACATTATTATATATAAAATAGATAACTAATAAGGACCTACTGTATAGCACAGGGAAGTCTACTCAATACTCTGTAATGACCTATATGGGCAAAGAACCTAAAAAAGAGTAGATATATGTATATGTATAACGGATTCACTTTGCTGTACAGCAGAAAGTAACACAACATTTTAAATTAACTATACTCCAATAAAAATATTAAAAAAAAGTTATGCTCAACCAAGAAATCACAAATGCCTCCCCACATGTCTCTCACGCCCTCTCTTGTATTGATTTATGAGTGTAGCTTACAGAGAGCTGTTGCTAGGGGACAGATTTTCTCAGGTTTCCATTGAAGATATATTCACAAAGAAGCCATGCAATTTGCAGGAACAGCCAACAAAAAACATCACGTGGAGCCTTGTTCCATTATCAAAAACAAAGAATATCATGAAAAATAGGAAGATTTGGTTTAATCATGAATTCAGGGGATGAGTGGACTAAAACTGGCCTGAATTTAGGGCACAGGACAGTGTGAGGAGCATCCTTGAAATTTCTGTGATTGTTTCAAGAGTATCCATTCATTCAGGTAAACAAATAGTTATGAGAGCCCATTTTGAACAGGGAGGAAGCAGATAGTGATTAATAAGGAAGACCCACCTTAATGGAGTTTAGTGCCTGGTGACAGAGAATGACACCATTTTTGTAGGTCAACATCAAGCAAATAATGGCAATTTCATTAGGTTCAATCTAATGCTACTAATACAGTGTGGTCTGCATAATGTTAGAGATATCTGAGGGTATTGAGTAGAAAATACCTTGGAAGAGGTGAGTGATTAAGGAAGGTAACCTGGAGATGTCTGAGCTGAGGCTTGGACAATGTATATAAATAAGATTAAAAAATAGTGGAGGAGGGAAACACCAGTATCCCAGACAGAGGAGGAAGAATGAGCAGAGACACTGAAGTGAGAGACAACAAAATATATGCAGGACACAGCACACTGTTTAATATTGTTGAGGCAGGGAGCGTGAGGCAGGGACTGACAAAAAGAAGAATCTGGAAAGATTAAGCAGGAGTCAGGCCATAGAAGATCTTGTATTCCATGGTAAATGTTGTCACTACTACTGGACCCCCAAATTGGCATCATTCTGATCTTCTTGCACTTTAACCCACATTTCCCTGTTTTTTCCTCTTTAACATCCTAAACACATTTCCTTATACTTAAAACAATGGTTATATGAAAATACACTGAAATAAGAGCAGAGAAGTCTTGCATTTTGGTCCTAGGCTGTTAATTAATTATTTTAAATACAAGAATCTCAATTTTTCTACTTGTGAGACTAAAAGTTTTAATGATATTTTGAGGATATGTGTTCCATGTGAATAAGATAAGTAATAGTACTTTTTTTTCATTGATTTCCTAAACAAAAAATCCAAATTAGGAATTACCTATGCACATAGCTTTCAAAATTATCAATATCCTTAATCTCAGTTATTTTTATATCATATACTCAAGTGTTCCTTCAGAGAAAAACCTAAATAAGATGAAATTGTTGAGTACTTCTATTAATAAATTAAACATAATACATCTGTATATGGTATATATACATATATGAACTTATTTTAGAAATATACAAATTCATGTGTACACATACACATACAATAATGAAAATACAAGATTCAACATTTAAGGATTTCATCAAATACTTGAGAATTTTACAATGTCTTAAAAAATCTGGAAGTAGTCCCATAAATATAATACAAATTAAATAAAGAGTCACTATTCTGCAGTAAAACCCTATGATTCTAATCTTGTCATTTACTGAGTAATATTCATCTTTGTACCTTCAGCACCCATTACAGTGCTTCTCTTATGTGAGGAGCTGAAAAATATTTGTGGTATCAGTGGTTAAGAGATATTCTAATTTTCTCTCATTTCTCCTTCTTCTTGGTAGTGTTAGTCTTGTTTTAAAGTATCTCTTCCCTTTTCTGACTGCACATTTTGCATTTTTACTCTCATATTCTTTAGATGATTATGTGTCTTATTAAGTAACTGAGCTAATGTGGAAATATCTTAAGAGAGATTTATTCTCATGAATTCACTCTAAGGCTAATATTTTTGTAACTGGTTGATTTACAATATTAGTTTCAGGTGTATAGCATAGTAATTTAATGTTTTTATAGATTATACTACATTTAAAGTTATTACAAAATAGTGGTTATATTTCCTTGTGCTGTACAATATATCCTTGTTGCTTATTTATTTTATATATAGTAGTTTGTATGTCTTAATCCCCTTAAAAGCCTGAACTTTCAGTAGCTGTAGTTAGAAATATGATGAATTGTCTGCAATGAGTATTAAAAATCATCAGACAATCAAGTGCCTATTCCAGTCTGGCATGGGACCTAAATGGGAAGGAACATAAGAGATTATCCAACAATACAGAATCCATGTGAAGAAAGGAGAGAAATAGGGTAAGACCAGGCACAGTTTCCTTCTTTATATTTGATGAAGGGTGTCTGATTCCTTAGTGAGGAAGATTTAAAAACTAATAGCAGGGCTTCCCTGGTGGCGCAGTGGTTGAGAGTCCGCCTGCCGATGTAGGGTACACGGGTTCATGCCCTGGTCCGGGAAGATCCCACATGCCGCGGAGCGGCTAGGCCCGTGAGCCATGGCCACTGAGCCTGTGTGTCCGGAGCCTGTGCTCCACAACGGGAGAGGCCAACACAGTGAGAGGCCCGCATACCGAAACAAACAAACAAAACCTAATAGCAGAATCCTATTATGTACAACTAAGGATTATTGTATGCATATCTATGCATAAATTCTCAGTTTACTAAACTGTGTATAGTTAATAGTGTAGTTTCCCATATTGCTAATTATACTTTCATTGTCTTTATAATATATAGAAATATAAGAAATTGAATTTAGCCATTATTTAGAAAGATAGTCTCCATATAATTGTTTCAATCTTGTGTCCAAAATAGAGAGATGGAATATGTGGTGCTTCTTGCTGTGTGGTGCCTTAACAATGCTTATTTCTCTCTGGGTGTGAGTTGTTCCATACAGAGAGCTCATGGGCTTGCACAGGACCTGTTAATATTTGTTTTGCTTAGTCTGTATATCAGAATTTTCTAGATGACAGGCTAGGTATGGGGGTTTGGATAATGATAATGTTACTATTTAAAGTTACCATTTGTATTAACCCCTATGCTGAGCCCTTTACATGTATTATATTAGCTATCACATTTTATTATTTTAAAAACCTTCCAATACTATTATTAGTAATAGAAATATATCAAAGTGTGTGTTATATTTCAAAACATTTCAAAAATAGGTATAGGTCTACCTATTTTTATACATGCTACATCATTCATTTCTTAGAGTAAACTCATTATTTTTCCCATTTTATAGATGGGAAAACTGAAGCAGAAATGTTAACTACTCATGGAAGGATACATAGATAGTAAATGGCACAGCTAGGATTTGAATCTAAGCCATCTGGTTTTAAAGTCCAAATGTGAATGTGCCTGTCATATTCTGTAAGGTGACGTTATCTTAAGAACTACCTTGTTTTGTTGTTTCTTAAATCTTTTCCAGCTGATATTTTCAGATATCAAGATGAGCCTATCCATTTAAATTTAAGGTTCAACAGGAAGTCAATTTTCTTACAAGTTTGCTTCAGGGAGATAGGCAAATAAATATAAAATTTTTAGTTGAAATATAAAATGTGAGCTGTTTTAAAGTTATAAATATAACTCTATGTTCATTGAAATCATGCACACATTCTATCTTGAGCTGGAGTATTGTTAAAAGTTTAAACTCTTGATTTCTGAAGAATAAGGGAATGGACTGATCTGTACGACTTAGTGTTAATATATCCACTTTCAAAACAATGCAATCCAAGCTGGCCAACTTTCCTTCCTGTATCAGTTTCATCAAAAGTTCAACATAGAAAAGTAGTTATAAACCTTTGAAATAAAATTTTAATGCTATTAGATCTCTAAAAATTTAATTCTGACAAAATTGGATTTCACCCATGCATATTTGTTATCTTTTCTCCTTCAACCTTATCTTGCTTTTTGAATGTATTGCTTAAAAGGAAAATAAATATCCATGCAATATAGTGACACACAGTGACTCCCATGAAAAGATAGATTTCAGTGAAAATCATCCTCAGATTTTTACTTTTGTGGATCAAACATATGTGTTGTTAGTACGAGGACATCTTCTCTCATTGACGAATATTTATTTATTTAGTGTGCTTTGTTTTGAGCTTCCAGTTTTATTGAGACATAATTGACATACTTCACTGTGTAAGTTTGTGTACAGCATGATGATTTGACTTATTATACATCATGAAATGATTACCACAATAAGTTTATCGAACATCCATCATCTCATATATATACGAAATTAAAGAAAAAGAAAAAACTTTCCTTGTGATGAGAGCTCTTAGAATTTACTCTCTTAACCGACTTTCATACATAACATACAGCAGTGTTAAGTATATTAATTATGTTGTACATTATATCCCTACTACTTATTTATCTTATAAGTGAAAGTTACTTTTGACCTCCTTCATCCAATTACCTACCACCCCACCCCTGCATCTGGTAACCACAAATCTGATCTCTTTTTCTATGAGTTTGTTTGAAGTGTAATTGACCAACAGCACTATGTTAGTTTCTGTTACACAACATAGTGTTTCAAAATTTCTACACATTTCAAAATGATCAGCACAATAAGTCTAGTTACCAGATGTAGCCATACAAAGATATTACATAATTATTGACTGTATTCCCCACACTCTACATTTTATGCCCATAACATTTATTATGCAACTGGAAGTTTGTACCTCTTAATTTCCCTCACCTATTTCACTCATTCACCTACCCCACTCCCCTCTGGCAAACACCTATTCATTCTTGGTATCTATGACTCCATTTCTGTTGTTATGTTTGTTCATTTGTTTTGTTTTTAAGATTTCACGTGTAAGTGAATTCATATGGTATTTGTCTTTCTCTGTCTGCCTTATTTCACTTAGCACAGTACCCTCTAGGTTCATCCATGTTGTCATAAATGGCAAGATTTCATTATTTTTATGGCTGAATAATGTTCCATTGCATATATATACACCAGATTTTCTTTATCATTATTTTCTTTATTCATCTATTAATGGGCTTCCATATCCTGGTTATTATGAATAATGCCATGAACATAAGGATGCATATATCTTTGTGAATTCGTGTTTTTGTTTTCTTAATCCAATTTATTTCCTATATTCAATCCATACCAAAACTAAAAAGGAAAAAACTCAATAAAAATTCTGGTACATATGCAACTGGGGTCTTTTGGTGGAAAAACTACCTGGATATAGAAATTATCCAAGAAATTATATTTGAAAAAATCAATACCTGTATATAGTTTTCCTGAGAAGCATATATCCTGATATTTCAGACACACAATTAGTATTAGTAGTAGACAATAATTAAATACAAAGAAGTGAAATTTCTGGATAATATGGCTCTTCTAATTTTAATTTTTTGAGGAATTTCTATACTGTTATACATAGTGGCTTCACTAATTTACATTGTCACCAAAAGCTCATGAGGGTTCCCTTTTCTCCACATCCTCACCAATGCTTGTTCTTTGTTGTATTTTTTATGATAGCCATTCTGACAGGTGTGAGGTGGTATCTAATTGTGATTTCATTTCCCCAATGATTAGTGACGTCAAGCATCTTTTCATATGTCTGTTGGCCATCTCTATGTCTCCTTTGGGAAAATGATTTCTCAGGTCCTCTGCTCAATTTTTAACTGAGTGTTTTCTTTTTTGATGTTGAGTTGTATAAGTATATTGTATGTTAACCCCTTATCAGATATATGACTTGCAAACGTCTTCTCCCATTCAGTAGTCTGCTTATTGTTTTGTTGGTAATTTCCTTCACTGTACAAAAGCATTTTAGTTTGATGTATTCCCATTTATTCATTTTTGCTTTTGTCCACTTGCCTGAGAAGACAGATCAAAAAAATATTGCTAAGGCCAGTCTCAAAGAGCATACTGCACATATTTTCTTCTAGAAATTTAATGGTTTCAGGTCTTATTTTAAGTCTTTAAAACCTTTTTAAGTTTATTTTTGTATATAGTGTGAGAAAGTAGTCCAGTTTGATTCTTTTGCATGTGGCTGCCCAGTTCTCCAAACACCATTGATTGAAGAGGCTGTCTTCTCCCCATTATTTATTCTTGCCTTCTTTATCATAGAGTAATTGTTTATATAAGCATGGGTTTATTTCTAGACTCTCTATTCTGTTGCATTGATCTATGTGTCTGTTTTTGTGCCAGTACCATACTGCTTTGATTACTGTAGGTTTGTAGTATAGTTTGAACCTAGGGAGCGTGATACCTCTAGCTTTGTTATTCTTCCTCCAGATTGTTTTGGCTATTCAAGGAATTTTATTTTTCCATACAAATTTTAGAATTACTTTAGTTCTGTGAAAAATATCATTGGTATTCTGGTAAGGATTTCATTGAATCTGTAGATTACCTTGGGTAGAAGTATGGTCATTTTAACAATATTAATCTTTCCAATCCATGAGAATAGAATACCTTTCCATTTGTTTGTGTTGTGTTCAATTTCTTTCATCAATGTATTGTAGTTTTCCAAGTAACTTCCTTGGTTAGGTTTATTCCTAGGTATTTTATTCACTCTGATGCAATTTTAAAAGGGATTGCTTTCTTAATTTTTCTTTCTGAGAGTTCATTTTTAGTGTATAGAATTGCAACAGATTTCTGTATATTAATTTAATTTAATTTTTATAAATGAAATTTATTGAAAGCTATTTATTTATTTTTTTGGCTGTGCCATGCAACATGCGGTATCTTAGTTCCCTGACCAGGGATCGAACCTGTGCCCCCTGCAGTAGAAGCATGGAGTCCTAACCACTGGACTGCCAGGGAAATCTTGTATATTAATTTTATATCTTGCAACTTTGCTAAATTCATTTATTAGTTCTAACAGAGTTTTTTGTGTGTGACTTCTTTAGGATTTCCTACATATAGTGTCATGTCATCTGCAAACAGTGACAGCTTTACTTCCTCCTTTCAATTCAGATTTCCTTTATTGTCTGAGCTGTGGCTAGGACTTCCAATACTACTTTGAACAAAAGTGGCAAGCATGGGAATCCTTGTCCTGTTTCTTGATCATAGAGGAAATGCTTTCAGCTTTTCACTGTTGAGCATGATGTCAGCAGTGGACTTGTCATATATGACCTTTATTATGTTGAAGTATGTTTCCTCTATTCCCACTTTGTTGAGAGTTTTTATCATAAATCAAGGTTGAAGTTTATCAAAAGCTTTTTCTGCATCTATTGAGATGATCATATAATTTTTATTCTTCATTTTGTTAATATGTTGTCTCACATTGTTTGATTTGTGAATATATTGAACCATCCTTGCATCCCTGGAATAAATCCAATTTGATCATAATATATTATCCTTCTACTGTATTGTTGAATTTGTTTGGCTAATATTTTGTTGAGGATTTTTGTATCTATGATCATCAGAGATATTGACCTGTAATTTTCTTTTTCTGTGGTGTCTTTGTCTGGTTTTTGTTATCATGGTAATACCAGCCTTGTAGAATGAGTTGGGAAGGCTTCCTTCCTCTTCAACTTTTTAGAATAGTTTGAGAAGGGTAGGTGTTAACTCTTCTTTAAATATCTGAAGACATCACATCCTGGACTTTTGTTTATTGGGAGTTTTTCCTACTGATTAAATTGCATTACTGGTAATCATATTTTCTGTTTGTTCCTAATTCAGTTTTGGGAGACTGTACATTTCCAGGAATTTATCCAATTATTCTAGGTTGTTAATTTTATTGGTCTATAAATTTTTTGTAGTAATTTCTTAAGATCATTTGTACTTTTGTGGTATTGGTTGTAATTTCTCTTCTTTCATTTCTGATTTTATTTATTTGTGTCCTCTCTCGTTTTTTCTTGATAAGTCTTGTTAAAATTTTATCAGATTTTTTTCTTTCCAAAGAACCAGCTCTTATTTTCATTGATATTTTCTAATTTTTTAAATTCTCTATTTCATTTATTTCCACTCTGATCATTGTGACTTCTTTCCTTGTAATTACTTTGGGCTTTGTTTATTCTTCTTTTTCTAATTCTTTTATGACTAAAGTTAGTAAATTTGAGATTTTCTGAGATAGGCTTGTATTGTAATAAACTTGTCCTTTAGAACAGCTTTTGCTGCATTCCATAGATTTTGGATCATCACGTTTACATTTTCATTTGCTTTCTGGTATTTTTGAACACCCTCTTTGGTTTCTTCAGTGACCCATTCGTTGTTGAGTAGCATGCTGTTTAGACACCATGTGTTTGTGGTTTTTACAGTTTTTTTCTCTTGTAGTCTCTTACTGTTGTCATTCAAAAAGATGCTTGCTAGGATTTCAATCTTCTTAAATTTATTGAGACTTGTTTGGTGGCCCAGAATATGATATATCCTGGAGAATGTTTCACGTGCATTTGAAAAACATGTGTATTCTTCTGCTTTTGGATGGAATGTTCTGTATATATCTATTAAGGGTATCTGATTTAATGTGTCATTTAAGTCCAGTGTTTCCGTATTGATTTTTTTGTCCATTGATGTAAGTGGGGTATTAAAGTCCCCTATTGTTATTGTGTTACTGTCAATTTCTCCCTTTATGTTTGTTAATATTTGCTGTATGTATTTAGGTGCATATATATTTATAAGTGTTATATCATCTTGTTAGAATGATCCTTTATCATGTAATGTCTTTGTTTTGTCTCTTGCTACACCTTTGTTTTAAAATCTATTTTTGTCTGACATAAATGTTTCTACCCCAGCCTTTCTTCTATTTTCATTTGCATGGAATACCTTTTTCCATTGTCTTACTTTCAGTCTGTATGTGTCTTTAAATGTGAAATGAGTGCTTTGTAGGCAGCATATATGTGGGTCTTTTTTTAAAAATAATCCATTTAGCCACTCTATTTCTCTTGATTGGAGCATTAAGTCTATTTATATTTGAAGCAATTATTTATAGGTGTGTACTTATTGCTATTTTGTTAATGGTTTTCAGGTTGCTTTTGTCTTTGTTTGCTCCTTTCTTCTTTTCTCTCTTCCCTTATGATTTGATGACCTCCTTTGGAGTTATGTTTGGATTCCTTTCTCTCTTTTTTGTGTATCTATTATTTGTTTTGGTTTGTAATTACCATGATGTTCATACATAACATTAAATATATATGATTAATTTAAGTGATGATCTCTTAATTTTGAACACATTCCAACAGCCCTGCGTTTTTACTCCCCTTTCAATTAATATTTTTGATATCATAATTTCCATGTTTTTGTTTTGTGTATCTCTTAACTACTTACTGTGAATATATATGATTTTTTTTACTACTTTTGTCAGTTAACCTTCCCACTAGTTTTATAAATTTTTGATCTACTACCTTTACTGTATGTTTGCCTTAACAATGAGAATTTTCCAGTCATAATTTTCATATTTCTAACTGTGGTCTTTTCTTTCTGCTTAGAGAAGTCCCTTTAACATTTCCTGTAAAGCCAGTCTACAGGTGATGAACTCTTTTAGCTTTTGCTTGTCTGTGAAACTCTTCATCACTCTTTCAAATGTAAATGATAACCTTGCCAGGTAGAGTATTCTTGGTTGTAAGTTTTTTTTCCTTTTATTATTTTGTATATTTGTGCCACTCCCATATGGCCTGCAAAGTTTCTGCTTAAACTCATAGTCTTATGAAAGTTCACTTGTATACAACCAATTTCTTTTCTGTTGTTGCTTTTAATATTTTCTCTTTATCTTATTTTTTTGCCATTTTAATTATGCTGTATCTTGGTTTAGACATCTTTGGGTTTATCTTCTTTGGGACTCTCTGTGCCTCCTGGACCTGGAAGTTGGTTTCCTTTCACAGATTAAGGAAGTTTTCAGCTATTATTTCTTTAAATAAGTTCTCTGTCACTTTCTCTCTCTCTTCTTCTCTGGGACCCCTTATAATATGAATGTTAGTATGCTTGATGTTTTCCCAGAGAATTCTTAAACTATTCTCATTTTCTAATATTCTATTTTTCTGCTCAGCTTGGGTGATTTCCACCACTCTGTCTTTCAGTTTGCTGATTCATTCCTCTGTATCATCTAACCTATTGTTGATCCCTTCTAGTGTATTTTTAATTTAAGTTACTGTATTCTTCAGGTTTGTTTGGTTGTTCTTTATATTTTCTAACTATTTGTTAAACTCTCATTGTGTTCATCCATTCTTTTCTCAAGTTTGTTGAGTATGTTTATGATCATTGCCTTGAACTCTTTATTGGGTAGATAATTTATCTCCACTTTTTAAAATTCTTTTTCTGAGGTTTTGTTTTTTCCTTTGTTTGGAACATATTTCTCTATCTCATCATTTTGCCTAATCCTCTGTTTTTATTTTATGTATTAGGTAGGTTGGTTATGATTCCTGATCTTGACGAGGTGGTCTTATGTAGGAGACACTTTATGGGCCCCAGATGCACACTTATCTCTGTTTACTAGAACTATAAGCTCTAGATGTGTCTTTTTTGGGACTGCATTAGCCTTTCTTTTTTGGTGGGGCTGACTACTCTGAATATGCTTGTTGGCAGGGCTGGCTCCCAGCCTGGTTGGCTGTAAGGCCCTGCCACTTGTGGTGGTTGCTGGTCCCTGGTTGGCATGGGACAGATGCTGAACTGCTGGTGAGAAGGGTCAGGTCCCTAGGCAGTTGGCTGAGAGGCCCAGGGTTCCCAGTGCTGGTGCTGGCCTGCTGGCAGGAAGTGCTAGGTATCAGTGTTGTTGGTTTGGGGCCTCAGTGGACCTTGCGCTAGTGCCAGCCTACTGGTGGGTGCATAACCCCCATTCACTTAATAAGCTAGAGGGAGGACTCCAAAATAATGCTTTCCAGGAGATAAGTTCAAGATGGTGGAGTAGAAGGATGTGTGCTGACCTCCTCTTGCAAGAAGACTGAAATCACAGCAAACTGCTGAACACCAGTGACAGAAAGATGCTGGAACCTATCAGAAGAGATACCTCCCACACAAAGACAAGGGAGAAGCTGAAATGAGATGGTACAAAGGGAGTGATTACCATAAAATCAAATCCCATACCTGCCAGGTGGGTGACCAACAAACTGGAGAACGGTTATACCACAGAAGTTCTCTCACTGGAGTGAAGGGTCTGAGCCCCACATCAGGCTTCTCAGCCTGGGGGTCCAGCAATGGGAATAGAAATCTCCAGGGAACCTGACTTTGAATACCAGTGGGATTTGATTGCAAGACTTCCACAGAACTGGGGGAACAGAGACTTCATTCTTGGAGGGAACACACAAAGTGTTTTGCACACCAGGACCCAGTGGAAAGAAGCAGTGACTCCATAGGACACTGAGCCAAACCTACATGCTAGTGTACGAGGGTGTCCTGCAGAGGCAGGAGGTAGCTGTTGCTCACCACAGGGACAAGGGCACTAGCAGCAGCAGTTCTGGGAAGTACCCATTGGCATGAGGCCACCATTAGCCCCATCATATGGTCTGTAGGCTCAAGTGCTGGGTCGCCTTAGGTCAAACAACTAGCAGGGAGGGAACACAGCCCCACCCATCAGCAGGCAAGTGGATTAAAGTTTTACTGAACATAGCCCTGCCAAACAGATCAAGACTCAGTACTACCCACCGCCTGTTCCACCCATCAGGAAGCTTGCACAAGCCTCTTAGGTAGCCTCATCCACCAGGGGACAGACAGCAGGAGCAAGAAGAACTATAATCCTGCAGGCTGCAGGAAGAAAATTACAATCACAGAAAGTTAGACAAATTGAAAAGGCAGAGAATTATGTCCCAGTTGAAGGAAAAATATAGAACCCCAGGAAAACAACCAACTGAACCAGAGATAGGCAACCTTCCAGAAAAAGAATTCAGAATAATGATAGTGAAGATGATCCAGGATCTCAGAAAAAGAATGGAAGCAAAGATTGAGAAGGTACAAGAAATGTTTAACAAAGACCTAGAGGAACTAAAGAACAAATAAACAGAGATGAACAATACAGTAACTGAAATGAAAAATACATAGAAGGAATTAATAGCAGAATAACTGAGGCAGAAGAACGGATAAGTGACCTGGAAGACAGAATGGTGGAAATCACTGCTGCAGAATGGAATAAAGAAAAAAGGATGAAGAGAAATGAAGACAGCCTAAGAGACCTCTGAGACAATATTAAATGCACCAACATTCACATTATAGGGGTCCCAGAAGGACAAGAGAAGAGAAAGGATCCAAGAAAATATTTGAAGATATAATAGCTGAAAACTTCCCTAACATGGAAAGGAAACAGTCAGCCAAGTTCAGGAAAGCACAGAAAGTTCCAGGCAGGATAGACCTGAGGAGGAACATGTTGAGACACTTAGTAATCAAAACTCAAAAATATTAAAGACAAAGAAAATCATTGAAAGCAACAGGGGAAAAATGACAAATAAAATACAAGGGAGCTCCCATAAGGTTATCTGCTGATTTCTCAGTAGAAACTCTGCAGGTCAGAAGGGAGTGTCATGATATATTTAAAGTGATGAAAGGGAAGAACCTACAACCAAGAGTACTCTACCCAGCAAGGCTCTCATTCAGATTTGATGGAGTAATCAAAAGCTTCACAGACAAGCAAAAGCTAAGAGAATTCAGCACCACCAGACCAGCTTTGCAACAAATGCTAAGGGAATGCTTTCAGGCAGGAAAGAGACTAGCAACATAAAAAAAAAACAAGCAAAAAACCAAAAAACAAACTTGTACGTATATAGACTGTTATATCAAAACCTCATGGGAACAGCAAACCCAAAAAATACAATAGATAAATACACACAAAAGAAAAAGCAACCCAAAGAGAATACTAAAGATGGTCATCAAACCACAAGAGAAGAGAACAAAAAAGGAAGGGAAGAAAAAAGACTGACAAAAACAAACCCAAAACAATTAAGAAAATGGCAATAGGAATAAAAACATCGATAATTACTTTAAATGTAAATGGATTAAATGTGCCATCCAAAAGACTGGTTGGCTGAGTGGATACAAAAGCAAGAACCATATGTATGCTGTCTACAAGAGACCCACTTCAGACCTAGGGACACATACAGACTGAAAGTGAGGGGATGGAAGAAGGTATTCCATGCAAATGGAAATGAGAAGAAAGCTGGAGTAGCTATACTCATATCAGACAAAATAGACTTTAAAATAGAGTGTTAGAGACAAAGAGGGACACTACATAATGATCAAGAGATCAATCCAAGAAGAAGATATAGCAATTGTTAATATATATGCAGCCAACATAGGAGCACCTCAATATAAAATGCAAATACTAACAGCCATAAAGGGAGAAATTGACAGGAACACAATAACAGTGGGAGGCTTTAACACCCCACTTTCATCAATGGACAGATGATCCAGACAGAAAATCAGTAATGAAACACAGGCCTTAAATGACACATTAGACCAGATAGAGTTAATTGATATTTATAGAGCATTCCATCCCAAAGCTGTGGAATACACATTCTTCTCAAGTACACACGGAACATTCTCCAGGATTGACCACATGCTGGGCCACAAGGTGAGCCTTGGTAAATTTAAGAAAATTGAAATCATATGAAGCATCTTTTCTTTTTTTTTTTTTTGTGGTACGCAGGCCTCTCACTGCTGTGGCCTCTCCCGTTGCAGAGCACAGGCTCCAGACGCGCAGGCTGAGTGGCCATGGCTCATGGGCCCAGCCGCTCCACGGCATGTGGGATCTTCCCAGACCGGGGCACGAACCCGTGTCCCCTGCAACGGCAGGCGGACTCTCATCCACTGTGCCACCAGGGAAGCCCGAAGCATCTTCTCTGATCACAACGCTATGAGATTAGAAATAAACTACAAGAAAAAAAACTATAAAAAACAGAACATGTGGAGGCCAAACAATATGCAACTAAACAATCAATGGATCACTGAAGAAACCAAAGAGGACATCAAAAATACCTAGAGACAAATGAAAATGAAAGAACAACAACCTGAAACCTATGGGATGCAGCAAAAGCAGTTCTAAGAGGAAGTTTATAACAATACAATCTTACCTCAGGAACAAGAAAATTATCAAATAAACTACCTTAAAGCAACTAGAGAAATAATAAACAAAACCTAAAGTTAGTAGAAGGAAAGAAATCAGAAAGATCAGAGCAGAAATATATGATAGAATTGAAGAAAACAATAGCAAAGATCAATAAAGCTAAAAGCTGGTTCTTTGAAAATATAAACAAAATTGATAAATCTTTAGCCAGACTCATCAAGAAAAAAGGGAGAGGACTCAAATCAATAAAACTAGAAATGAAAAAGGAGAAGTTACAACAGACACCACAGAAATAAAATGATCATAAGAGACCACTGCAAACAACTGTACACCAATAAAATGAACAACCTAGAAGAAATGGACAAATTCTTTTAAAGGTACAGTCTCCCAAAATTGAACCAGGAAGAAATAGAAAATATGAACAGACAAGTCACAAGCACTGAAATTAAAACTGTGATTTAAAAACTTCCAACAGACCAAAGTCTAGGATCAGATGACCTCACAGGGAAATTCTATCAAACATTCAGAGAAGAGTTAACACCTATCCTTCTCAAACTATTCCAAAAAATTGCAGAGGAAGGAACATTCCCTAGCTCATTCTACTAGGCCACCATCATCCTGATACCAAAACCAGACAAAGATATCACAAGAAAAGAAAATTACAGGCCAATAGTCATACACCATGACCAAGTGGGATTTATCCCAGGGATGCAAGGATTTTTCAATATCTGCAAATCAATCAGTGTGATACACCACATCAACAAATTCAAGAATAAAAACCATAAGATCACTTCAATAGATGCAGAAATAACTTTTGAAAAAATTAAGCACCAATTTATAATAAAAACTCTCCAGAAAGTGGTCATATAGATAACATACCTCAACATAATTAAGGCTATATACAACAAACCTACAGCTATCATCATACTCAATGGTGAAAAGCTGAAAGCATTTCCTCTAAAGTCAGGGATAAGACAAGGATGTCCACTCTTGCCACTTTTATTCAACATAGTTTTAGAAGTCCTAGCTATGACAATCAGAGAAGAAAAAGAAATAAAAAGAATCCAAATTGGAAAAGAAGTTAAACTGTCACTGTTTGCAGATGACATGATACTATACATAGAAGGTCCTAAATATGCTGCCAGAAAACTACTAGAATTCATCAATTAATTGGTAAAATTGTAGGTTACAAAATTAATACACAGAAGTCTGTTGCATTTCTATGTACTAACAATGAAAGATAAGAAAGAGAGATTCAAGAAACAGTTCCATTTACCATCACATCAAAAAGATTAAAATACCTAGCAATAAACCTACCTAAAGAGACAAAAGACCCGTATTCCAAAAACTATAAGATGCTGATGAAAGAAACTGAAGAAGACACAAACAGATGGAAAGTTATACCATGTTCTTGGATTTCAAGAGTCAATATTGTGAAAATGAAAATATACTACCCAAGGCAATCTGCAGATTCAATGCAATCCCTATCAAATTACCAAAGGTATTTCACAGAACTAGAACAAAAAGTCTTAAAATTTGTATGGAGACACAAAAGACCCGGAATAGTCAAAACAATCTTGAGAAAGAAAAACTGAGCTGGAGAAATCAGGCTCCCTGCCTTCAGACTATGCTACAATGTTACAGTCATCAAAATAGTATGGTGCTGGCACAAAAATAGAAATATAGATCATTGGAACAGGATTGAAAGCCCAGAAAAAAACCCATGCATCTATGGTCAATTAATCTATGACAAAGGAGGCAAGACTACACAAGGGTTTAAAGACAGTTTCTTCAAAAAATGGTGCTGTGAAAGCTGGACAGCTACATGTAAAAAAATGAAATTAGATCATTCTTTAACACCATACAGAAAAATTAGCTCAAAATGGAGTAAAGACCTAAATTTGAGACCAGATACTATAAAACTCTTAGGGGAAAACAGGGAGAACACTCTTTGACATAAGTTGCCAGCAATATCTTTTCTAAGCTGTCTCCTAGAGGAATGAAAATAAAAGCAAAAATAAACAAAGGACCCAGTTAAACTCAAAAGCTTTTGCACAGCAAAGGAAACCATAAACAAAATGAAAAGACAATCCACATATTGGAAGAAAATATTTGAAAATGATGTGACTGACAAGGGATTAGTCTCAAAAATTTACAAACAGCTCATGGGGCTTAATATCATCAAAACAAGCAATCCAATCAAAAAATGGGCAGAAGACCTAAATAAACATTTCTCTAAAGAAGACACATGGATGGCCAACAGGCACATGAAAAGATGTTCAACATCACTAACTTTTAGAGAAATGAAAATCAAAACTACAATTAGATATTACCTCATACCAGTCAAAATAGCTATCATCAAAAAATCCAGAAACAATAAATGCTGGAGAGGGTGTGGAGAGAAGGAATCCCCCCTACACTGTTGGTGGGAATGTAAATTGATACAGCCTCTATGGAGAACAGTATGGAGGTTCCTTAAAAAACTAAAAATAGAGCTACAATATGACCCTGCAATTCCACTCCTTGGCATACATATGGAGAAAAACATGGTCCAAAAGGATACGTGCACCACAATGTTTATTGCAGCATTGTTTACACAGCCAAGACATGGAAGCAACCTAAATGTCCATCAACAGGGGAATGGATAAAGAAGATTTGGTATATATGTACAATGGAATATTACTCAGCCATTAAAAAGAATTTAACAATGTCATTTGCAGCAATATGGATAGACCTAGAGATTGTCATAGTGAGTGAAGTAAGTCAGACAGAGAAGGAGAAATATCATATGATATCCCTTATATGTGGAATTTAAAAAGAAATGATACAAATGAACTTATTTACAAAACAGAAAGAGACTCACAGACTTAGAGAATGAACTTATAGTTACCAACAGGGAGGAATGGGGGAAGGGATAGTTAGGGAGCTTGGTATCAACATGTACACACTGCTATATTTAAAATGGATAACCAACAATGACCTACTTTATAGCACAGGGAACTCTGCTCAATGTTATGTGGCAGCCTGGTTAGTAGGGGAGTTTGGGGGAGAATGCATACATGTCCATTCTGAGTCCCTTTGCTGTGCACTTGAAACTATCGCAACATTGTTAATTGGCTATACTCCAAAATAAAATAAAAAGTTAAAAAATATAGTGCTTGCCAGGACCAGATTCCTTGTGGTAGAAGAGCTCCTCACAATGGGTGCTGTTAGTGTCTATGTCACCAGAGGAGTATCAGTTGCCTCGTGCCTCCCTGGGAGGTTCTTTAAGATCAGCAAGTGAGTTTGACTCAGGGTCCTTTCATGGCCTCTGCATGGGGACTCAGACTGTGTGAGATTTTACACACGCTTGAAGAGTTTTCTATAGTTCTCTGGCTCTTCTGTCCATAAGTCTTGCAGACCTTCAAAGCCAGGTGTTGAGGGGGCTTGTCTTCCCAGAGCAAGACCCCCAGGCTGGGGAGTCTGATGTGGGGCTTGGACTCCTTGTTCCTTGGGGAGGACATTTGCAATTGTGATTATTCTCCCATTTATGGGCTACTTATCTGGGGGTGTGGGTCTTGACTCTCTGCCCCTCCTACCTGTCTCATTGTGGTTCTTCATCACATCTTTCACTGTGGGAAACCTTTTCTGCTAGACTTTGGTCATTTTCTTCTAAAGGTCACTCTATTTTAAGATAGCTGCTCTTTAAATAGTTGTAATTTTGATGTGTCTATGGGGAGAGGTGAGCTCAGGGTCTTCCTACTCCACCATCTTGTTCACACAGTTAAATTTGCTTTTGATGACATTTCTGAGCCATGTGAAATGGACACACATTTTGGATTCTGAATGTTTTATCCTGTGCAGGAGAAATTCTATGATCATTCAGCTAATCAATAGCTCTAACAGATAAAATAGAAAAAGTGCCATGTGTTTAGACCTGATTTTGTAAAAATAATGCTCTAACAGTTTACTTAGTTTGGGTATCATTGTAGTAACTACTCCTGATAGGTGAGTCCATGTGATTCAGAGAACTTTAACAAATAGTTGAAACACAATTTTAACTTTGGACAATTGTCCTGGGAGGGCAGTTATACAGCAAATGTAGAGCTCTTATTATTCTCAGTATTTTATATACATACATCACTTACTCTAATGGTAGCTACTTCTTCCTCTTTGAAATATTAAACTCATAAGCAGAACTGTCAAGGGAAATGCTCATCTTATATACAGACAGGGATGTTTATCACTTTCATGGCCTTCATTCTAGTGATCCACTTTTTTCCACTTCAAACTACTTTTTCTTTGTACAATAACTATCATTGTCTAAGTACTCTGAAATTAGTCCATGTTCACAATTGTTCAAAATTCTATCACAAAGAGAGACTTCCTCAGTTGTCATTCTATTTCTGGTTCTTTTGGTACAGTAAATACCAGTGTGCTGTTAAAATGATGGTGATAATTATCTTTTACCACCCTCTTTTTTTTTAATTGAAGTATTGTTGATTTATAATATTGTATTAGTTTCAGGTGTACAGCATAATGATTCAGCATTTTTGCAGACTATACCCCATTATAAGTTATTGCAAAATAATGGCTATAATTCCCTTTGTTATACAATATATCATTGTTGCTTATTTATTTTATACACAATAGTTTGTAACCAGTTAATTGTCCTACTTTGTCCCTCTCCCCTTCCTCCTCCCCTCTGGTAACAACTAGTTTTCTATATTTGTGAATCTGGTTCTGTCTTGCATATACATTCATTTGTATTATTTTTTAGATTCCACATGTAACTGGTTTCATACAGTATTTGTCTTTGTCTGACTTATTTCAGTAAACATAATATTCCCTAGGTCCATGTTGCTGAAAATAGCAGAATTTCATTCTCTTTTAAAGGCTGAGTTATATTCTATTATAGATAGATATAGATAGATAAATAGATGGATAAATAGATGATAGATAGATAGATAGAGATATAGCTATCTCACATCTTCTTAAGCCAATTCTCTGTTGATGGGCATGTGGGTTGCTTTCATGTCTTGGCTATTGTAAATAGTGCTGCTATGAACATTGGGATGTGTGTATCTTTTCAAATTAGTATTTTTGTTTCTTCTGAATATATACCCAGTAGTGGAAATGCTGGAGCATATGGTAGTTCTATTTTTAGTTTTTTTGAGGATCCTCCATGCTGTTTTCCATAGTGGTTGCACCAATTTACGTTCCCACCAAAAGTGTACAAGGGCTTCCTTTTCTCTACATTTTCTCCAATATTTGTTATTTATACACTTTTTCGATGATAGCCATTCTGATAGGTGTGAGGTCACATCTCATTGACATACAGATAGTTAACAGGCACATGAAAAGATGCTCAACATCACTAATTATTACCACTTTTTATAAAATGACTTCTCTTTTTGGTGTGTGGTTTGTTTATTATATAACTTATGTTTTAAAAGATTAAAATCTACTTTTATTGCAGTGGGGATAAAATTTTATCAACTCAGATATGAGAAAAATACATAATTTTATTTTTAAAAGTACAAATGCGTTTAAATTTATTTCATGCCCCATTTTGATATGGGAAAAGAAACTTAGCTTCCATAAACACACGATTCTTGTCTTTTTACCAAGTGACAGATAAGATGCAGTGGGAAGGTCGTGCTTGTCATGTCCAGCTTTTGATGGCTGGTAGAATGAGTGTGGAAAAGGAGAGTTGTATCTTATTTTCAATATCAGGTGCCCACAAGGATATCTCCTGAGATGTGTGTCACCCCTTCTGATCCTCTGTCATCAATCCATGCACACTCTCCTTGAGATGTTCCTTGCTTCTATAGCCTGACCTCTTCAGATTCCATCAGTGTCACACTTGAGGTCACGGGAGTCTCTGCAAGGCTGTTTTAGTTCTTGTTTCTTCAGATGTGATCCTCTTTGCTCTCAGGGATCTTCCCAGCAAGAGGGTGCATGTTCTCTCTCTCTCAGATGTATAAATAGTTACAGGTATTCTCTTAGGTCTGTCCTCTTCCTCCTGGCTCATGGGAAACTATTCTTCATCTAAGGGGCTTTCTTCTGCACTATGGTTGCTCCCTACAAACTTAAAAAATACTTAGAGATCTTTTCTCTCTCACAGTGGTGTGTGCTTTTTGATAAAAAATGCCACTAGGATCCTTGTTATCTACTTAACCTACCTTGCTTCACTAGAATAAAGCACACTTGGCTGGTTGAATGTAGGCAAAGCCCAAGAGAAGAAAAAAAGGAGGGACAGTCAATAAGTAAACTACAACAACAGCAACAGCATTGTCCTGCCACAATTTATTTTATAGCTATTTTGTATCTTTTGCCTTCTGCCAATTACCTAAAACCTCCTTGCTCTGATGATTTCCTCCATCTCTGTCATTCCTTCCTCATCTTTGCTGCTCTCACTAGTTCTTGCCAGTGGAATCAAGACATAAACCTTGACAGATTGCTTGTTCTCTGGCAAATTTTACTTCAGGTTCATGTCATGTAAAATCATGAAACTGGTTTTTTATTTGTGATTAAAAGATTCTTATAAAGTCTGGCTTTTAACTTTGTTTTCCTTTTCTGGCTGGCCTGAGGATCAATAAATTGGAATAACAATTTTCTGATAGCTGTGAAATTGTCATTATTAGAGTAATAAAGTGATGGCCATAGTTAGCTTCCTATATAGATCTGTAAAAATACATCAACTCTTCTAGAGTTTAGCAAAAATAACAATATCCTAACCAGCCCTTTAATAAGCCTATTCTTAAATGGATTGTTGAGAGCTATTCAGAAATAAAAATTGTGCTAAATATTTTTTCTGAGGCAGAACATAAAGATTTTAAAGTTCCAATTTCTGTTTAACAAATAAAATGACCAATAATCCTGCTTAAAGGACTTTGAAATCCATGGGATTATTTTCCTTTAAAGCAAAACAAAACAAAAATGAGAAGAATGATGCAAATTTCCTTTGTAGGCATTTCAAATAAGTGGGAAAAAAGTGGTATGATAAATATTGGGTTTTCTGTTTAAATGCCTCTTTATACATGATCATTGAGCAAACATTTTTAAAAATTTTATTTTATTTATTTATTTTTATACAGCAGGTTCTTATTAGTTATCTATTTTATACATATTAGTGTATATATGTCAATCCCAATCGCCCAATTCATCCCACCACCACCACCTCCACCTCCACTTTCCCCTCTTGGTGTCCATACATACTTTTGTTTTCTACATCTGTGCCTCTAATTCTGCCTTGCAAACTGGTTCATCTGTACCATTTTTCTAGATTCCACACATATATGTTAATATATGATATTTGTTTTTCTCTTTCTGACTTACTTCATTCTGTATGACAGTCTCTAGGTCTATCTACATCTCTATAAATGACCCAGTTTTGTTCCTTTTTATGGCTGAGTAATATTCCATTGTATATATATATATATACCATATCTTTATCCTTTTGTCTGTCAATGGGTATTTAGGTTGCTTCCATGACCTGGCTATTGTAAATAGTGCCGCAGTGAACTTTGGGATGCATGTGTCTTTTTGAATTGTGGTTTTCTCTGGGTATATGCCCAGTGGTGGGATTGCTGTGTCACATGGTAATTCTATTTTTAGTTTTTTAGTGAACCTCCATACTGTTCTCCATAGTGGCTGTATCAATTTACATTCCCACCAACAGTGCAAGAGGGTTCCCTTTTCTCCACACCCTCTCCAGCATTTGTTGTTTGTAGATTTTCTGATGATGCCCATTCTAACTGGTGTGAGGTGATACCTCATTGTAGTTTTGATTTGCATTTCTCTAATAATTAGTGATGTTAAGCAGCTTTTCATGTGCATGTTGGCCATCTGTATGTCTTCTTTGGAGAAATGTCTATTTAGGTCTTCTGCCCATTTTTTGGTTGGGCTGTTTATTTTTTTAATATTGAGCTGCATGAGCTGCTTGTATTTTTTGGAGGTTAATTCTTTGTCAGTTTCTTTGTTTGCAAATATTTTCTCCCATTCTGAGGGTTGTCTTTTCATCTTGTTTATGGTTTCCTTTGTTTTTATAAAACCTTATGAATGAAAATAAACTAATATGAGAAAGGTAAAATTCATAAATATAGTATTTTCAAAAATTTTGGGGTGGAGTTATGCTCCAAATTTACATTACTCTAGTCTTATACTCTTACCGCTAACCGGGATCCATATACACAATATAAATGTTAGATTAGGGTTACAAAGAAGTAAGAACTTTAAGAAATCATAGAAATATAAATCTTTCCAAGCAAACAGCTAGCACAGACTAAGGATTTTCATTACATGTGACCATCTATTCAGTCTTTGTAGATTATACTATCAATAAAAATTATATGTAAAGCCATGAAAAATGGTTCTTTGGAGATATGTCCTTTGCCAGAAATCAGTTTTGCCCAGCAGAATGTCTCTGATGGATATGATAAAAGATAAAATCTTAGGTAGGAAGAGAATTTAGGAGTTCATCTATTCTACTAATCTGTCTCCTTATAGGACCACACATAATCCTGCTTTGAAATATGATATTGTTTGGTTTTTTAAGACTCCCAGGAAAATAGGTAATAAAACATTTTCAGGTGTCCAATGAATGTCAAGTTATCTGCTAGGTAGGAAAACCTTTCCTTCTAGTTTCAATTGTCTCTTAGCAGAAATTCAGTGTCTTTCTTTCCTCCTCTTTCCCTCAATCTTACCCATTAGATGTCCTTTATATCTTTGAAGTAGATTCTTAAATTAATCCCTAACCTTTAATTTCCATCCAAAATAATCCTAATTTTTCTAATATTTCCTCATAGATATTATTTTTCTGCTTTTTAAATATCTTTAATTAAAAATAAAGTATTTCCAAATCTCACTTAGCCATGATGCCCAGAAAAAGTATACTCTGGGGCTATATGTAAAGAGTTGGAGGATTTGGGACCTTTGCAGAGGAAGATAAAAAGGAAAACTTATAGTTTTGCTGCTTTTCACTACAGTTTTATGCATTGAGGTCATATTAAAAAGAATGACAAAAGACAGTCATGGGAGACAAAAACAAGGTGAAATGTCACAAATAAACATCACTTTCATGCAGAAGAGTGTGCAAGGAATTAGGTTGGGAAAAGGAGCACTAGGTTTTTTCACATACCTTGTCTTGTCTGAGCATGATCATCGGGTACTAAATATGCTTCACTGAATTGGGCGGGTTTAGAAGAGAAAATGAAGAAAACTCCTCCTCCATGAAGCCTGCCTGCCACCTATCAACATGATTATAAACTAATTAATTCTGTGTAATGAGAAACATATATCAAGGTCCCTACACTCCACTTCATGTTGTGTTATGGTGTGCTTGTTTACAAACCTTGTTATCTTTCTGTTTTAGGGTCATTCTATCATTTAAAGTCGTACTTGCAGGTCACCTAGCCTTCTCCACACAAGGTTTGTGTTTGTGGTTTTTCCTGTATGTATGTGCCACCATAATTCACATTGGTGAGGATAATAGTTAAATTGCACTGAACTTTTTCACACTGAAGAATTCAGACGTAACAAATAAATATGGGCACAGGTAAATAATTTCTGAATGAATGAGTGAATCAGAATGGGATAATGTTGAGGTGTTATTGCTGCCAGAGTGGGGACAAGTTGATGGGGAAATGTTGGAAATAACCATAGAGCAAATAACATTTAATTAATGAGAGAAAAGGAAAGAAAAATGAACTAAATATAGAATAAAGAATTCCAAAGTAATAAGTAAAAGAAGTATTATCCCAGTGAGTTATGACAGGACAGTATTTGATAAAATATTTACAGATTTTCATTCTCCACTTACCTTTATTTTGTTTGTCTTTGGACTTCCTGAGTTTAAAGGTGTTCTTCACTCTGTTGAAGGAAAATAAGTGAAGTAAACTTGGGATAGTGAAGTGCAGTGGTTCTGCACCTGGAAACAGCATCAGCACCTAGAAACTTGTCCAGATACCCATCCTCAATCCAGACCTAATAAATCAGACTCTGGGGTTGTACTTAGCAATCTGTGTTTTAATAATCACCTCCAAGTGATTCTGATGCAGATAAAGTTTGAGAACTCATACAGTGGATGAAGCAGATCTCCCACTTTAGTACTGAGATCCTTATTACCTCAGCTGCTAGGACTATAACTTACCTGTGGCTCCAGAAGTTGCCATGACTAAAAAGAGCAGCCTCATCCATGGTTACATCCCTCTCTAGGACAGTACTTGTCCAGAGATTTGTTGGTGAGGGGGCATGAAGTTCAGCCTTTACTTCAAGTTGGGCCATCTTTGAAGAGTTGTACCTGCTTCTCCAAGCTCTCTGTCAGATCTATGTGATCTCTGTCGCACCTGCATCTTGTTGAACTTCCCCATTTACCCTGTCCCTTATAGGCATTGTGTTCAAGAGCATTCTCCATATTTCCATCTTAGCATCTGTTTCCCGAGGAATCTGAAGTCTCCTGGTTTTCATGTACTTGGAAGGGGTAATTGAGAGGATGTGCCCACCAGCTGACCTATGAGTGGGTGAATCAGAGGCTTCTTATACCCTCCCCTGTACATGGAATTTACATTCTGCCTACTATTCCCATACTAACAGCCACTTCAAGGATGCAGCCTTGAGAGAGTAAGGGGTTGTTGAAACTATCTGGACTATATATGTGACTGAGCCACATTAAGGCCTATATATAAACTTTTAAGATTCTGGTAGGTAGGTGGTGTGGAGATCTATTCCTCTTGTGGCCACCCAAGGGAAGCCTCATATGTAAGTTCCTTGTCACCCATCAATCTGAAGTGGTCTGCCTCTTTCTTTGGTCTCTCATTTCCCTTCATGTATGGGGGCCAGTTTCAAATGTCACCTGGGGAACTCCTGAGGTTGCTAGCCAATATATATTTCAAAAGGTCACATACCTGTGTGGGAGTGGGAAGGAGTTCAACAATTAAAAAAAACAGCCCAAAGATTTGTGAAGAACAACTTAGGATAGAGGAGCTTCTGTTAAGCTGGCAGAAAGAAGAGTGACCAAGAAATGATAAGTGTATGGATATTGGTAGACCTGACTGAGAGGGACTCCACACTCATCTTGCTGGGAAGAGCCCTGGGGGTAGAGGTAGCAGAGTCATATCTGGGGAACTTGTTAGCCTTGCAGAGATTCCAGGTCCTCAAGTATGTCACTGATGAAATAGAGAGAGCCAAATTCCTGAAGGGACCAAATAGATAGAATCAAGCAATGTGGCAGGGCAATATAAATAGATTGAATACCAAGGATGAGATGGGATGACATAAGTCTGTGTAGATATTCTTGGGGTCATGTGACATTTAAAATCAGATACAGACCTCTTTTCCCGCCAAAGTCAGGCATCAAATGATGAGGCCTATAAACACCCTCTTCTCACTGGACATTATATCTCTCACTTGACAGAAGGAGAAAAATTCTAATTTATGGAGACTATGTTTATCTTCCAATGTCAGGATGTGACACAAAAGGTTAAATATATTGTAAAAAATAGCTAAAGTTACAATTTTTTATACCTGATCATGAATTAAGATTTCTATCTCACAGCACGAAATGGAGGGTTTTTTGGTTGTTACATAAAATATATTAAAAAAAACACCAAAAACCAAACAAAAAAAAAATCCATTTCCAAAGACTCAGAGAAAAGGAATTTGTAATGGGCAGCAGCAGAGGAATCCATTTCATTTGATCATTGCTGAGACTCGTACAGAGGTTAAAATGTTCAGAAATAGAATGACAGTTGAAGAAGACTGTTCTTTACAGAACTATGAGCAATTGTGAAAACAGACTACCTTCAGAGTACTTAGACAATGGCATTTTTTTTACAGACACCAGTCTGAGGTGGACTGAAGAGGATTACAAGAATAAAGGTTGTGAAAATGGTAACTGTCCCTGATCTGATCTAGAAAATATACTGTCTTTTTATGGGCATAACAAATATTTTAGTGATGTGAGATGAGTTATTATCATAAGAGCATGTTCTCTTGATGAGGGTATATGATTATACTGAGAATAGTAACAGCTACATTTATTGAGTACCTGTCATGTGCTGGGCACTGGTCCCAAGTTTAAAGAATGTGCAAAACATTTATTTTTATTACCTCAATAAATTTAGTGAACATCCATCATCTCATATAGATACAAAATTAAAGAAATAGAAAAAAAATTTCCTTATGATGAGAACTCTTAGGATTTTCTCTATTAACAACTTTCATATATAACATATAACAGTGTTAATTATAATTATCATGTTATATGCTACATCCCTAGTACTTATTTATATTATAACTGGAAGTTTGTACCTTTAAAATATATATTTATTTATTAATTATTTTTTCTTCCAGTCTTACTGAGACATAATTGACATACATCACCATATAAGTTTAAGATGTACAGCATAATAATTTGACTTACACACATTATGAAATGATTAGCACAATAACTTTAGTGAACATCCATCAACTCATATAGATACAAAATTAAAGAAATAGAAAAAAATTTTTTTCCTTGTGAAGAGAAATCTTAGGACTTACTTCCTTAACAACTCTCATATGTAATATATAGCAGTGTTAATTATATTTATCAGTTGTACAATACATCCTAGTACTTATTTATTGTATAACTGGAATTTTGTACATTTTGATTGTCTTCATCCAATTCTCTCTCCCCCAACCTCTCACCTCTGGTAACCACAAATCTAATCTCTTATTCTATGAGATTGTTTTCAAATTATTATTGACTTATAACACTATGTTAGCTCCTGGTACACAACATAGTCACTTGATATTTCTATACATTTCAAAATGATCACTATATAAGTCTCTCAGCCTACAAATATATTAATTATTGAATATATTCCCCAAACTGTACATTTCATATTTATTTATTTTGCAACTGGAAGTTTGTACCTCTTAATCTCCCTCATCTATTTCTCTCATGTTCTCACTTCCTCCCGCCTGGCAACCATCTCTTTGTTCTCTGTATCAATGATTTTGTTTCTGTTTTGTTTTTTATTTTTATTGTTTTATTTTATTTTATTTTTTGCGGCAGGCGGGCCTTTCACTGCTGTGGCCTCTCCCATTGCAGAGCACAGGCTCCGGATGTGCAGGCTCAGCAGCCATGGCTCACGGGCCTAGCCGCTCCACGGCATGTGGGATCTTCCCAGACCAGGGCATGAACCCTGCATCGGCAGGTGGACTCTCAACCACTGCGCCACCAGGGAAGCCCTGTTTTGTTTTTTAGATTCCACATTATAAGTGAAATTAAATGGTATCTGTCTTTCTCTGTTGGGCTAATTTCACTTCTTGATGAGTCTGCATAAAAGCTTATCAATTTTGTTTATCTTATCAAAAACCCAGCTCTTAGCTGCACTGAGTTTTTCATTTTTTTAAGTCTTTATTTCCTATATTTCTCCTTTGATCTTTATGCTTCTTTCCTTGTACTAAATTTGGGTTTAGTTTGTTCTTCATTTTCTAGTTTCTTTAGGTGTAAGGTTAGATTATCTAAATTGTTTGTCTATTATAGATTTTTCTTGTTTCTTTTGGTAGGCTTGTACTACTATAAACTTTTCACTTAGAATGGATTTTTCGTGTCCCCTAGTTTTTGGATTGCTGTGTTTTCATATTCATTTGTTTTAGGTATGTTTTGATTTCCTCTTTGATTTCTTCAGTGACCCATTTTTTTTCCTTTAACATCTTTATTGGAGTATAACTGCTTTACAATGGTGTGTTAGTTTCTGCTTTATAACAAAGTGAATCAGCTAAATATATACATATATCCCCATATGTCCTCCCTCTTGCATCTCCCTCTCATCTTCCCTATCCCACCCTTCTAGGTGGTCACAAAGCACCAAGCTGATTTCCTTGTGCTATGCGGCTGCTTCCCACTAGCTCTGTTTTACATTTGGTAGTGTATATATGTCAGTGTCAACTCTCTCACTTCATCCCAGCTTACACTTCCCCCTCCCCGTGTCCGCAAGTCTATGCTCTACATCTGTGTCTTTATTCCTGACCTGCCCCTAGGTTCATCAGAACTTTTTTTTTTTTTTTAGATTCCATATATATGTGTTAGCACATGGTATTTGCTTTTCTTTTTCTGACTTACTTCACTCTGTATGACAGACTCTGGGTCCATCCACCTCACTACAAATAACTCAATTTCATTTCTTTTTATGGCTAATATTCCATTGTATATATGTGCCACATCTTCCTTATCCATTCATCTGTTGATGGACATTTAGGTTGCTTCCACATTCTGGCTATTGTAAATAGAGCTACAATGAACATTTTGGTACATGACTCTTTTTGAATTATGGTTTTCTCAGGGTATATGCCCAGTAGTGGGATTGCTGGGTCATATGGTAGCTCTATATTCAGTTTTTTAAGGAACATCCATACTATTCTCCGTAGTGGCTGTATCAATTTACATTCCCACCAACAGTGCAAGAGGATTCCCTTTTCTTCACACCCTCTCCAGCATTTATTATTTGTAGATTTTTTGATGATGGCCATTCTGACCGATGTGAGGTGATACCTCATTGTAGTTTTGATTTTCATTTCTCTAATGATTAGTGATGTTGAGCATCTTTTCATGTGTTTGTTGGCAATCTGTATATTTTCTTTGAAGAAATGTCTACTTAGGTCTTCTGCTCATTTTAAGATTGGGTTGTTTCTTTTTTTGATATTGAGGTGCATGAGCTGCTTGTATATTTTGAAGATTAATCCTTTGTCTGATGTTTCATTTGCAAATATTTTCTCCCATTCTGAGAGTTGTCTTTTTGTCTTGTTAATGGTTTCCTTTGCTGTGCAAAACCATTTAAGTTTCATTAGTTCCCATTTGTTTAGTTTTGTTTTTAATTCCATTTCTCTAGGAGGTGGGTCAAAAAGGATCTTGCTGTGATTTATGTCACAGAGTGTTCTGCCTATTTTCCTCTAAAAGGTTTACAGTGTCTGGCCTTACATTTAGGTCTTTAATCCATTTTGAGTTTATTTTTGTATACAGTGTTAAGGAGTGTTCTAATTTCATTCTTTTACATATAGCTGTCCAGTTTTCCCAGCACCATTTACTGAAGAGGCTGTCTTTCCTCAGTTGTATCCTCTTGCCTCCTTTATCAAAGCTAAGGTGACCATATGTGCGTGGGTTTATCGCTCAGCTTTCTATCCTCTTCCACTGATCTATATTTCTGTTTTTATGCCAGTACCATACTGTCTTGATTACTGTAGCTTTGTAGTATAGTCTGAAATCCAGGAGCCTAATTCCTCCAGATCTGTTTTTCTTTCTCAAGATTGCTTTGGTTATTCAGGGTCTTTTGTGTGTCCATACAAATTGTGACTTTTTTTTGTTCTAGTTCTGTGAAAAATGCCATTGGTAGTTTGATAGGGATTGCACTGAAACTGTAGATTGCTTTAGGTAGTATAGTCATTTTCAAAGGTTGATTCTTCCAATCCAAGAACATGGTATATCTCTCCATTTGTTTGTATCATCTTTAATTTCTTTCATCAGTGTAATATAGTTTTCTGCATACAGGTCTCTTGTGTCTGTAGGTAGGTTTATTTCTAGATATTTTATTCTTTTTGTTGCAATGGTAAATAGGAGAGTTTCCTTATTTTCTCTTTCAGATTTTTCATCATTAGTGTAAAGGAATGGAAGAGATTTCTGTGCATTAATTTTGTATCCTGCTACTTTACCAAATTCATTGATTAGCTCTAGTAGTTTTCTGGTAGCATCTTTAGGATTCTCTATGTATAGTATCATGTCATCTGCAAACAGTGACAGCTTTAGTTCTTCTTTTCTAATTTGGATTCCTTTTGTTTCTTTTTCTTCTCTGATTGCTGTGGTTAAAACTTCCAAAACTATGTTGAATAATAGTGGTTAGAGTGGACAACCTTGTCTTCTTCCTGATCTTAGAGGAAATGGTTTCACTTTTTCACCATTGAGAACGATGTTGGCTGTGGGATTGTCATATATGGCCTTTATTATGTTGAGGTAAGTTCCCTCTATGCCTACTTTCTGGAGAGTTTTTATCATAAATGGATGTTGACTTTTGTCAAAAGCTTTTTCTGCATCTATTGAGATGATCATATGGTTTTTCTCATTCAATTTATTAATATGGCATATCACATTGTTCGATTTGTGTATATTGAAGAACACTTGCATCCCTGGGATAAACCCAACTTAATCATGGTGTATGATCCTTTTAATGTGCTGTTGGATTCTGTTTGCTAGTATTTCATTGAGGATTTTTGCATCTATGTTCATCAGTGATATTGGCCTGTAGGTTTCTTTCTTTCTGACATCTTTGTCTGGTTTTGGTATTAGGGTGATGGTGGCCTTGTATAATGAGTTTGGGAGTGTTCCTCCCTCTGCTATATTTTGGAAGATTTTGAGAAGGATAGGTGTTAGCTCTTCTCTAAATATTTGATAGAATTCGCCTGTGAAGCCATCTGGTCTTAGGCTTTTGTTTGTTGGAAAATTTTTAATCACAGTCTCAGTTTCAGTGCTTGTGATTGGTCTGTTTATATTTTGTATTTCTTCCTGGTTCAGTCTTGGAAGGCTGTGGTTCTGTAAGAATTTGTCCATTTCTTCCAGACTGTGCATTTTATTGGCATATAGTTGCTTGTAGTAATCTCTCACGATCCTTTGTATTTCTTCAGGGTCAGTGGTTACTTCTCCTTTTTCATTTCTAATTCTATTGATTTGAGTCTTCTTCCTTGTTTTCTTGATGAGACTGTCTAATGGCTTATCAATTTAGTTTATCTTCTCAAAGTACCAGCTTTTAGTTTTATTGATACTTGGTATTGTTTCCTTCATTTCTTTTTCATTTATTGCTGATCTTATCTTTACAATTTCTTTACTTCTGCTAACTTTGGTTATTTTTTGTTCTTCTTTCTCTAATTGTTTTAGGTGTAAGATTAAGTTTTTTATTTGCAATGTTTATTGCTTCTTGAGGTAAGATTGTAGTGCTATAAACTTCCCTCTTAGAACTGCTTTTGTTGCATCCCATAGGTTTTGGGTCATTGTGTTTTCATTGTAATTTGTTTTTGGGTATTTTTTGATTTCCTCTTTGATTTCTTCAGTGACCTCTTGGTTATTTAGTAGTGTATTGTTTAGCCTCCATGTGTTTGTATTTTTTACAGTTTTTTTCGTGTAATTGATATCTAGTCTCATAGCACTGTGGTCAGAAAAGACCCTTGATACACTTTGAATATTCTTTAATTTACCAAGTCTTGATTTGCATCCCAAGACATAATCTAACCTGGAGAATGTTCCATGAGCACTTGAAAAGTAAGTGTATTCTGTTGTTTTTGGATGGAAAATCCTGTAAATATCAATTAAGTCTATCTTGTTTAATGTATCATTTAAAGCTTGAGGTTCCTTATTTATTTTCATTTTGGACGATCTGTCCATTGATGAATGTGGGGTGTTAAAACCACCTACTAGGGCTTCCCTGGTGGTGCAGTGGTTGACAGTCCACCTGCTGATGCAGGGGACATGGGTTCATGCCCCGGTCCAGGAAGATCCCACATACCCCTGAGCGGCTAGGCCCGTGAACCATGGCCATTGAGCTGCGTGTCTGGAGCCTGTGCTCCACAACGGGAGAGGCCACAACAGTGAGAGGCCCACGTAACGCAAAAAAAATAACAAAAAACACCTACTATGGTTGTGTTACTGTCAATTTCCCATTTTATTGCTGTTAGCATTTGCCTTAAGTATTGAGGTGCTCCTATGTTGGGTGCATAAATATTTCATTTGTATATCTTCTTCTTGGATTGATCTCTTAATCATTATGTAGTGTCCTTCTTTGTCTTTTGTTATAGTTTTTATTTTAAAGTGTATTTTGTCTGTTATGAAAATTGCTATCTGGCTTTCTTTTGATTTCCACTTGCATGGAATATCTTTTTCCATCCTCTTACTTTCAGTCTGTATGTGTCCCTAGGTCTGAAGTGGGTCTTTGCAGACAGCATATATACAGGTCTTGTTTTTGTATCCATTCAGCCAGTCTATGTCTTTTGTTTGGAGCCTTTAATCCATTTACATTTAAGGTAATGATTGATATATATGTTCTTATTACCATTTTCTTAATTTTTGGGGGGTTTGTTTTTGTAGGTCTTTTCCTCCTCTTGTGCTTCCTGCCTGGAGAAGTTCCTTTACTATTTGTTGTAAAGCTGGTTTGCTGGTGCTGAATTCTCTTAGCTTTTGATTGTCTGTAAAGGTTTAATTTCTCCGTCGAATCTGAATGCGACCCTGCTGGGTAGAGTAATCTTGGTTGTAGGTTTTTCCTTTTCATCACTTTAAATATTTCCTGCTACTCCCTTCTGGCTTGCAGAGTTTCGGCTGAAAGATCAGCTTTTATCCTTATGGGGATTCTCTTGTATGTTATTTATTGTTTTTCCCTTGCTGCTATTAATATTTTTTCTTTGTATTATTTTTTGATAGTTTGATTAATATGTGTCTTGACATGTTTCTCCTTGGATTTATCTTGTATGGGACTCTCTGCACTTCCTGGACTTGATTGACTATTTCATTTCCCATATTAGGGAAGATTTCAACTATAACCTCCTCAAATATTTTCTCAGTGCCTTTTTTTCTCATCTTCTTCTGGGACCCCTATATTTCGAATGTTGGTGCATTTAATGTTGTCCCAGAGGTCTCTGAGACTGTCCTCAATTCTTTTCATTCTTTTTTCTTTATTCTGCTCTACTGTAGTTATTTCCACTATTTTATCTTTCAGGTCACTTATCTGTTCCTCTGCTGCAGTTATACAGCTATTGATTCCTTCTAGAGAATTTTTAATTTCATTTATTTTGTTTTTCATCATTGTTTCTTTGCTCTTTAGTTCTTCTATGTCCTTGCTAAATGTTTCATGTATTTTCTCCATTCTATTTCCAAGATTTTGGATCATCTTCATTATCATTACTCTGAATTCATTTTCAGGTAGCCTGCCTATTTCCTCCTTATTTGCTTGGTCTGATGGGTTTTTACCTTGGTCCTTCATCTGCTGTGTGTTTCTCTCTCTTCTCATTTTGCTTAGCTAAGTGTGTTTTGGGTCTCCTTTTCACAGGTGCAGGTTCGTAATTCCTGTTGTTTTTGGTGTCTGCCCCCAGTGGCTAAGGTCGGTTCAGTGGGTTGTGTAGGCTTCCTGGTGGAAAGGACTGGTGCCTCTGTTCTGGTGGATGAGGCTGGATCTTGTATTTCTGGTGAGCGAGACCATGTCCGGTGCTGTGTTTTGGGGTGCCTGTGACCTTATTATGATTTTATGCAACCTCTCTGCTAATGGGTGGTGTTGTGTTCCTGTCTTGCTATTTGTTTGGCATAGGGTGTCCAGCAGTGTAGCTTGCTGGTCATTGAGTAGAGCTGTGTCTTAGCATTGAGATGGAGATCTCTGGGAGATCTTTTGTGGTTTGATATTATGGTGGAGCCAGGAGGTCTCTGTTGGACCAATGTCCTGAGCTTGGCTCATCCACCTCAGAGGCAGAGGACTGACCCCCGGCCGGAGCACCAATACCCTGTCAGCCTCATGGCTTAGAAGAAAAGGGAGAATAAGAGAAAGAAAGAAAGAGAAAAACAAAATGAAATAAAATAAAATAAAATTTATTAAAATAAAAACTTAAAGAATTTATTAGAAAAATTAAAAATTAATTAAGAAAAGAAAAAAAAAGAAGAAAGAAAGAAAGAAGGGAGCAACCAAACCAAAAAACAAATCCACCAATGATAACAAGTGGTAAAAACGATAGTAAAAAAACCCCAAAAAACGGACAGACAGATACCTAGGACAAATTGTGAAAGAAAAGCTATAAAGACAAAATCACACAAAGAAGCATACACTTACACACTCACAAAAAGAGCAAAAGGAAAAAATATATATCTATATATAAAAAAAGAATAAAGGAAGAGATCAGCCAAATCAATAAACAAATCTACCAATGATAATAAACTCTAAATACTAAACCAGGATAAACATAAAATCAGAAGCATATTAGAGGCAGAAAGCAAACCCTAATTCTACAGTTGCTCCCAAAGTTCACTGCCTCAATTTTGGGATGATTCATTGTCTATTCAGATATTCCAGAGATGCAGCATACATCAAGTTGATTGTGGAGATTTAATCCACTGCTCCTGAGGCTGCTGGGAGAAATTTCCCTTTGTCTTCTCTGTTTGCACAGCTCCTCGTGTTCAGCTTTGGATTTGGCCCTGCCTGTGCATGTAGGTCTCCTGAGGGCATCTGTTCTTTGCTCAGAAAGGATGGGGTTAAAGTAGCAGCTGATTAGGGGGCTCTGTTCCACTCAGAGCAGGGGGAAGGAGGGCTATGGAATACGGGGTAAGCCTGTGGCAGCAGAGGCCAGCGTGATGTTGCCACAGCCTGAGGCACGCTGTGTGTTCTCCCGGAGAAGTTGTCCCTGGATCACAGGATCCTGGCGGGCTGCACAGGTTCTTGGGAATGGAGTTTTGGATAGTGACCTCTGCTTGCACACAGGTTTCTTGGTAGCTGCAGTAGCAGCCTTAGCATTTCATGTCCATCTGTGGTGTCCGTGCTGATAGCTGCAGCTTGCGCCTGTCTCTGGAGCTTGTTCTGGTGGTGGTCTGAATTCCCTCTCCTCACACACCCCAAAACCATTGTCTCTTGCCTCTTAGACAGTTCCAGACTTTCTCCTGGACTCCCTTCCAGCAAGCTTTGGTGCACAACACCACTACAGGCTCTGTTCATGCAGCCAACCCCAGTCTTTTCCCTGGGATCTGACCTCCAAAGCCCAAGCCTCAGCTCCCAGCCCCAACCTGCCCCAGCGGTTGAGCAGACAACTCTCTCAGGCTGGTGAGTGCCGGTCAGCATGATCCTCTGTACAGGAATCTCTCCGCTTTGCTCTCTGGACCCCTGTTGCTGCATGCTTCTCCATGGCTCTGAAGCTTTCCCCTTCTCTGCCCACCCCCTGTCTCCACCAGTAAAGGGGCTTCCTAGTGTGTGGAAACTTTTCCTCCTTCACAGCTCCCTCCCAGAGGTGCTGGTCCCGTCCCTATTCTTTTTCTGTTTTTTCTTTTGTCCCACCCAGATACATGGGGAGTTTCTTCCTTTTTGGGCAGTCTGAGGTCTTCTGCCAGTGTTCAGTAGGTGTTCTGTGGGAATTGTTCCACATGTGGATATATTTCTGATGTATTTGTGGGGAGGAAGGTGATCTTCATGTCTTACTCCTCCACCATCTTGAAGATCTCCTATCCAGTGACCCATTTGTTGTTTAGTAGTGTATTGTTTAGTCTCCACACGTTTTTGTTTCCTGCAGTTTTTTTCTTGTAGTTGATTTCAAGTCTCTACTGTTGTGATTGAAAAATAAGGTTGATGTGATTTCAGTTGAGTTAAATTTATGGAGGCTTCTTTTGTGGCATAGTTTGTGATCTATTCTGGATAAATTTCTATGTGCACTTCAAAGAGTATGTATTTTTCTTCTTTTGGATGGAATACTCTCTTTAGATTTATTAAGTCCATGTCATCTAATATGTTTTTAAAGGCTAGTGTTTCCTTATAGATTTTCTGTCTGGATGATCTGGCCATTGATGTAAGTGGGGTGTTAAAGTCCCCTACTATTGTTCTTACTGTCAATTTCTCCTTTTATATATGTTGATATTTGCTTTCCATAGTTAGGGTTTCCTATATTGGGTGGCTATGTTTTTACAATTGTCATTTTTTTTAATGTTTTATTTTATACTGAAGTATAGTTGATTAACAATGTTGTGTTAGTTTCAGGTTTCATGTGTACAGCAAAGTGATTGAGTTATACATATACATGTATCTATTCTTTTTCAAATTCTTGTTTTTTGTATCTTCTTGTTGGAATTATCCCTCATCATTATGTAATGTCCTTCTTTGTCTCTTGTGACAGTATTTGTTTCAAAGTCTTTTTTGTCTGATAGAAGTATTGCTACCCCAGATTTATTTTCATTTCCTTTTGCATGAAATATCTTTTCCATCCCCTCCTTTTCGGTCTGTATGTATCTTTAGATCTGAAATGAGCCTCTTATAGGCAGCATATATATGAGTCTTATTTTTGTATCCATTCAGCCATTCTATAGCTTTTGATTGGTGCATTTAGCCCTCAGTCATTGTTAATAAAGATTCTCGGAATCATGTGGATCCACCTGTCTGATGTAAATACTATAATGCTGCCCCAAATAAGCACCTTTTAAGAATTTACTTCACAGAGTAAAGCCTGAATATGTGTGGTGAACTCCTAATTCCTTAAAAAATTTCATTGATCACAAAAATTTATGAATTATATAATCATAAAAATTTTTTTACAATGAAGAAAAAATTTAGAACCCAAATCTTGCAATGACTTGGTATATTTATAAATGTTATTAAAAGTAAATTTAACTCATAAACATGTTAAAAATTAAAAGCTTATTGTATATCTATGAACATTGTTTTTCTTATAACATTCTATGGAATCCATTTTCCAAATTTCAACTACTTAAGTTATTTCTACTTTTAAATTTTAATAAGATAATCTTTAAAGAAATACATAATAGATTATTTGGCCATTGCTTAAATACTGAGAATCTGTTTTGAGTGTTATCCCATTCTTCTGCTTTAATAAGGATATTGAACATCTTATTAATCTCATTCAGAACCTTCAGAACCATGATCCCTAAAGTGAAAAATTTGTACTTTACTTTTTTGATGGTTAATAAGAGTTGAAGATAATGCTTTATTATTTTAAGTACCCCTAAGTTCCTTGTTATTTTTATTGATTTATTATTACTATTTTGTTTTTTTGCTTTGTTTTGGTGTTCATTTCTATAAACTACTTCCAGTTAGCAATACTAACTAAAATGGATTCTAAAAGAAGACATTTTCCATTAATGCTTCTCATCTCCAATTTTAATAGGTTTTATATAAGGTTAGGTCAAACAATATCTTTTTCAATGACATTTTATTTTATTTGACTAAAGAGACTCCTGTAGCTTCTTTTTTCACTTATGAAATAAATGCCCACTGACTATTGACTATATGCTATATAATTTGGGCAAATTATAGTTTGTGGCTGTAAATAAATTGTGCATAGGGACATTGACTTTCTGATCTGCAAAGGTGTTGTTTTGGCTAGATTTTATTTGTAAGTTAACCTATGTTAAATTATTTGGAACAAAAAATTAATTATTATTGTAATTAGGTTTGCTATTTGCCTACCAAAATCTTTTCTCCCTTGCTTTTCAGTTTCCCTGGCAGTGAGGTGTGGCCACATAAGGTTTTGCCAATAGGCAGAAATAATGGGGTCATTTCTGGGCCTATCCCCTCTTCACACACATGCCATTTTTCAGCCTCTACCAATCATATGAGGACTTTGTCTTAGGGAACCCCCAAGAATCAAGATAGAAGGAATTGGGCCTCTGAATAACAGCATGAACAGAGCCACCAGACTGATCTTTCTGAAATGTAACAAAGAAATGAATTTCTTCATTTTTTCCTTGCCATTTTATTGTTGGATCTTCTTGACACAATTTTAAACTAATATTTTTCCATTGTTCCATATCTGGAAATAATATTTCCAGAACATTATTGTGACTTTTTGACTTGATTTTCTTATTGTTTCTATAAGACATATTAGGCATTTTCAAAGTTATATTCTTGCTTTAAGGGTCACAGGTAGCCAGTTAAATATATTGGGATAAAGTGAATCAATCATTCCACAAATATTCACTACTCTTCTTTTATGTACTTACCACTGTACATAAATCTGGGGGGCTATAAAATTCTATATGACATAATTTCTGCTTACTTTGATGGAAAATAAACATTTTCAATTGTGTTGTAAGCTTGTTTTATATATGTTTTAAGTAATAATTTTACTGAAAACATTAATTGAACTCATTAGATTCTAAGAGATTGTGTGGATAAAAATAAAGACACGTTTCTCAAAGAACTCACAGAAGAAGAATAATCGTATTTAAATATACTTCACAATTTACTTTTGATAAATGCTGACTTCTTTGAGCTGCACTGCAATTTAGGAAAATAGATTTATCTAGGAAAATAGATTTATCATACCTTTTCATACATGAAATGGAGACATATTAAATTTATAGTAATGATCATGACAATGATAACAAACATACTTATTGATTACCTACTACAAGTTCCTGTGCTCTGCTTTCTTGAGTCAAACTGTGCTGAGAGTGGGTTTAATAAATACAAAACCCTGGATGTTCTGCTGGGATCTGAGTGAGGCAAGGGCATCTCATGCCTGTTTTTTGATGGAGCCTGAGGAAACAGCAAGACCTGGGGTCTTTTTTTTTTTAATCTTCCTGTGTCCCAGTGAGGAGCAAGAATAGTAGAATAATTCCCAAGCAAAGAAGCTGGGTCCATAGGGGGTCCTGGGTGACACAGGAGCAAAAGACTTACTTCTATGTGCTACAGAGGAGTGTAAAACTGACACAGGGCATTAGCTCCCTAATTTCCCTTCTGCCAGTGTCATATGGGTAGCTTCATGCTACTCCCCTGCACTTGAAGTAACAGACAAAGCTCAACCCTAGGGGACCATTTGGACAGGATTGAGACTTAAAAATTTGCAATCTGTATGATCTAAAATCTGAGATCAGCAAGAATAGGGATCCATGCAGATACCAGGGTAGCTGGTTGCCTTCCTGGATCTGATACCTTCCTCTCTGAATGCTCTGGTGCCACATGAGGCTAAATCTTCCTCCCACTGCAATTTAGCCACCACACCAGGATAAAAGAGGTTAACCTCTGCATTGACTGGGATTAAGTTTCTACCACCCATTAGAGTAGACTACAATGTGTAGAAGAGATAGCTTTTTCTTTCTCTCCACATGAAAGTATGGGGTTGGGGGCTTCTACCCTCCCTTGCAATTTTCACTAACTCCTCCACATGAAAAGAGGAATGATTTCTATCTTGGTGAGATGGCAAGGATCATGTGTTCACTTTCCTCTGAGTGGGAATATGGAGTTAAACATCTTTCTAACAATGTGTCTTGCCCTTACTTCTCTCTCTGGAATTTTCTTTGCTCTCAATTTAGTTAATTTCTGTTTATTTTCTGGTTGTGGATATTAGGGGAGAATATTTCCTCTCTCATTCCTGAAATTTTCTCCCAGTTTAAGGAGCTCAGTGTTAATTTGGCAATGCTGACTCCTCTCCATCCATTTTACTCTGCTCCAGAACAAACTCATATACATTTGGGAAGGATCAACTGAGCACGTTCAGTTCACTTCCCTTTTCTTTTCTCTTGCAGTAGGCTGTCTTCATGGAGTGGTTCTCTTCAGCTCTTCTGTGGCTTAAGCTTTACCTGCTCCTGTCCAGCAATGCCTGGGAATGGATAGGTAAATCTGCCTAACACTGGGATAAGCTATTTATAGCTGGGATAAGTCAATTTAGCTCTTATATTAAGCCGTGACCTTTGATATACTCTATATCAGTTAAAAGATGATATTTTGATTTACTATGTATTTTACTCCTTTTATGTCTCCATATGTACTGGGCCACTTCAATGTTCTGACAGTGGAGAGATGATTTTTGGATTATGAATGACTTAATTTGTGGATATTTGCATAAAGTAAAAATTATATTTTTGGTATTCCTTAGCAACACTTAAGCATTATAAGCCAGATAGCTATGCATCATTAAAGGGATCTTTATTATCCCCTGGAGGGCTGACAGGGCTGACAGGTTATTCTGAGGGGAAAATGGAATATTAAAGTGTAGTTAGAAAATCCAGTAAAATAAAAGTTGTTAATGTTATTAGTTGTGTTTTTGACTATGTCCATCTAATTTTCTGTTTTGCCTAGCTCCTTCTTCACAGCTGAGCTTAGTGAAGCTTCAAACCTCAGTCCACAGAGAGGATCCTGGATGTTCTGGATGATCTGGATGGAATAGCCTCTTTCTCACTTCTCGTGGCATTGATATCTCATGTGACCATTCCTCAGAATAAGCGGCAGTTTATTAGGGTCTATTATGTTCTAAGACTTTAAATAAATTATTTCATTTTATCTTCATGACAATGCTATAAAATAGATTTTATTATCAATATTTTTAGTGAGGAAGAAGTTGGGATCCAGAGAAGTTATGTGACCACAAGACAGAAGCAGGGGTTGAAACTAAGTCTCTCAGACTCTAGATTTACACTTGGTGATACATGGGAGAAAGTAACAAATGAATATTTATTATCTGACCTCTGCAGTTATGAGGTTATGTGGGGAAACAAAAACTGTTATGAGTGTTCACTAATGAACTGATAGAATTTGGCAGATTGGTGTCTAAAACTTCTTCCCTTCAAGCGTATAGATCTGGATTAAGACTTTTGGATCAATAGTATAATAAATTGTGCTGAGAAACTGTATCACCATAAATGTTGTCTAGGGGAAGGACTTTGATTTTCTTTTTGTTTAGTTTAAATCCTTTATGTTAAACACAATAGTATCCAAAATATTTATTATATAACATAACAGAGAGCACAGCGCTGTAAATATTTTAGTTTGATCACCTAAGGCAATCATAGTTGGGTATGGTGAACATTGATTTTAAAAATCTGAGCTGTCAAAGCAAATTCTTGAAAGTATAGTCACATTTTAGCAGTCATGATATGAAAAAATATAAGACAGCATTCATTGTCAACACAATTACATTTTGTTTCTGAGGTTGAACTCTGCAAGCATATTTGCTTGCATGGAACTAAAAAAATTCCATGAGGAATTTTTACCTTTTATTAACCATCTCATCATTGTTTTCTTTGCTGTCTTAAGGAGGTCAATCTTAAAACTTTGTGTAGAACAAAGTTTCCTGCTTTATTGTACTCTGTACTTAGAGTAACAGAATAAACTTTATTTTCTGGATAGTGTTGGAGAGTGGTTTGAATGAATCTGCAGAGAGAAGTCAGACAAAGACAGCTGACAAAAATAAACCTGGCAGTTGGACCCCTGTTGTATTTTAATTAATTAATTTATTAACTAATTATTTTCCTGAAACACAGCTGTAAGTCCCAGAGGCATTAGCTCTTGTTGATTAAGTCTCTGATAGTACAAAACAGAGCTGGAAAGAAAGGATGTAAGGCACTAGCTCCCATTTTTTACTTCATCAGAGATATTGGCTTCTAATACCGAGCACAGATCTGGCAGATGAAGTGCTCAAAAATATTTTGAATAAAGGTTAAAATACTTTTGGAATCTTATTGAGTATTTATAGGATCCCAAGCCTATGCTAGACATTTTGCAATTTAATAGTTTTTAAAATATGCATACATTTCAGCCAAAATTTCTTGCGTGTTGTGTTACCGCAAATGTTTATCTTCCTTTTTAAAATAAATGAGTTTCTAAAATTTAAAGAACGTATTAAACACATAGTCCAGAGCCTCAGTCTTCCCCCAAGCCTTGGTGAATAAATGATGATGCTCTTATTCTGTCATTAAGGAAGTGGAGACTCGAATGAATTAAATAACTTACCTAAGATCACAGGCAGGTAAGGATTCACCAGGATCTCTCTGACAACAAAGATTTCCTGTACACTCACTGTACATAATTATAGTTTTTATACAGCCAGCTATCTTTTTTAAATTTAATTTTTAAAGTTAATTTTTAAAATTTATTTTCATTGAGGTACAATATTATGTAAGTTATGTGTGTATAATATAGTGATTCACAATTTTTAAAGGTTATATTCCATTTATAGCTATTATAAAATATTGGCTATATTCCCAATGTTGTACAGTGTATCATTGTAGCTTATTTTATACATATGAGTTTGTACCTCTTAATCTCCTACCTCTGTATTGTCCCCCCTCCTTTCCTCTCCCCACTAGTAACCACTAGCTTGCTCTTATATCTGTGTCTGCTTCTTTTTTGTTATATTCACTAGTTTGTTGTATTTTTTAGATTCCACATATAAGTGATATCATATTTGTTATTCTCTGTCTGACTTATTTCACTTAGCATAATACCCTCCAAGTCCATCAATGTTGCTCCAAATGCATACAGCCATCTTTTAAATGAGTGGGAGAACTCCAAAGCAAGGATTTTTGCAGTAAAATACTGCTTTTAGGGAATGCATTTAAAAATAGTGCACATTATGCTTCTATTTATTGCTTTTGTACATTTGATATTTTGTATGTTAATTTAAAAAGTATTTCTATAACAGTACTATTAGTATGTATTATTAATATTATTTTAAAATACTATAAAACCTTTGTAATATGTTTGGTGCCTTATGCACACTATTTCATTTAATTCTTATAACAATCATATAAAATAGGTATATTATCCTTATTTACAGTTGGGGAAAATAAAAGATTGTGAGCTTAAATTACTTGTCCAAGGATATATAGCTAAGAAACTGGAACACTGTGTATGATTCTTCCACCATCATTTTTTGTCTTTATGATTTTTTTGAAAATGCTGAACTGTAATATTCATTTTTGAAAAAAATGTCAGTTATATCTCGTTAGTATAAATACCCGTGTTTGTACCAACAAAACCAAATTGGGCTAATTGTCAGTCTTGAAGATAATTTAGTACAATAGAGGTGATATTTTTATGATTAGATAAAAATCACTAATGTAAATATTGTAGAGTACAGAATAGCATGTACTGAGAATTCCTTTTTCTTTTAACCTTAATATTTTCTCAAATCTTCTTATTGGTTCCTAGGCAAATTATGGAAATTTCTAGAATGATATAAATATTACCTAACTAAAATTTGTCATAATAATTGCCATGTTTTATTTTAACATTAGGGGAAAATATCACATTGTTTTGATTATCTCTTTTTGTCCTTAAACATAACATTGTAATGATTTTGATTTTTTCAGTAAAGAAACTTGCAACCTTTTTAGAAGATAGTGTCAATAATTCTCTAGCTTTCTTCAGCCATTACAATTTAAGAGCCAAATAGAACAGATCACTTTCTCAGATGATGGAAATATAGGAACATATATGACATTATCATTGTGACTTGTTGCTGACTTGTTGAGGAAAAATATTTCTACTAAGTTTTTACATGAATATTTACTTCTTTTACAAAATTCTTTACAATGAACCTTGAGAGGTGGATGACTGATATTCTGATTTTTTTCAGCATATTATAGTATTGTTCTGAGGATTGCTTGATACAGGTATTAAAATTGTTGTTGTCCTTTGGATACGTACCAGGTACAGAAGTAACTTTACCTCCTGTTACCTTGTCTGCTTAGTCATTTGATGTGTATCTGTAAGGCCTTCAAAGAAATAAAAGCTCACATGTAAAGACTGGTTTCTTGAGTACTTATACTGGAATTATCTGGGCATTTGCCTTAGTTCTTAACTTTAATTTCTTGGCAAAAATAGGTATTTGGTATCATGTTTAATTAATTATAAAATTTACAGAAAGTCAACTTGTGGAGTCAACAATCAGGATTTCAGAATTACTTCATTTTTCTTTAAAATTTCTCATTATTTCAAAATATTAATAAATCATTATTTTTGTTTTAAAAAATAAAACAATGATGGGGTATATAAAATCAAAGCATAAACCTTCTCAAATCCTTCTACCCCCAAACCAATCACACTTTCCAGAGAAAATGACTTTATAGGATAAATAGATCTTTCAAGAAAATTTCCTCTAACATTTTGGTTATTATTTCTTACTTTATATTTTTCCTATAAAAAGGGACCCTAAGGGCTTCCCTGGTTGCGCAGTGGTTGAGAGTCCACCTGCCGATGCAGGGGACGTGGGTTCGTGCCCCGGTCTGGGAGGATCCCACGTGCCATGGAGTGGCTGGGCCCATGAGCCATGGCCACTGAGCCTGCGCATCCGGAGCCTGTGCTCTGCAGCAGGAGAGGCCATGGCAGTGAGAGGCCCACGTACCGCAAAAAAAAAAAAAAAAAAAGGGACCATAATATGATTCCATGGGATTGTATCACTTCAAAGCAATTACTGCTTAGGAAAAAAAAACAATACAAAAAAAAGACCTGTAGGTTTGGACAACTCTTGGCTCAGAATTCTTGGATATTAAGTTTATTAGTTAGGACATTTTGGCTGTGCAGACAGAAAATTCAATTTATATTGCTAAAAAGGGGATTTTTATTGACTTGAGAAGTCCATGAGTAGGTGTGGCTTCAGGTTCCATGAGAAGTCCATGAGTAGGTGTGGCTTCAGGTTCACCTAACCTTAAGGGCTCAAATGAAAGCAGTGCATTTCTCCCATTTATGTGATCCTTCAGCACCACTTCCTCTTTGTTGATTATATTCTCTGACATGTCTAGCTCCATGGTGATAAGAGAGCTGCAGCAGCCCACCTTGAATCACTCATCTTCAAATGCAGTAGTGAAAAATATTCATGTCTAGAAATGAATCTTATTGGTTCTGTTTGAACTGACTTGAGTCATATACCAATTTGTATTAGTTTTCTAGAGCTGCAGTAACCGACTGGGTGGCTTAAGTAACAGGTTTATTTTCTCACATTTTTGGAGACTAGAAGTTCAAGATCAATGTGTTAGCAGGCTTGATTTCTTCTGAGGTTTATTTCCTTGACTTGCAGATGGTCACTTGTTCTCTCTCTCTTTACATGGTTGTCCTTCTGTCTATGTGTTTGTGTCCTAATCTCTTCTTATAAGGACACCAGTCATATTGGGTTGGGGACCAACCCAATGATGTCATTTTACCTTAATTCCTTAAAGGTCCTATCTCCAAATACAAGTCACATTCTGAGTTACTAGAGGTTAGGACTTCAACATATGCATGGGGTGGGGGTTGGAGGGGGTACAATTCAGCTCATAGCACAATTCCTACCTAGCTACTGTTACATTCCTACATAGCCACATGCCCATCCTAGGTGATACACCACCTATGGATCCAGCAAAACAAAGGACTGAAAATAGGCAGTAGTAGACCCCCAAGTGAAAACTGACCATTGTCATCAACATGAGGGTGAATGGGTTCTGGTCAGTCAAAAACCAACAAATGTCAGACTGACTACTGTCCCCAGTGTCTTTCCACATTCTCCTTCTGCAGTGGCAGCAGCAACAGCACATGGCAACAGCAACTTGAGGCTGCACCCTGGGCAAGCCCCCAAGGTGGTGCTTAACTGAAAGGGGGGCTCAGTGCTCCAAAGGGGTGTTTGTAGGGCAGGGGGTGCCAGAAAAGACCAGCTGGTGGCCCTGGAAAAGCTCCCACACACCCACATCCTCACACCCATTTTGTGTTGCAGACTGCCCCTCCAAGAGCAGAGGCAACAAGAAGACGTGTGTGCACAGGTCCACAAAGGGAAGAAGTAGGGACAGAGTTTGGCACTGCCTCTTGGTCCTCCCTCCAGGAAAAATGAGAAAACAAGGAACTAGCAAGGGCTTGACAAATGTCCATATTTGGACTGGAAGACCATTCACATGCCTTTCTTCATTCCTGGAAATTGCAGTACAGCTATCTAATTAAGAAAAAAATCTTAAAGAAAGAAAACGAAGATCAAAACACCCCAGAATACCTAAAGAACAGCCATAGAAGTTGCCCCACTGAGCATAAAGTTGGAGCAGCTCCAAGCCTGGGGGGGTTGAAGGGGACTTTATAAAAGCTCATTGAAAATAATGTCACATGAATGAGGAGATGGGTGAGAACAAGATGGCAAAGTAGAAGGACCTGAATTCACTCCCTCTCATGAAAACACCAAGATCACAACTAACTGCTGAACAACCATCAACAAGAAAGGACTGAAACCTACCAAAAAAGATATTCTACTTTCAAAGTCAAAGAAGAAGGCACAAGATACTAGATGAGGTATACTCCTAATACAATCAAATCCCATAGCCATGAGGGGGGCAACCCACAAAATGGAAAATAATTATATCACAGAGGTTCTCCTACAGGAGTGAGAGTTCTGGCTCAACAACAGGCTCCCCAGTCTGGGGTTCTGGCATCAGGAGGAGGAGCACCCAGAACATTTGGCTTTGAAGGCCAGTGGGGCTTGATCAGGAACTCCACAGGACTGGGGAAAACAGAAACGCTAGTCATGGAGAGCACACACAAGATCTCATGCACACCAGGACCTAGGGTAAAAATCAGTGACTTCACAGGACCCTGGAACAGACCTACCTGCTGGTCTTGGAGGATCTTCTGGGGAGACAGAGGGCGATAGTGACTCACTGCAGGGACAAGGATGCAGCTGGCAGAGGTGCTGAGAATCACTCATTGGCATGAGCTGTCCTGGAGGCCACCATTTTGACACCAAAACCTGGCCTCACCAAACAGTGCTTCAGTGCTGGGACACCTCAGGCTAAATCACCAACAGGGTGGGAAGACAGCCCAACCTATCAGCCGACAGGCTGCCCAAAGTCTTCCTGAGCCCAGAGCCACCTCTAAACACACTCCTTGGCACAACCTTGTCCACCAGAGGGACAAAAACCCAGCTCCACCCACCAGTGGGTAGGCATAAGTCCCTCCCACAGGGAAGCCTACACAAACCTCTTAGACAAGCCTCACACACCAGGGGACAGACACCAGAAGTGAGAGGAACTACAATCCTACAGCCTGTGAGACCACAAACACAGAAAGTTAGACAAAAAGAGACAGCAGAAGAATATGTTCTAGATGAATAAACAAGATAAAATCCCAGAAGAACAATTAAGTGAAGTGGAGATAGGCAATCTACTTTAAAAAAGAATTCAGAATAATAATAGTAAAGATGATGCAAAATCTCTGAAAAAGGATGGAGGTACGGACTGAGAAGGTACAGGAAATATTTAACAGAGTTAGAAGATTTAAAGAACAATCAAACAGAGATGAACAATACAATAACTGAAATGAAAAATACACTAGAAGGAATCAAAGGCAGAATAAATGAGGCAAAGAACAGATAAATGAGCTGGAAGATAGAATGGTGGAAATCACTGCTGTGGAACAGAATAAAGAAAAAAGAATGAAAAGAAATGAGGACAGTATAAGAGACCTCTGGAACAATATTAAATACACCAACATTCAAATCAGAGGGGTGCCAGAAGGAGAAGAGAGAGAGATAGGGCCTGAGAAAATATGTGAAGAGATAATAGCTGAAAACCTCCCTAAGTGCAGAGAGTCCCATACAGGATAAATCTAAGGAGGAACATGCCAAGACACGTATTAATCAAATTCACAAAAATTAAAGACAAAGAGAAAATATTAAAAGCAACAAGGGAAAAGCAATAAATAACACACAAGGGAACCACATAAGGTTATCAGCTGATTCTTTAGCAGAAACTCTGCAGGCCATTAGGGAGTGGTACAATATATTTAAAGTGATGAAAGGGAAAAACCTACAACCAAGAGTACTCTACCCAGCAAGACTCTCATTCAGATTCAACAAGGAAATAAAAAGCTTTACAGATGAGCAAAAGCTAAACCAGCACCATTAAACCAACATTACAACAGATGCTAAAGGAAATTCTCTAGGTGGAAATGAAAAGGTCATAACTGGAAACAAGAAAATTATGAATGGGAAAGCTCACCAGGAAAGGCAAGCATACAGTAAATGTAGGAAATCATCCACACACAAATATGATATCAAAACCAGCAATCATAAGAGGAGAGTACAAATACAGATTATTGGAAATGCATTTGAAATTAAGAGACCAGCAACTTAAGACCGTCTCATATATATTTAGACTGCTATATCAAAACTCCAAGTTAACCACAAACCAAAACTCCACATTAGATGCGCACACAAAAAGAAAAAGTAACCAAACATAACACTAAAGATAGTCATAAAATCACAAGAGAAGAGAACAAAAGAGGAAGGGAGGAAAAAAGACATACAAAAACAAACCCAAAGCAGGTAACAAAATGGTAATAAGAACATACATACTGGGCGGGAACTTCAAGATGGTGGAAGAGTAAGATGTGGAGATCACCTTCCTCCCCATAAATACATCAGCAATACATCCGCACGTGGAACAGCTCCTACAGAACACCTACTGAACACTGGCAGAAGACCTCAGACTTCCCAAAAGGCAAGAAAATCTCCACGTACCTGGGTAGGGCAAAATAAAAAAGAAAAAGCAGAGACAATAGAATAGGGATGGGGCCTGCACCTCTGGGAGGGAGCTGTGAAGGAAGAAACGTTTCCACACACTAGGAAGATGCTTCACTGGTGGAAACAGGGGGTAGGTAGGGGGAAGCTTTGGAGCCACAGAGGAGAGCACAGCAACAGGGGTGCAGAGGGCAAAGCAGAGAGATTCCTGCACAGAGGATCAGTCCCGACCAGCACTCTCCACACTGAGAGGCTTGTTGGCTCACCTGCTGGGGCAGGTGAGGGCTGGGAGCTGAAGCTTGGGCTTTGGAGCTCAGATCCCAGGGGGAGGAATGGGGTTGGCTGCGTAAACACAGCCTGAAGGGGGTTAGTGTGCCAGAGCTAGCTGGGAGGGACTCCAGGGAAAAGTCTGGACCTGTCTAAGAGTCAAGAGATCATTGTTTCAGGGTGCTCAAGGAGAGGGGATTTCTTCCTTCCATGTGTGCCCACAGAAGGCAGAGCACCACCTAAATGAGCTCTAGAAATGGACGTAAGCAGTGGTTATCAGCTCGGACCTCAGAGACGGGCATGAAACACTAATGCTGCTGCTGCAGCCACGAAGAATCCTGTGTGCAATCACAGGTCATTATCCACACCTCTTCTGGAACCTGTGCAGCTCTCCACCATCAGGGTCCCATGTTACAGGGACAACTTCCCAGGGAGAACACAGGGTGAACCTCAGACTGTTGCTACATCATGCCAGCCTCTGCCACCACAGGGTCGCCCCAAAACACATAACCAGATGTAGCTCTGCCCACCCGAATAACAAGATCCAGCCCCACCCACCAGAACACAGACACCAGTCCCCTCCACCAGGAAGCCTACACAAGCCACAGAACTAACCTCACTCACTGGAGGCAGACACCAAAAACAATGGGAACTACAAACCTGTAGCCTGCAAACAGGAGAACCCAAACACAGTAAGTTAAACAAAATTAGAAGACAGAGAAACACACAGCATATGAAGGAGCAAGGTAAAAACCCATCAAACCAAACAAATGAAGAGGAAATAGGCAGCCTACCTGAAAAAGAATTCAGAGTAATGATAGTAAAGATGAATCAAATATTGGAAACAGAATGGAGAAACTACAAGAAATGTTTAACAAGGACCTAGAAAAATTAAAGAGCAAACAAACAATCATGAGCAACACAATAAACAAAATTACAAATTCTCTAGAAAGGATCAATAGCACAATAACTGAGGCAGAAGAATGGATAAGTGACCTGGCAGATGAAAGAGTGGAAAAAGTATCACAGAGCAGGGCTTCCCTGGTGGGACAGTGGTTATGAATCTGCCTGCCAATGCAGGTGGCATGGGTTCCATCCCTGGCCCGGGAAGATCCCACATGCCACAGAGAAACTAAGTCCATGTGCCACAATTACTGAGCCTGAGATCTAGAGTGCATGAGCCACAACTACTGAGCCCCCGTGTCACAACTATTGAAGCCTGTGCACCAGGATCCCATGCTCTGCAACAAGAGAAGCCATGACAATGAGAAACCTACACACCACAATGAAGAGTAAACTCCACTCACCAAAACTAGAGAAAGTCCGTGCACAGCAACAAAGACCCAATACAGCCAAAAATAAAAACAAAAAACTAAACCAAAACAAAAATATACCACAGAGCAGAATAAAGAAAAAAGAATGAAGAAGTCTCAGAAACAACTGGGACAACATTAAATGCACCAACAATCAAATTATAGGGGTCCCAGAAGAAGAAGAGAAAAAGAAAGGGACAGAAAATATTTGAAGAGATTATAGTTGAAAACTTCCCTAATATGGGAAAGGAAAGAGTCAATCAAGTTCAGGAGGCACAGAGAGTCCCAACAGGATCAATCCAAGGAGAAACATGCCAAGACATATATTAATCAAACTATCAATAATTAAATAAAAGAAAAAATATTAAAAGCAGCAAGGGAAAAGCAACAAATAACATACAAGGGAAACCCCATAAGGTTAATAGCTGATGTGAGGCAGAAGGGAGTGGCAGGACATATTAAAAGTGATGAAAGGGAAAAACCTACAACCAAGATTACTCTACTCAGCAAGGATCTCATTCAGATTCGATGGAGAAATTAAAACCTTAACAGACAAGCAAAAGTTAAGAGGATGCAGCACCACAAAACAAGCTTTACAACAAATACTAAAGGAACATCTCTAGGCAAGAAACACAAAAGAAGGAAAAGACCTACAAAAACAAACCCCAAACACTTAAGAAAATGGTAATAGGAACATACATATCAATAATTACCTTAAATGTAAATGGATTAAAGGCTCCCAGCAAAATACATAGACTGGCAGAATGGATACAAAAACAAGACCCATATATATGCTGTGTACAAGAGACACACTACAGGCCTAGGGACACATACAGACTGAAAGTGAGGCGATGGAAAAAGATATTACATGCAAATGGAAATCAAAAGAAAGCTGGAGTAGCAATTCTCATATCAGAAAAAATAGACTTTAAACTAAAGACTATTACAAGAGACAAAGAAGGACATTACTTAATGATCAAGGGATCAATCCAAGAAGAAGATATAACAATTGTAAATATTTATACATCCAACATAGGAGCACCTCGATACATAAGGCAAATTCTAACAGCCATAAAAGCGGAAATCGACAGAAACACAATCATAGTAGAAGACTTTAACACCCTACTTTCACCAATGGACAGATCATCCAAAATGAAAATAAATAAGGAAACACAATCTTTAAATGATACATTAGACAAGATGGACTTAATTGATATTTATAGAACATTCCATCCCAAAACAACAGAATACACTTTCATCTCAAGTGCTCATGGAACATTCTCCAGGATAGATCATATCTTGGGTCACAAATCAAACCTTGGTAAATTTAAGAAAATTGAAATCCTATCAAGTGTCTTTTCTGACCACAATGCTATGAGACTAGGTATCAATTACAGGAAAAAATCAGGAAAAAATACAAACACATGGAGGCTAAACAATATGCTATTAAATAACCAAGAGAGTACTGAAGAATTCAAAGAGGAAATCAAAAATACCTAGAAACAAACGAAAATGACAACAAGACAACCCAGAACCTATGAAATGCAGCAAAAGCAGTTCTAAAGGGGAAGTTTATAGCAATACAATCCTGCCTCAAGGAAGAAGAAAAATCTCAAGTAAACAACTTAACCTTACACCTAAGGAAATTAGAGAAGAAGAACAAATAAACCCTAAAGTTAGCAGAAGGAAAGAAATCGTAAAGATAAGATCAGAAATAAATGAAAAAGAAATGAAGGAAACAGTATCAAAGACCAATAAAACTAAAAGCTGGTTCTTTGAGAAGGTAAACAAAATTGATACACCACTAGCCAGACTCATCAAGAATAAAAGGGAGAAGGCTCATATCAACAGAATTAGAAAGGAAAAACGGTAAGTAATAACTGACATGGCAGAACTACAAAGAATCATGAGGGACTGCTGCAAGCAAGTATACACCAATAAAATGCACAGCCTGGAAGAAATGGACAAATTCTTAGAAATGCACAACCTTCCGAGACTGTACCAGGAAGAAATAGAAAATATAAAGAGACCTATCACAAGCGCTGAAATTGAAATTGTGATTAAAAAATCTTCCAACAAACTAAAGCCCAGGACCAGATGGCTTCATAGGCGAATTCTAACAAACATTTAGAGAAGAGCTAACACCTATCCTCAACAAACTCTTCCAAAATATTGCAGAGGGAGGAACACTCCAAAACGCATTTTACAAGGCAGCCATCGCCCTGAAACTAAAACCAGACAAAGATGCCACAAAAAAAGAAAACTACAGACCAATATCACTGATGAACATAGATGCAAAAATCCTCAACAAAATACTAGCAAACAGAATCCAACAGTATGTCAAAAGGATCATACACCATGATCAAGTGGAGTTTATCCCAGAAATGCAATGGTTACTTCAATATACACAAATGAATCAATGTGATACACCTTATTAAGAAACTGAAGGATAAAAACCATATGATCATCTCAAGGGATGCAGAAAAAGCTTTCAACAAAATTCAACACCCATTAAAGATAAAAACTCTCCAGAAAGTAGGCATAGAGGGAACTTACCTCAACATAATAAAGGACATATATGACAAACCCACAGCCAACATCACCCTCAATGGTGAAAAACTGAAAGCATTTCCACTAAGATCAGGAACAAGACAAGGTTGCCCACTCTCACCACTCTTATTCAACATTGTTTTGGAAGTTTTAACCACAGCAATCAGAGAAGAAAAGGAAATAAAAGGAATCCAAATCAGAAATGAAGAAGTAAAGCTGTCACTGTTTGCAGATGACATGATACTCTACATAGAGAATCCTAAAGATGCTACCAGAAAACTACTAGAGCTAATCAATGAATTTGGTAAAGTAGCAGGATACAAAATTAATGCACAGAAATCCCTTACATTCCTATACACTAATGATGAAAATTCTGAAAGTGAAGTTAAGGAAACACTCCCATTTACCATTGCAACCAAAAGAATAAAATACCTAGGAATAAACCTACCTAAGGAGACAAAAACCTGTATACAGAAAACTATAGGACACTGATGAAAGAAGTTAAAGATGATACAAATAGATGGAGAGATATACCATGTTCTTGGATGGGAAGAATCAACATTGTGAAAATTACTATACTACCCAAAGCAATCTACCAGTTAAATGCAATCCCTATCAAACTACCACTGGCATTTTTCACAGAACTAGGACAAAAAATTTCACAATTTGTATGGAAACACAAAAGATCCAGAATAGCCAAAGCAATCTTGAGAAAGAAAAATGGAGCTGGAGGAATCAGGCTCCCCAACTTCAAACTATGTTACAATGCTACAGTAATCAAGACTGTATGGTACTGGCGCCAAAACAGAAATACAGATCAACGGAACAGGATAGAAAGGGCAGAGATAAACCCACACACCTATGGTCACTTAATTTTGACAATGAGGCATAATATACAATGGAGAAAAAACAGCCTCTTCAATAAGTGGTGCTGGGAAAACTGGACAGCTACATGTAAAAGAATGAAATTAGAACACTCCCTAACACCATACATGAAAATAAATTTAAAATGGATTAAAGGCCTAAATGTAAGGCCAGACACTATAAAACTCTTAGAGGAAAATATAGGCAGAATACTCTATGAAAAAAAATCACAGCAAGATCCTTTTTGACCCACCTCTTAAAGAAAGGGAAATAAAAACAAAACTAAACAATTTGGACCTAATGAAACATAAAACCATTAGCACAGCAAAGGAAACCATAAACAAGATGAAAAAACAGCCCTCATAATGGGAGAAAATATTTGCAAATGGAACGACTGACAAAGGATTAATCTCCAATATATACAAGCAGCTCAATATCACAAAGCCAAACCACCCAATCCAAAAATGACTGGAAGACCTAGATAGACATTTCTGCAAAGAAGATATACAGATTGCTAACAAACACCTGAAATGATGTTCAACATCACAAATCATTAGAGAAATGCAAATCAAAACCACAATGAGGTATCACCTCACACAGGTCAGAATGGCCATCATCAAAATATCTACAAACAATAAATGCTGGAGAGGGTGTGGAGAAAAGGGCACCCTCTTGCACTGTTGGTGGGAATGTAAATTGATACAGTCACTAGGGAGAACAGTATGGAGGTTCCTTTAAAAACTAAAAATAGAATTACCATACAACCCAACAATTCCACTACTGGGCATATACCCGGATAAAACCATAATTCAATAAGAGATATGTACCACAATGTTCATTGCAGCACTATTTACAATAGCCAGGACATGGAAGCAACCTAAGTGTCCATTGACAGATGAATGGATAAAGAAGATATGACTCATATATACAATGGAATATTACTCAGCCATAAAAAGAAATGAAATTAAATTATTTGCTGTGAGGTGGATGGACCTAGATTCTGTCACACAGAGTGAAGTAAGTCAGAAAGAGAAAAACAAATACCATATGCTAACACATATATATGGAATCTAAGAAAACAAAAAAAAGGTTCTGATGAACCTAGGGGCAAGACAAAAATAAAGATGCAGACGTAGAGAATGGACTTGAGGGCACGGGGCAGGGGAAGGGTAAGCTGGGACGAAGTGAGAGAGTGGCATTGACATATATACACTATCAAATGTAAAATAGATAGCTAGTGGGAAGCAGCCGCATAGGCCGGGGAGATTAGCTCAGTGCTTTGTGACCACCTGGAGGGTTGGGATAGGGCGGGTGGGAGAGAGACACAAGAAGGAGGGGATATGGGGATATATGTATACGTATAGATGATTCACTTTATTATACAGCAGAAACTAACACAACATTGTAAAGCAATTATACTCCAATAAAAATGTTAAAAAAAAAAAAAGGAAAGCACATAATGTTAAGTTGTCCCTCTATAGGTGTGACTTGAATATTTTATTAAAGTGGTGACCACCAGAATTTTCCATTGTAAAGGTATATTTTTCCTTTCTGATACCTAAGAATACATAGAATATTGACATAGATGATTGAGGGTTTGAAAGGACCTATTAAATATCATCCCCATGTTGCATCCTAGTTCTGTGCTAATGGTAAATAGCCCAGGGAGAACCATATTCAACTGTTGTTTTTTACCTGTTCAATAACAATCAGACTGATTCTACCCTATGTCTTGGACTAGAAAACCCCTGGAACTCCAAAGGAAGTTTGCTAGGTCTCTTACCTATTGGCACTTGTCACAAATGTCTACATGAATAGATTCTACCAATATGATGGGTTCCCATGATATATGGAAAGCTGCAGAAGGATGGAGAGAGTACCGATTGACAAACGAACAGATATGAGTGTTTGCAGTGGAATACCTCACTTTCCACAGTCTAGTCAGTCACTTGGAGGGAGTAGGGCTTTTGTGGGCCACAGTGGCAGAAGACCCACAACAGCACTGCATAATCTTTGAATTACAGGTTTGGTAGAATTACCTTGAAGCTGAAAATCCAGCTAAATTAAATTTTTGAAAAATTTCAGAGTAAAGACTGACAAGATCTGAAATACATTTTAGATATGGCTTTAGATTGAAAGAGGGGAAAATAAATAGTAAGTACTATTTATTTTAATACTAAATAGTATTTAGTAAGTAGTAAATACTAAATAGTATATACTAAATACTAAATCCCCATGCCTAACAATATAGCTTTTTCAGGCTTTTAAAGGATAGTAGCTATCCATAGGTCTTAGGAGCCAATAAATTGGTGCAACTCCAAATAAAAGTAATAAACCTATTTTCCTCTTTTGCTCTGCTCACACTTCTAATACTAATAATCATCCCAATTATAAAAACTAACACAGATTTCTACAAAAGTGACAAATGTCCATCATATGTAAAAAAATACCGTCTCGTGCTTTTATTACCAGCCTAGTTCCAACAATAATATTCCTCCACACAGGCCAAGAAATAATTATTTCAAAGTGACATTGAATCACTGTCCAAACCCTTCACTTAACACTTAGCTTCAAAATAGAACACTTCTCAATAATATTTGTACCAGTAGCATTATCTGTTACATGGTCCGTTACGGAGTCCTCAATATGGTACATACACCTAGACCCTTACATTAATTGGTTCTTCAAGTACCTACTCCTCTGCCTCATCACCATGTTAATCCTTGTTACTGCCAATAACCTCTTCCAGCTTTTTATTGGATGGGAGGTGGTTGGAATTATATCCTTCCTATTCAGTGGGTATGCTATGGACGAGCAGACGCAAACACAGCTGCTCTCCAAGCAATCTTATATAACCGCATTGGGGATGTCAGGTTCATTATGTCAATTACATGATTCCTGTTTAACTCAAACACATGAGACCTGCAACAAATTTTTATACTCGACCTAAATCCCTCAAACCTCCCCTTATAGGACTCGTACTAGCTGCAGCCAATCAGCCCAACTTGGACTTCACCCCTGACTCCCCTCAACAATAGAGGACCTCACCCCTGTATCAGCCTTACTCCACTCAAACACAATAGTTGTGGCAGGGATCTTCCTACTTATTCGATTTTACCCCTTAACAGAAAACAACAAATTTATTCAAGCAATAGTGCTATGCTTAGGAGCCCTCACCACCCTATTCACAGCTATATGCGCTCTTAACAAAAATGACATTAAAAAACTTGTTGCTTTCTCCACTTCAAGCCAATTAGGCCTAATAATGGTAAAAATCGGCATCAACCAACCCTATCTAGCATTCTTACACATCTGCACACATGCATTTTTTAAGGCCATACTATTCATATGCTCTGGATCCATTATTCACAGCTTGAACGATGAACAAGATATTCGAAAAATAGGAGGCCTATTCAAGGTTTTACCTTTCACCACAACAGTCCTTATTATCGGGTGTCTGGCATTGACAGGAATGCCTTTCCTCACTGGCTTCTATTCTAAAGACTTGATCGTTGAAGCTGCTAACATGTCTTATACCAATGCCTGAGCCCTGTTAATAACTCTAATTGCCACCTCCCTCACAGCTATCTGTAGTACCTGCATTATCTTCTTTGCCCAACTAGGACAACCTTGCTTCTCTCCCCTAACCTCCATCAACGAAAACAACCCCCTCTTAATTAACTCCATCAAATGCCTACTAATTGGAAGTGTCTTTGCTGGATTCATTATCTCCAACAACGTCCCCCCAACAACAGACCCCCTAATAACCATACCCTTACATCTAGAACTAACTGCTCTTGCAGTTACCATCCTAGGCTTTGTATTTGCACTCAAAATTAACCTTAACACACAAAACTTAAAATTCATCTACCCCTCAAATACCCTTAAATTCTTTAGTCTCTTAGGATATTTCCCCACCATCATGCACTGTCTACTTCCTTACCTAAACCTATTAGTAAGCCCCAAATCAGCATCCTCCCTTTTGGACTTAATCTGATTAGAAAACATTTTACCAAAAACCACATCCCTTATTCAACTAAAGTTCTCCACACTAATCTCAAGCCAAAATGGCCTTATCAAACTATACCTCCTATCATTCCTTATTACTCTCACCCTTAGCGTGCTTTTATTGAATTAGCACAAGTAATCTCCATAATAACCACAACACCAATAAGCAGTGACCAATCAGCCTCCTCACTAAAAAAGCCAGAGTCACCAGTATCATAAACAACTCCATCTCCCAACCCTTTGAACTTAAACACAACTTCCACCTCCTCATCCTTTAAAATATAAAATACCATGAAAAAATCTATTATCAGCCCTGAAAGAAACGCCCCCAAGACAGTCTTATTAGAAACCCAAACCTCAGGATACTGCTCAGTGGCCATAGCCATTCTATAGCCAAACACAACTAATATCCCCCCTAAATAAATAAAAAACACTATCAAACCTAAAAATGAACTACCAAAGTTCAACACAATCCCGCACCCACCCAACACCACCACTCACAATCAACCCAAAGTCCCCATAAATAGCTGAAGGTTTTGAAGAAACCCCCACAAAACTGATCACAAAAATAACACTTAAATACAATATATGTCATTATCATTCTCACATGTGTTCCAACCATGACCAATGACATGAAAAATAATCGTTGTCATTCAACTATAAGAACACCAATGACTGAAAAACACACCCACTAATAAAAATCATCAGCAACACATTTATTGACCTCCCAACCCCATCAAACATTTCATCATGATGGAATTTTGGCTCTCGACTAGGCATTTGCCTGACCCTACAAATCCTAACAAACAGGCTTATTCCTAGCAATACACTACACGCCAGACACAGCAACTGTCTTCTCATCAGTAGCAGACATCTGTCGAGACGTTAACTATGGCCGAATCATTTGATATATACACGCAAACGGAGTTTCCATATTCTTTATCTGCCTTTACATTCACGTAGGACATGGCCTATATTATGAGTCCTATACCTTTCTAGAAACATGAAACATCCAAATTATTCTACTGTTTACAGTTATAGCTACTGCATTTATAGGCTATGTACTACCATGAGGACAAATGTCATTCTGAGGGTCAGCAGTCATTACAAACCTGCTCTCAGCAATACCATACGTTGGCACCACTCTTGTTGAATGGATCTGAGGTGGCTTTTCTGTAGACAAAGCAACACACGCAATTCTTTGCTTTTCATTTTATTCTCCCCTTCATCATTACAGTGCTAGCAGCTGTCCATCTACTATTCCTCCATTAAACAGGATCCAACAACCCCACAGGAATCCCATCTGACACAGACAAAATTCCACTCCACCCCTGTTACACAATCAAAGACATCCTAGGCGCTCTATACTACTAATCCTAGCCTCACTAATACTAGTCCTATTTTCACCCGACTTGCTAGGAGACCCCGATAGCTACACCCCAGCAAACCCACTCAACACACCACTGCATATTACACCAGAGTGATATTTTCTATTCTCATATGCAATTCTACGATCAATCCCCAACAAGCTAGGAGGAGTCTTAGCCCTATTACTCTCAATCCTAATTCTAGCATTTATCACAATACTCCACACATCCAAACCACGAAACATAACATTCCGACCCCTTAGCCAGTTCTTATTCTGAGTGCTAGTGGCAGACCTACTAACACTAACATGGAGTGGAGGACAACCTGTAGAACATCACTTCATCATTATTGGACAACTCGCATCTATTTTATACTTTCTTTTAATTCTAGTGCTAATACCTGTAACTAGCGTCATTGAAAACTATCTCCTGAAATGAAGAGTCTTTGTAGTATATCACATTACCATGGTCTTGTAAACCAGAAGAGGAGAACAACACACCTCCCTAAGACTCAAGAATCCCTAAGCATTGCCGCCAGCACGCAAAGCTGAAATTCTACTTAAATTATTCCCTGAAATTATAAGATATTTACAAAATTATTAAGTACTATATAAGTATCAAAACAGTCCATTTTATCACAAACTACTATGTACATTGTGCATACTTGTATTACCACATTAATAAGTACATATACCTTATACATACATATTACATTATATGTATAATTGTACATTACATTATCTACCCCATGCTTACATGCATGTACATCTTATTATTAGTATTACATGGTACATATAGATTATTAATTGTACATAGTACATTAAGTCAAATCAATTCTGGTCAACATCCTTATCCTGTCCATTAGACCACGAGCTTAATCACCAAGCCACGTGAAACCATCAACCCGCTCGGCATGTGTTCCGCTTCTCGCTCCAGGCCCATTATTTGTGGGGGTTTGTAGTGACAAAATTTATCAGATATCTGGCTCTTACTTCAGGGTCATCTCACCTAAAATCGCCCACTCTTTCCCCTTAAATAAGATATCTCAATGGACTAATGACTAGTCAGCCCATGTGCACACATAACTGTGATTTCATGCATTTGGTATTTTTTAATTTTTAGGGGGGGATGCCTAGACTCAGCTATGATCTTAAAAGGTCCTAATACAGTCAAGCAAATTGTAGCTGGACTTCAATTGAAAATTATTTACCAGCATCAGTAATTCATAGTTTGCAATTCAGTCAATGGTTACAGGACATAACAATATTATATGTGTATACGTGTACAATAGACACAGCATTCCATTCTCTCCCCCCTCCGTCTAAAACAAACACCCATCAAAACAGATTAGCCTCAAAAACATCCCCATCATACCAATAAACTACTTAGATATTCACCACCCATGTAGACAGACATCCCCTTAGATTCATCAGCCATTTTATCAAAAATTTAATATTAAATCTGACACATGCCTGTTAGTTATGCATGGGGGAAACAGGGATAAGACTACAGTCAAGGAAACTGGATTGAAGGCTGCTATGATAATACAGACAAAAGATGATCAGAACCTAAATGAAACACATGATATAAGGAGGAAGTAATATTAGAGAAATGGTGTGTTTATTCATTTAATGAATATTTATTGAGCATCCACTATGTTGCAGGCACTATTATGGGCAAAGGAATATAACAAAGCAAAAAAAATTCCCCATGGAATATACAAAACATTGTTAAAATTCTTTCAGATCTGTGGATTAATATATACTGATTTACTTATGCAACCAAAGACTGATCTTCACAAACCTTTGGGCTCAGCCTTAAAATATTGTCTTTTTCAAAAGAGAAAAGAGAAGCAGCACAGGTCTTCATTCACATGGTGCCCTAAATCTTAAAGGACCTGATCCTTGTAAAATATCAACTAAATGAACCCACCTTATCAGTGCACTTCTGTGATGAAAGTAAGTAACTGCCACAGACCTCTGCAGTACCTTTAACATTTTCATCATTTGGAAATACAGCTGTTACCTCCCACCTTGCTTTTTCTCAGCAGCTTCGATGGAGTGGTAATGTCAGGATGTGACATTATTGCTTACCCAGGCTGTGCACTGACAATTCCTTTTTTTCATAACAGTGAGGCCCTTAGTAATCTTTAGGGACCACTATAAAATTCTCATACATCTGCAAAAACTTTGCAATTTGTGATACATCTGTTACCCTAGGCTCTAGGTTTGAAGGCAATCTCCTCAGAACACATTTTTACTACTCAGGAAGTTTTTAAAATAGTTTTACAAATTTGCTTCCTTACTCTGATTTGAGCAAAGTGTATATGTAAGCAACAAGAACCTGAAAGCACTCTATATTGTTAACTAAGGCTAAAGTACTTATCGGAGTAAAGTCTGAGAATTACATATAATAGCATCCAACACCTAGCAAAGGAACCTTTTCTTACCTTTTCTATTCTGGTGAGGTAATCATTTTTTTCCAGTGCTTGTTCTTCTGGATGAAGAAAACTGATTGATAAAGAAAATCGTATCACCTCTATGAATATATTTCCTAACTTGGAGATGGAGGAAATTGAATGACAATATTCCCTCTAGCAAGGTGATTGTGGATTTTGTAATTAATAAGAACAATTTAAAACCAGACATTGAATTCCATATGGACAAGAGGATATTAACCAAAATAACTACGTTTTAAACCAGTTAAAATATCTAAACCAGGCAAAATACATCCTAGAGTAATGAGATGACTAGATGTAATTTTTCAATATTATGGATAATAAAAATTACTGCCAGAACACTGTAGACATGCAAAGTCCTTGTTTTTAAAAACAGTAGATGGAGATGAAGGTAGTGGTTCTTTGACAACTGTCTAATTTCCTTCATGATTTTTGGGTGTTTATATTTTTCTTTCCCTTTAAGAGTTAATTTGGGGGACATATATCTTGGAAAATCATCATTCAAGGAGCACTTCATATTTACTAGCATAGAATTTTGAAAACTATTTATTTGTAGCTCTATCATTTCTGTATTGGTGGATCATTCCTTGCTGTCACACTTAAATTTCTGTTTTTGTGCTTTCATCTTTCCCCATCTGCCCCCTTGATGAAGCCAAGTGGAAAGTTACCTATTTGAAAAGATATTTGTTACTATTGTTTAAATCTCCTAGCTACATCAATTCTATTGTTTTTCTATTTCTAATTTATTAATTTATGTTTTTATCTTATTAGTTCGTTTATTTCTTTTACTTTCCTAGGACATATTCATTCAATATTTTATACTGAATGTTAAATTATTTTTATCTTCTTTTACTTAGGCTTTTACCTGTAGTGTCCTCAATCTTATTTTCAAAATATTCTGTAATTTCAGTTTTTATTTTCTTTATACTTTACTCAATAGTTGGTTAAATTAAAGTTATGTTTTATTTGTTAGATATGTCTGGTTTTACTGAATTGTATTCAGAGATTATGCTTTTTTACTTTTAAGAATTTATTGAGATTTTCTTTGTGAGTTCACAGGGACTTAAAAAAAGGTAGAGCCTCTATGGTGTATAAATTTTTATAGCAACTCTATTAATTATATTAAATATCATATTAGAAAATTACTTCCTTATTGAATTTTGGGTTTCTCAATCTATCCAGGATAAGAAGTAAAGAAGTATTAAAATTGCTGGTTATAGTTGTATTTCTTATTTTCTGAAGTTTTTTTTTTTTTTTAAACATCTTTATTGGGGTATAATTGCTTTACAATGGTGTGTTAGTTTCTGCTTTATAACAAAGTGAATCAGTTATACATATACATATGTTCCCATATGTCTTCCCTCTTGTGTCTCTCTCCCTCCCACTCTCCCTATCCCACCCCTCCAGGCTGTCACAAAGCACCGAGCTAATATCCCTGTGCCTTGCGGCTGCTTCCCTCTAGCTATCTACCTTACTACGTTTGTTAGTGTGTATATGTCCATGACTCTCTCTCGCCCTGTCAAAGCTCACCCTTCCCCCTCCCCATATCCTCAAGTCTGTTCTCCAGTAGGTCTGCGTCTTTATTCCTGTCTTACCCCTAGGTTCTTCATGACATTTTTTTTCCCTTAAATTCCATATATATGTGTTAGCATACGGTATTTGTCTTTCTCTTTCTGACTTACTTCACTCTGTATGACAGACTCTAGGTCTATCCATCTCATTACAAATAGCTCAATTTCATTTCTTTTTAAGGCTGAGTAATATTCCATTGTATATATGTGCCACATCTTCTTTATCCATTCATCTGATGATGGGCGCTTAGGTTGTTTCCATCTCCGGGCTATTGTAAATAGAGCTGCAATGAACATTTTGGTACATGACTCTTTTTGAATTATGGTTTTCTCAGGGTATATGCCCAGTAGTGGGATTGCTGGGTCATATGGTAATTCTATTTGTAGTTTTTTAAGGGACCTCCATACTGTTCTCCATAGTGGCTGAACCAATTCACATTCCCACCAGCAGTGCAAGAGTGTTCCCTTTTCTCCACACCCTCTCCAGCATTTATTGTTTCTAGATTTTTTGATGATGGCCATTCTGACTGGTGTGAGATGATATCTCATTGTAGTTTTGATTTGCATTTCTCTAATGATTAATGATGTTGAGCATTCTTTCATATGTTTGTTGGCATTCTGTATACCTTCTTTGGAGAAATGTCTATTTAGGTCTTCTGCCCATTTTTGGATTGGGTTGTTTGTTTTTTTGTTATTGAGCTGCATGAGCTGCTTGTAAAGTTTGGAGATTAATCCTTTGTCAGTTGCTTCATTTGCAAATATTTTCTCCCATTCTGAGGGCTGTCTTTTGGTCTTGATTATGGTTTCCTTTGCTGTGCAAAAGCTTTGAAGTTTCATTAGGTCCCATTTGTTTATTTTTGTTTTTATTTCCATTACTCTAGGAGGTGGGTCAGAAAGGATCTTGCTGTGATTTATGTCATAGAGTGTTCTGCCTATGTTTTCCTCTAAGAGTTTGATAGTTTCTGGCCTTACATTTAGGTCTTTAATCCATTTTGAGTTTATTTTTGTGTATGGTGTTAGGGAGTGATCTAATCTCACACGTTTACATGTACCTGTCCAGTTCTCCAGCACCATTTATTGAAGAGGCTGTCCTTTCTCCACTGTACATTCCTGCCACTTTTATCAAAGATAATGTGTCCATATGTGCGTGGGTTTATCTCTGGGCTTTCTATCCTGTTCCATTGATCTATCTTTCTGTTTTTGTGCCAGTACCATACACTCTTGATTACTGTACCTTTGTAGTATAGTCTGAAGTCAGGGAGCCTGATTCCTCCAGCTCCTTTTTTCCTTCTCAAGATTGTTTTGGCTATTCGGGGTCTTTTGTGTTTCCATACAAATTGTGAAATTTTTGTTCTAGTTCTGTGAAAAATGCCAGTGGTAGTTTGATAGGGATTGCATTGAATCTGTAGATTGCTTTGGGTAGTAGAGTCATTTTCACATTGTTGATTCTTCCCATCCAAGAACATGGTATATCTCTCCATCTATTTGTATCATCTTTAATTTCTTTCATCAGTGTCTTATAATTTTCTGCATACAGGTCTTTTGTCTGCTTAGGTAGGTTTATTCCTAGATATTTTATTCTTTTGGTTGCAATGGTAAATGGGAGTGTTTTCTTGATTTCACTTTCAGATTTTTCATCATTAGTATATAGGAATGCCAGAGATTTCTGTGCATTAATTTTGTATCCTGCTACTTTACCAAATTCATTGATTAGCTCTAGTAGTTTTCTGGTAGCATCTTTAGGATTCTCTATGTAAAGTATCATGTCATCTGCAAACAGTGACAGCTTTACTTCTTCTTTTCCGATTTGGATTCCTTTTATTCCCTTTTCTTCTCTGATTGCTGTGGCTAAAACTTCCAAAACTATGTTGAATAAGAGTGGTGAGAGTGGGCAACCTTGTCTTGTTCCTGATCTTAGTGGAAATGCTTTCAGTTTTTCACCATTGAGGATAATGTTTGCTGTGGGCTTGTCATATATGGCCTTTATTATGTTGAGGAAAGTTCCCTCTATGCCTACTTTCTGCAGGGTTTTTATCATAAATCGGTGTTGAATTTTGTCGAAAGCTTTCTCTGCATCTATTGAGATGATCATATGGTTTTTCTCCTTCAGTTTGTTAATATGGTTTATCACATTGATAGATTTGCGTATATTGAAGAATCCTTGCATTCCTGGAATAAACCCCACTTGATCATGGTGTATGATCCTTTTAATGTGCTGTTGGATTCTGTTTGCTAGTATTTTGTTGAGGATTTTTGCATCTATGTTCATCAGTGATATTGGCCTGTAGTTTTCTTTCTTTGTGACATCCTTGTCTGGTTTTGGTATCAAGGTGATGGTGGCCTCGTAGAAGGAATTTGGGAGTGTTCCTCCCTCTGCTATATTTTGGAAGAGTTCGAGAAGGATAGGTGTTAGCTCTTCTCTAAACGTTTGATAGAATTCACCTGTGAAGCCATCTGGTCCTGGGCTTTTGTTTGTTGGAAGATTTTTAATCACAGTTTCAATTTCAGTGCTTGTGATTGGCCTGTTCATATTTTCTATTTCTTCCTGATTCAGTCTTGGCAGGTTGTGCATTTCTAAGAATTTGTCCATTTCTTCCAGATTGTCCATTTTATTGGCATAGAGTTGCTTGTAGTAATCTCTCATGTTTTTTTTATTTCTGCAGTGTCAGTTGTTACTTCTCCTTTTTCATTTCTAATTCTATTGATTTGAGTCTTCTCCCTTTTTTTCTTGATGAGTCTGGCTAGTGGTTTATCTATTTTGTTTATCTTCTCAAAGAACCAGCTTTTAGTTTTATGGATCTTTGCTATTGTTTCCTTCATTTCTTTTTCATTTATTTCTGATCTGATTTTTATGATTTCGTTCCTTCTGCTAGCTTTGGGGTTTTTTTGTTCTTCTTTCTCTAATTGCTTTAGGTGCAAGGTTAGGTTGTTTATTCGAGATGTTTCCTGCTTCTTAAGGTGGGCTTGTATTGCTATAAACTTCCCCCTTAGAACTGCTTTTGCTGCATCCCATAGGTTTTGGGTCGTTGTGTCTCCATTGTCATTTTTTTCTAGGTATTTTTTTATTTCCTCTTTGATTTCTTCAGTGATCACTTCATTATTAAGTAGTGTATTGTTTAGCCTCCATGTGTTTGTATTTTTTACAGAACTTTTCCTGTAATTGATATCTAGTCTCATGGCGTTGTGGTCAGAAAAGATACTTGATACAATTTCAATTTTCTTAAATGTACCAAGGCTTGATTTGTGACCCAAGATATGATCTATCCTGGAAAATGTTCCATGAGCACTTGAGAAAAATGTGTATTCTGTTGTTTTTGGATGGAGTGTCCTATAAATATCAATTAAGTCCATCTTGTTTAATGTATCATTTAAAGCTTGTGTTTCCTTATTTATTTTCATTTTGGATGATCTGTCCATGGGTGAAAGTGGGGTGTTAAAGTCCCCTACTATGAATGTGTTACTGTCGATCTCCCCTTTTATGGCTGTCAGTATTTGCCTTATGTATTGAGGTGCTCCTATATTGGGTGCATAAATATTTACAATTGTTATATCTTCTTCTTGGATCGATCCCTTGATCATTATGTAGTGTCCTTCTTTGTCTCTTTTAATAGTCCTTATTTTAAAGTCTATTTTGTCTTATATGAGAATTGCTACTCCAGCTTTCTTTTGGTTTCCATTTGCATGGAATATCTTTTTCCATCCCCTTACTTTCAGCCTGTATGTGTCTCTAGGTCTGAAGTGGGTCTCTTTCAGACAGCATATATAAGGGTCTGGTTTTTGTATCCATTCAGCCAATCTGTGTCTTTTGGTGGGAGCATTTAGTCTATTTACATTTAAGGTAATTATCGATATGTATGTTCCTATTCCCATTTTCTATATTGTTTTGGGTTCGTTATTGTACGTCTTTTCCTTCTCTTGTGTTTCTTGTCTAGAGAAGTTCCTTTAGCATTTGTTGTAAAGCTGGTTTGGTGGTGTTGAACTCTCTCAGCTTTTGCTTGTCTGTAAAGGTTTTAATTTCTCCATCAAATCTGAATGAGATCCTTGCTGGGTAGAGTAGTCTTGGTTGCAGGTTTTTCTCCTTCATCACTTTAAGTATGTCCTGCCAGTCCCTTCTGGCTTGTAGGGTTTCTGCTGAGAGATCAGCTGTTAACCTTATGGGGATTCCCTTGTGTGTTATTTGTTGTTTTTCCCTTGCTGCTTTTAATATGCTTTCTTTGTATTTAATTTTTGACAGTTTGATTAATATGTGTCTTGGCATATTTCTCCTTGGATTTATCCTGTATGGGACTCTCTGTGCTTCCTGGACTTGATTAACTATTTCCTTTCCCATATTAGGGAAGTTTTCAACTATAATCTCTTCAAATATTTTCTCAGTCCCTTTCTTTTTCTCTTCTTCTTCTGGAACCCCTATAATTCGAATGTTGGTGCGTTTAATGTTGTCCCAGAGGTCTCTGAGACTGTCCTCAGTTCTTTTCATTCTTTTTTCTTTATTCTGCTCTGCAGTAGTTATTTCCACTATTTTATCTTCCAGGTCACTTATCCGTTCTTCTGCCTCAGTTATTCTGCTATTGATCCCATCTAGAGTACTTTTAATTTCATTTATTGCGTTGTTCATCGTTGCTTGTTTCATCTTTATTTCTTCTAGGTCCTTGTTAACTGTTTCTTGCATTTTGTCCATTCTACTTCCAAGATTTCAGATCATCCTTACTATCATTATTCTGAATTCTTTTTCAGGTAGACTGCCTATTTCCTCTTCATTTGTTAGGTCTGGTGCATTTTTATCTTGCTCCTTCATCTGCTGTGTGTTTTTCTGTCTTCTCATTTTGCTTATCTTACTGTGTTTGGGGTCTCCTTTTTGCAGGCTGCATGTTCGTCGTTCCCGTTGTTTTTGATGTCTGTCTCCAGTGGCTAAGGTTGTTTCAGTGGGTTGTGTAGGCTTCCTGGTGGAGGGGACTAGTGCCTGTGTTGTGGTGGATGAGGCTGGATCTTGTCTCTCTAGTGGGCAGGTTCACGTCTGGTGGTGTGTTTTGGGGTGTCTGTGGCCTTATTATGATTTTAGGCAGCCTCTCTGCTAATGGGTGTGGTTGTGTTCCTGTTTTGCTAGTTGTTTGGCATAGGTTGTCTAGCACTGTGGCTTGCTGGTCGTTGAGTGAAGCTGGGTGCTGGTGTTAAGATGGAGTTCTCTGGGAGATTTCTGCCGTTTAATATTATGTGGAGCTGGGAGGTCTCTTGTTGACCAGTGTCCTGAAGTTGGCTCTCCTACCTCAGAGGCAGAGCCCTGACTCCTGGCTGGAGCACCAAGAGCCTTTCATCCACATGGCTCAGAATAAAAGGGAGAAAAAGTAGAGAGAATTAGTAGAAGTATGAGGAAAGAAAGACGGAAAGGAGGAAAGGAAGGAAGGAAGAAAGAAGCAAAGAAGGAAAGAAAGGAGGGAGGGAGGGAGGGAGGGAGGGAGGAAGGAAGGAAGGATGGAGGGAAAGAAGGAAAAAAGACAGAAAGAAAGAAGCTACAGTAAAAATAAAATAAAGTATAATATAGTTATTGAATTAAAAAATATTTAGAAAAAAAAAAAAGGGACGGATAGAACCTTAGGACAAATGTTGGAAGCAAAGCTATACAGAGAAAATCTTACACAGAAGCATACACATACACCTTCACAAACAGAGGTAAAGGGGGAAAAAATCATAAATCTTGCTCTCAGAGACCACCTCCTCAATTTGGGGTGATTCGTTGTCTAAAGGAGGGAAGGAAGGAAGGAAAGAAAGAAAGAAAGAATAATAAAGTTATTACAATTAAAATTAATTATTAAGAAAAAAATTTTTTTAAAAAAACCATGGACGGATAGAGCCCTAGGACAAATGGTGGAAGCAAGAGTATACAGACAAGATCTCACACAGAAGCATACACGTACACATTCACAAAAAGAGGAAAAGGGAAAAAAATCATAGATCTCGCTCCTAAATTCCACCTCTTCAATTTGGGATCATTCCTTGTCTATTCAGGTATTCCACAGATGCAGGGTATATCAAGTTGATTGTGGAGCTTTAATCCGCTGCTTCTGAGGCTGCTGGGAGAGATTTCCCTTTCTCTTCTTTGTTCTCACAGCTCACAGGAGCTCAGCTTTGGATTTGGCCCTGCCTTTGCGTGTAGGTCGCTGGAGGGCGTCTGTTTTTGCTCAGACAGGACGGGGTTAAAGGAGCCGCTGATTCGGGGGCTCCGGCTCACTCAGGCCGGGGGTGGGGGGGGGAAGGAGGGGCACTGCGTGCGGGGCGGGCCTGTGGCGTCAGAGGCGGCGTGACGTTGCGGCAGAGGCTGGCGTGACGTTGCACCAGCCTGAGGCCCGCCGTGCGTTCTCCCGGGGAAGTTGTCCCTGGATCCCGGGAACCTGGCAGTGGCGGGCTGCACAGGCTCCGCGGAAGAGGGGTGTGGAGAGTGACCTGTGCCCGCACACAGGCCCCTTGGTGGCGGCAGCAGCCCCCTTAGTGTCTCCCGCCCGTCTCTGGGGTCCGCGCTTTTAGCCGCGGCTTGCGCCCGTCTCTGGGGTTCGCGCTTTTAGCCGCGGCTCGCGCCCGTCTCTGGAGTTCCTTTAAGCAGCGCTCTTAAACCCCTCTCCTCGCGCACCAGGAAACAAAGAGGGAAGAAAAAGTCTCTTGCCTCTTCGGCAGGTGCAGACTTTTCCCCGGACTCCCTCCTGGCTAGCCGCGGTGCACTAACCCCTTCAGGCTATGTTCAAGCCGCCAACCCCAGTCCTCTCCCTGCGCTCCGACCGAAACCCGAGCCTCAGCTCGCAGCCCCGCCCGCCCCGGCGGGTGAGCAGACAAGCCTTTCGGGCTGGTGAGTGCCGGTCGGCACCGATCCTCTTTGCGGGAAGCTCTCCGCTTTGCCCTCTGCACCCCTGTTGCTGTGCTCTCCTCCGCGGCTCCGAAGCTCCCCTCTCCACCTCCCGCAGTCTCCGCCCGCGAAGGGGCTTCCTAGTGTGTGGAAAGTTTTCCTCCTTCACAGCTCCCTGCCACTGGTGCAGGTGCCGTCCCTATTCTTTTGTCTCTGTTTTTTCTTTTTTTCTTTTGCCCTACCCAGGTACGTGGGGAATTTCTTGCCTTTTGGGGGGTCTGAGGTCTTCTGCTAGCATTCAGTAGGTGTTCTGTAGGAGCTGTTCCACGTGTAGATGTATTTCTGGTGTATCTGTGAGGAGGAAGGTGATCTCCTCGTCTTACTCTTCCGCCATCTTCCCAGCACCCCGACCCATTTCTTTTATAGATTGACTATTCATTAAGTGTTTTCAATGACAAAGTAATCAGGGTGAGCAATAAATTAGCAATGGCTGAATGGAAGAGACTTTAGATACCATTACTTTAGAAAATACAGAAAAATATTCGACAAAATGTGTTAGCTCTTCTAAACCAGCCTATTAACCACTCTATGACACAATCTCAAAAAGGAAGTGGTCAAATAAAGACTAAGACAGGAATGGGAAAATATAGGTAAAGTTTTTTTTTTTTTTTAATTTTAGAGCAGTTTTTATGAGCTACTATATCTGATGTGGGGGGAGAAACACCTATGTAAAGTTTAGAAATTCCTTGTATTTAACTTTATTCCTCCCATTTCCTTCAGTTAAATTTAAGTAAAACTAAAATTTGTTTTTATTAAAAATCCAAGGTGTCTAAAGTTTTCTTCCCATTTTCTTTTAGTATGTGTTCATATAAGGATGTGTCTAGAATAATATTTACCAAATTTAAAGATAGCTATTTCTGGGACCTTCAAGATGGTGGAGGAGTAAGAAGTGGAGATCACCTTTCTCCCCACAAATACATCAAAAATACATCTGCATGTGGAACAAACCCTACAGAACACCTACTAAATGCTGGCAGAAGACCCCAGACTTCCCAAAAGGCAAGAAACTCTCCACGTACCAAGGTAGGTTAAAAGAAAAAAGAAAAAACAGAGACAAAAGAATGAGGATGGGGCCTGCACCTCTGGGAGGAAGCTGTGAAGGAGGAAATGTTTCCACACACTAGGAGGCCCCTTCACTGGTGGAGATGGGGGGTGGATGGGGGGAAAGCTTCAGAGCCACGGAGAAGAGTGCAGCAACAGGGGTGCAGAGAGCAAAGTGGAGGGATTCCTGCACAGAGGGTTGGTGCAGACCAGTGCTCACCAGCCTGAGGGGTTTGTCTGCTCACCTGCCAGGGCGGGTGGGGCCTGGTTGCTGAGGCTTGGGCTTTGGAGGTCAGATCCCAGGGAGAGGTCTGGAGGTGGTTGCATGAACACAGCCTGAAGGGGGCTAGTGCACCACAGCTAGCTGGGAGGGAGTGGGGGAAAATGTCTGGACCTGCTGAAGAGGCAACACACCATTGTTTTAGGGTGCATGAGGAGAGGGGACTCAGAGCACCTCCTAAACAAGCTCCAGAGATGAGTGCAAGCCCAGCTATCAGCGTGGACACCAGAGATGTGTATAGAACACTAACGCTGCTGCTGCTGCCACCAAGAAGCCTGTGTGCAAGCACAGATCACTATCCACACCTCCGCTCCTGAGAGCCTGTGCAGCCTCCCCCTGCCAGGGTCCCATGATCCAGGGACAACATCCCCGGGAGAACACATGGCACACCTCAGGCTGTTGCAACATCATGGCGGCCTCTGCTGCTGCAGCCTTGCCCTACATTTTGTACCCTTGCCTCTCCCCAGCCTGAGTAAGCCAGAGCCCCCTAATCAGCTACTACATTAACCACATCCTCTCTGGACAGGGAACAAACGCCCTCAGGTGACCTACACACAGAGGTGGGGCTAAATCCAAAGCCGAATGCCGGGAACTGTGTGAACCAAGAAGAGAAGGGACAATTCAACACCACCAAACCAGCTTTACAACAAATGCCAAAGGAAGTTCTCTAGGCGGGAAACACAAGAGAAGGAATAGACCTACAATAAGAAACCCAAACAATTAACAAAAAGGTAATAGGAACATACATATTGATAACTACCTTAAATGTAAATGGATTAAATTCTCCAACCAAAAGACATAGACTGGCTGAATGGATACAAAAACAAGACCCATATATATACTGTCTACAAGACATGCACTCCAGACCTAGGGACACATACAGACTGAAAGTGAGGGGATGGAAAAGATACTCCATGCAAATGGAAATCAAAGAAAGCTGGAGTAGCAAACCTAATATCAGACAAAATAGACTTCAAAATAAATACTACTACAAGATCCAAAGAAGGGCACTACATAATGATCAAGGGATAAATCCAAGAAGAAGATAAAACAACTGTAAATGTTTATGCACCTAAACACGAACACCTCTATATATAAGGCAAATGCCAACAGCCATAAAAGGGGAAATTGACAGTAATACAATAATAGTAGGGGACTTTAACACCCCATTTTCACCAATGGACAGATCATCCAAAATGAAAATAAATAAGGAAACATAAGCTTTAAATGATACATTAAACAAGGTAGACTTAATTGAAATTTATAGGACATTCCATCCCAAAACAACCAAATACACTTTCATCTCAAGTGCTCATGGAACATTCTCCAGGGTAGATCATATCTTGCGTCACAAATCAAGCCTTGGTAAATTTAGGCAAATTGAAATCATATAAAATATCGTTTTCAATCACAATGTTATAAGACTAGATATCAATTACAGGGAAAAATCTGTAAAAAATACAAACACATGGAGGCTAAACAATACACTAATAAATAACTAAGTGATCACTGAGTAAATCAAAGAGGAAATAAAAAAATTCCTAGAAACAAATGACAATGAAAACACAAAGACCCAAGACACATGGGATGCAGCAAAAGCAGTTTTAAGAGGGAAGTTTATAGCAATACAATCCTAACTCAAGAAACAAGAAACATCTCAAATAAACAACCTAACCTTACACCTAAAGCAATTAGAGAAAGAAGAACAAAATACCCTAAAGTTAGCAGAAGGAAAGAAATCATAAAGATCAGATCAGAAATAAATGAAAAAGAAATGAAGGAAACAGTATCAAATATCAATAAAACTAAAAGGTGGTACTTTGAGAAGATAAACAAAATTGATAAACCATTAGCCAGACTCATCAAGAAAAAAAGGGAGAAGGCTCCAATCAATAGAATTAGAAATGAAAAAGAAGTAACAACTGACTCTGAAGAAATACAAAGGACCATGAGAGATTACTACAAAAAAATATATGCCAGTAAAATGGGCAACCTTGAAGATATGGACTAATTCTGAGAAAAGCACAACCTTCCAAGACTGAACCAGGAAGAAATAGAAAATATAAGCAGACCAATCACAAGCATTGAAGTTGAAACTGTGATTAAAAATCTTCCAACAATCAAAAGCACAGGGCCAGAAAACTTCACAGGCAAATTCTAGCAAACATTTAGAGAAGAGCTAACACCTATCCTTCTCAAACTCTTCCAAATTATAGCAGAAGGAGGAACACTCCCAAACTCATTCTACAAGGACACCATCATCCTGATACCAAAACCAGACAAAGATGTCACAGAAAAAGAAAACTACAGACCATTACCACTGAGGAACATAGATGCAAAAATCCTCAACAAAATACTAGCAAACAGAATCCAACAGCACATTGAAAGGATCATACACCATGATCAAGTGTAGCTTATCCCAGTAATGCAACGGTTCTTCAATATATGTAAATCAAGCAATGTGATAAACCATATTAATAAATTGAAGGAGAAAAACCATATGATCATCTCAATATATGCAGAAAAAGTTTTCGACAAAATTCAACACGCATTTATGATAAAAACCCTGCAGAAAGTAGGCTTAGAGAGAACTCACCTCAACATAATAAAGGCCATATATGACAAACTCACAGCAAACATCATTCTCAATGGTTAAAAACTGAAACCATATCTCTAAGATCAGGAACAAGACAAGATTTCCCACTCTCAGCACTATTATTCAACATAGTTTTGGAAATCTTAGCTACAGCAATAGAGAAGAAAAAGAAAGAAAAGGAATCTAAATTGTAAAAGAAGATGTAACACTGTCACTGTTTTCAGATGACATGATACAACACATAGAGAATCCTAAAGATGCTACCAGAAAACTACTAGAGCTAATCAAAGACTTTGGTAGAGTAGCAGGATATAAAATTAATGCACAGAGATCTCTTGCATTCCTATACACTAATAATGAAAAGTCTGAAAGAGAAATTATGGAAACACTCCCATTTACCATTGCAACAGAAAGAATAAAATACATAGGAATAAACCTACCTTAGGAGACAAAAGACCTGTATGCAGAAAACTATAAGACACTGAGGAAAGAAATTAAAGGCAATGCAAACAGATGGAGAGATATGCCATGTGCTTGGATTGGAAGATTCAACATTGTGAAAATGACTCTACTACCCAAAGCAATCTACAGATTCAATGCAATCCCTATCAAACTGCCAATGGCATTTTTCATAGAACTAGAACAAACTACTTCACAATTTCTATGGCAATTTCACAATTTCTATGGCAACACAAAAGACCCTGAATAACCAAATGAATCTTGAGAAAGAAAAATGGAGCTGGAGGAATCAGGCTCCCTGACTTCAGACTATACTACAAAGGTACAGTAATCAAGAGTGTATGGTACTGGCACAAAAACAGAAATATAGATCAATGGAACAGGATAGAAAGCCCAGAGATAAACCCACGCACATATGGTCATTTTATTTTTGAAAAAGGAGGTAAGAATATACAATGGAGAAAAGACTGCCTCTTCAATAAGTGGTTCTGGGAAAACTGTACAGCTACATGTAAAAGAATGAAATTAGAACACTCCCTAACACCGTACATAAAAAAAAAAAAAAACCTCCAAATTGGTCAAAGACCTAAGTGTAAGGCCAGACACTGTAAAACTCTTAGAGGAAAACATAGGCAGAACACTCTATGACATAAATCACAGCAAGATCCTTTTTGTCCCACTTCCTAGAGAAATGGAAATAATAACAAAAATAAACAAATGCATCCTAATGAAACTTTCCTTTGCACAGCAAAGGAAACCATAAACAAGATGAAAAGACAACATTGACATTGGGAGAAAATATTTGCAAACCAGGTACCTGACAAAGGTTAATCTCCAAAATATACAAGCAGCTCATGCAACTCAATATCAAAAAAAAAAAATAAACAACCCAATCCAAAAATTGGCAGAAGACATAAATAGACATTTCTCCAAAGAAGATATACAGATTGCTACAAACACATGAAAGGATGCTCAACATAACTAATCATTAGAGAAATGCAAATGCTAAATGCAAAAACACAATGAGGTATCACCTCACACCAGTCAGAATGGCCATCATCAAAAAGTTTACAAACAATAAATGCCAGAGAGGGTATGGAGAAAAGGGAACCCTCTTATACTGTTGGTGGGAATGTAAATTGATACAGCCACTATGGTGAACAGTATGGAGGTTCCTTAAAAAACTAAAAATAGAACTACCATACTATCAAGCAATCCCACTACTGGGCATATACCCTGAGAAAACCATAATTCAAAAGGACACATATACCACAATATTCATTGCAAAACTATTTACAATAACCAGGACATGAAAGCAGCCTAAGTGTCCATCGACAGATGAATGGATAAAGAAGATGTGGCACATATATACAATCGAATATTACTCTGCCATAAAAAGAAATGAAATTGAGTTATTTGTAGTGAGGTGGGTGGACCTAGAGACTGTCATACAGAGTGAAGTAAGTCAGAAAGAGAAAAACAAATACCATATACTAACACATATATATGGAATCTAAAAAAAAAAATGGTTTTGATGAACCTAGGGGTAGGACAGGAATAAAGACGCAGACATAGATAATGGACTTGAGGACACAGAGAGGGGGAAGGGTAAGCTGGGACAAAGTGAGAGAGTGGCATTGACATATATACACTACCAAATGTAAAATAGACAGCTAGTGGGAAGCAGCTGGGTAGTACAGGGAGATCTGCTAGTTCCTTTGTTTCCACCTAGAGAGGTAGGAGAGGGAGGGTAGGAGGGAGTAGCAAGAGGGAGGGGATATGAGGATATATGTATACATATAGCTGATTCACTTTGTTATACAGAAGAAACTAACCCACCATTGTAAAGCTATTATACTGCAATAAAGGTGTTAAAAAATATATAAATGTATCAAATCAACATGTTTGTTGAATACCTTAAACTTAGTCAATGTTATATGTCAAATTTATTTCAAGAAATAAGAAAGAAAATTAGGACATCCCTGCTGGCACAGTGATGAAGAATCCACCTGCCAACGCAGCAGACACAGGTTCGAGCCCTGGTCCAGGAAGATCCCACATGCCATGGAGCAACTAAGCCTGTGTGCCACAACTACTGAGCCTGAGCACGTAGAGCCCATGGTCCACAACAAGTGAAGCCACTGCAATGAGAAGCCCACACACCACAACGAAGAGTAGCCCTCACTTGCCGCAACTAGAGAAAGCCTGTGCGCAGCAGTGAAGACCCAACGCAACCAAAAATAAATAAATAAATACATTTATTATTATTTTTTAAAAAAAGACAATTTAAAAAACACAAATGGGAGAAATAGGAAATAGTATAGGGATAATGAGTCCTGAGCAAGTCCAAAACCTTAAGACCCATTGGGGTTGTTGTCTGTAAGCAGATAGGGTAGGGGGTCTCCAGAGGAAAAGAACCAGATATAACTTTCTTAATATAAGAGAAGCCATTTTAGACCTAAGTCATTTTGCTATCTAAGCATAACCACAGTGCTTGCAGAAGAATAGGTCTCAGTAGTTCATAATTTTAAGGGAATAAAAGAAGGTAAAAACAGCTATTACCAGGTCTGGGAGAAAACATAACCATATCAGATACAATATATCAGTTGTAAAGACTCCCAGTTATATTTCAAAGGTAAAGATTAGCCTAAACCACATTCTTGAGCTGTTTTGCAGAATTCAAACCCCCTTGAGCACTCAACCACCAGATTAACTGGAAACTAAGGAATGAAGATGCTGACCTTTTCTGACCCTTGTGACTTCAATCAGCTAGAGCCTGGACACTGTCAACCTTTGCCTCAATTCTGTGCTGAATTCTTCTTTGCTTAAGCCCCTCCATGAATATACATACACTCTTAGCTTAAAATTTCCCCAATTATGTTGTTCAGGGAGACAGTGCTTTGGGAAATGTTCCAGGTGTTCTCCTTACTTTCTGCAAGTAATAAACCCTTCCTTCTCCCTGCCCCCAAAATAAAGATAGTTATTTCTGTACTATCCTATAGTATAGAATTCTTTTTACATTCTTTTTACTTTCAGATTTCTTAGAAGTTTTATGATGGACATGTATCATTTTTTTCTAAGTCCCTAAAGTTTTAAAAAGAATAAACTGGAATATAAAACTGAAGGATTGAGAAATAGAGGTTAAATATATTAAGTAAATTATTTAAACTGACAAAGATAACAAGTGAATAAATAAAAATGAAATTATAACGAACAAAATTGGAAGGCAGTCAAGAAGTAAATTCCTTGTCTTCCATTTTACGGTTCAGTAAATATTAAATGGAGTTGAAAGATCAAGGAATAGGATATAAGCATATTATTTGATTTTATGCCTATTGTCAACACTGCAGCTAGAATATTTTAAAAATGTAAATCAGATAATAATATTTTCTCACAAAACACTACAGTGACTTCCCATTCCACTTTGAAATTCAAAGCCATGGCTTTCTTGGCTATCTAGTCCTTGTGTGATTTGGCAGGCTGCCTCTCCATTATCCTTAACACTCCCCATTACTCACTAGGCTCCCTGCTGACTGCCTCCTTGCCCATCCTCTACATGCCCTCAGGGTTTTTACCCTAACCCTCCTTTTTGTAAATGAACTATTGTCTTATCACCAGCCAATTCATGAAGGGAATTTTGAAAAAGTATTTGTAAAGAAAAGAGGAAAAATAATGACATAACAGTATACTTAAGTCATTTATCATTATAATGTGAACAAAACATTTTGTTTCAGGGAAGTAAAATTTTCCATTTCTTTATTAAATTTCTAAATATGTACAGAGCCTAGGGATGTGAAATTGTGATTGCTGAAAATAACTTACCTGGAAAGTTTTAGTAATTTTTGTCTCTAAACCATTATAGTGAACACAAGCAGAAACCAAAAGGACCACAAATCTAAAAATTTTGTACCAAACATCTCTGGCATGCATTGTAGTTGTCATTTTCCCAGTCACCTTAACCAACAGGAAAGTGAGCTATTACTTACTTGTTATATTCATGGTTGTGAAAATTCTGAATGAACCTTCAGTACATTTCCCTAGTGAGTTAACAGGATATGTTCCCAACTCCAGATGACAAGAGGAATTGCTTCTAGTTTCTAAGTCTCCTGAGAAAATCCTTTGGGTAGGTGATTTTTAAAAGAAATTATATCAACTCAACTGCAATCTGGATCTTGTATGTCACAGCAATTATTTTTCTTCTATAAAAATTAAAAAATAATAGCTACCATAGGTTGTTGCTAAGCACAGTTACATATAAGACCTAACTTAATCTTTAAAAAAGCATATAAATAGTTATTATCCACATTTTCCAGAAGGGGAAACAAAGTTTTAAAATGCCAGATTGAACAAGGTTAACAAGACTACATAGTAGAGCAGAGTTTTGAACCTGAGCTGGTTTAATTTTGAAGCCTGTTGTGCTCTCAACTTCTAAATTATCTGACTCTTCCTAATGTCATCATCTTGCCTTGATCCAACTTGTCAATTCTTATTAAGACTGGCTCTTGTGGTTAAAATACACAGAGGTTTGTTGTAGACGAACATGTTTGTTTTCCCTGAATATTTTAACTAAGGCTGATTAAAAACAGTCATCTCAGTCATTAAATAATGACATTAGGGCTTCCCTGGTGGTGCAGTGGTTAAGAATCCACCTGCCAATGCAGGGGACACAGGTTCGAGCCCTGGTCTGGGAAGATCCCACATGCCGTGGAGCAACTAAGCCTGTGTGCCACAACTACTGAGCCTGCACACCTAGAGCTCGTGCTCTGCAACAAGAGAAGCCACCGCAATGAGAAGCCTGTGCACCACAACGAAGAGTAGCCCCCACTCACCGCAACTAGAGAAAGCCCACACACAGCAACGAAGACCCAACGCAGCCAAAAATAAATAAATAAAATTTAAAAATTACAAAAAAAAATGACATTAATAGTAATCTGTTAATATCACCCACCAATTTTGGAAACCAATTTCTTAAATTTCACCTAGTAAATTTCAATTTTTCTCTAATACGTATTAGTTTTTCTTTCAAACTGAATGTTTTACATTTTCAAAATTTTAATAAATGTGTATTGTGTTTGAAACTCAATTTCTTCTGAAGAAAACCTCTGAAGATTTAGAATAGAAAATTATTTTTGCCACATTCATGACATTGTACAATAGGATTATTTTTAGGAGAGCCATTGTTTCTGCCAACAAAATCATATTAACAGTAAATTTTCAAAGTCACATTTAAAAAATTCTTTCTCCAAGCATGGAATTCATTCAGAAAATTATTTCATTTTTATTATCCTCCTTTGCTTATTATTAAGTATCATTTCACTTTAAAAGTACAGATTGTGTGTGTGTTTTCAATTAAGCAGATAATATATTTATATGAGTTTTAGGTAAGAAATTTTCAACTGCACATAACAGAAAACCTTACATTAACCTAGTTTCAAGCATGAACAAGTTTATTATCATATATAATATGGCAATCCAGAAATAAGGAGTACCCCAGATCATAATATGGATTAGGGACTAAATGATGTCAGCAAGAATCCAGGATCTTTTGATCTCCCTGCTGAGCTGTCTCCAGAACCAGCTTCATCCTAATGCTAATTCCTCCCTTATGGTAGTAAGATGACCCCTGTGTCATTTTGGGCTATATGCTGTCTTTTTCTTGTGCAGCACAGAAGAGTGAGAATAAATACGCCTCTTCCAACCCTGAAACATAAATCCACCAAGTTTTGTCACTTACCCATGCTTGGATCAATAACATATTCCATGGAAATGTCCTGAGATCATAAATTTAGATAAAATAGGATCAGTCCAAGCCTAGGAATTGGGAATGTTTCAAGTTCCTGAAAACTCATGTCTGAGTGGGTAAGGTGGGATATCTGAATAAAATCAGCCTTTCACTGGGAAGAAGTAAGTAAAACAGATAAATAGATAGTAAACAGTACCTGTGAGAACCCACTAAAATAAGTATTTTGAAAAGTTGAAGTAGATAAAAGAATATCAATGAACACTATGAGGCAAATATATTTCGGGCAAAATTGTAAAAATACTTATGAGACCCACAACGTTTTTGTGAAATCTGAAAGCATAACAATAAAGCATTAACTAAAAACTTTGACATCCCCTGGGTCAGGGATCTCCTCATGTATTGGCCTAGGGGCATAGTAGGTGTCTGACAGAGGTTTAGTATTACTTGGCTCTATAACATCATAGATGGCTGTCATGTTTATTTTATTTATATAGCTCATATAATCTATCTTCTGAGTGCTCTGTGGATATTAACTCATAATTCTCATAGCAACCTTAGGAAGTAGTTGCTGTATTATCATCTCTATTTTACAGGAGAGGAAACTGAGATGGATAGAGGTTAAGTGACTTGTCCATCTTGTGAAGCTGGGCTTTGAATAGAGCAGCCTGGCTCCAGAGTCCATGTTTCAAACCACTATCTTATGATTCTCATGGTTCTTTTCAAAAGGAAGCACAGAATAATCCCAAATACCTTCTCACTGAATCTAACTTCAGACTGAATTCTCTTCTATGTTCAGGAGTTGGCTTGAGTTTAGAGTAGATATCCTAGGGTTATTCCCAGCCCAAACTAGTGCCATGCATCTGGAAGGAAGAAGAATCTAGAACTATACAAATACAAACAAGCCAGTCATGAGGTCACCTGCAGTTTGGGAAAAAAATTAGTCTTCTTGGAGTGATGGACTGTTCTCTGTCATGAGTGCACAAACAGGCATAGTGCAGAAGAAATTGGTAATTGTTTTTGAGCAGTTAAGTTCTGTGCTTACAGACAGTTGACAATCAAGGAAAACCGGGAGATAGAATAAATTAGAATAAATGCATCTGAAATACAACACACACGTTTAGCAGCCTTGTCACTCATTTTGTTAAAACACTTGCATGCTAGATGGTAGAAGAGTAAGACGTGGAGATCACCTTCCTCCCCAAAGATACACCAGAAATACATCTACACCTGGAACAACTCCTACAGAACACCTACTGAATGCTGGCAGAAGACCTCAGACCTCCCAAAAGGCAAGAAACTCCCCACGTACCTGGGTAGGGCAAAAGAAAAATAAAAAACAGAGACAAAAGAATAGGGATGGGACCTGCACCAGTGGGAGGGAGCCATGAAGGAGGAAAGGTTTCCACAAACTAGGAAGCCCCGTCGTGGGCAGAGACTGCGGGTGGCACAGGGGGGTGAGCTTCGGGGCCGCAGAGGAGAGGGCAACAACAGGGGTGCGGAGGGCAAATCGGGGAGATTCCCGCACAGAGGATCAGTGCCGACTGGCACTCACCAGCCCAAGAGGCTTGTCTGCTCACCCGCCGGGGCGGGCGGGGCTGCGAGCTGAGGCCCGGGCTTCGGTCGGAGCGCAGGGAGAGGACTGGGGTTGGCGGTGTGAACACAGCCTGAAGGGGTTAGTGCACCACGGCTAGCTGGGAGGGAGTCCGGGAAAAGGTCTGGAGCTGCCGAAGAGGCAAGAGACTTTTTCTTCCTTCTTTGTTTCCTGGTGCACGAGTAGAGGGGATTAACAGCGCTACTTAAAGGAGCAGCAGAGACGGGCGTGAGCTGCGGCTAAAAGCACAGACACCAGAGACGTGCAGGAGACACTAAGGCTGCTGCTGCCGCCACCAAGAAGCCTGTGTGCGATCACAGGTCACTATCCACACCCCCCTTCCAGGGAGCCTGTGCAGCCCACCACTGCCAGGGTCCCGGGGTCCAGGGACAACTTCCCCAGGAGAACGCACGGCGTGCCTCAGGCTGGTGCAATGACACGCCGGCCTCTGCCGACACAGACTCGCCCCGCACTCCGTGCACCTCGCTCCCTCCAGCCTGAGTGAGCCAGAGCCCCCAAATCAGTGGCTCCTTTAACCCCACCCTGTCTGAGCGGAAAAACAGATGCCCTCCGGTGACCTACATGCAGAGGCAGGGCCAAATCCAAAGCTGAGCCACTGGAAGCTGTGAGAACAAAGAAGAGAAAGGGAAATCTCTCCCAGCAGCCTCAGAAGCAGTGGATTAAAGCTCCACAATCAACTTGATGTACCCTGCATCTGTGGAATACATGAATAGACAATGAATCATCTCAAATTGAGGAGGTGGACTTTGAGAGCAAGATTTATGATTTTTTCCCCTTTTCCTCTTTTTGTGAGTGTGTATGTGTATGCTTCTGTGTGAGATTTTGTCTGTATAGCTTTGCTTCCACCATTTGTCCTAGGGTTCTCTCCATCCATTTTTATTTTTTTTAACTTTTTTTTTCTTAATAATTATTCTTTTATTTTAATAACTTTATTATATTTTACTTTATCTTCTATCTTTCTTTCTTTTTTCCTTCTTTCCCTCCTTCCTTCCTTCCTTCCTCCCTCCCTCCCTCCCTCCTTTCTTTCATTCTTTCCTTCATTCTTTCTTTCTTCCTTCCTTTCTTCTTTCCTTCCTTCCTTCTTTCCTTCCTTCCTTTCTTTCTTTCTTTCTTTCTTTCTACTTCTACTAATTCTTTCTTCTATATTTTCACCTTTTAATTCTGAGCCGTGTGGATGAAAGGTGCTTGGTGCTGCAGCCAGGAGTCAGTGCTGTGTCTCCGAGGTGGGAGAGCCAACTTCAGGACACTGGTCAACAAGACACCTCCCAGCTCTACATAATATCAAATGGCGAAAATCTCCCAGAGATCAGCATCTCAATGCCAAGACCCAGCTTCACTCAATGACCAGCAAGCTACAGTGCTGGACAACCTATGCCAAACAACTAGCAAAACAGGAACACAACCCCACCCATTAGCAGAGAGGCTGCCTAAAATCATAATAAGTCCACAGACACCCCAAAACACACCAGCAGACATGGACCTGCCCACCAGAAAGACAAGATCCAGCCTCATCCACCAGAACACAGGCACTAGTCCCCTCCACCAAGAAGCCTACACAAATCACTGAACCAACCTTAGCCACTGGGGACAGACATCAAAAACAATGGGAACTACGAACCTGCAGCCTACAAAAAGGAGACCCCAAACACAGTAAGATAAGCAAAATGAGAAGACAGAAAAACACACTGCTGATGAAGGAACAACATAAAACCCCACCAGACCTAACAAATGAAGAGGAAATAGGCAGACTACCTGAAAATGAATTCAGAATAATGATAGTAAAGATGATCCAAAATCTTGGAAATAGAATAGACAAAATGCAAGAAACATTTAACAAGGACCTAGCAGAACTAAAGATGAAACAAACAACGATGAACAACACAATACATGAAATGAAAAATACTCTAGATGGGATCAATAGCAGAATAACTGAGGCAGAGGAACGGATAAGTGATCTGGAAGATAAAATAATGGAAATAACTACTGCAGAGCAGAATAAAGAAAAAAGAATGAAAAGAACTGAGGACAGTCTCAGAGACCTCTGGGACAACATTAAACACACCAACATTCGAATTATAGGGGTTCCCGAAGAAGAAGAGAAAAAGAAAGGGACTGAGAAAATATTTGAAGAGATTATAGTTGAAAACTTCCCTAATATGGGAAAGGAAATAGTTAATCAAGTCCAGGAAGCACAGAGAGTCCCATACAGGATAAACCCAAGGAAAAACACGCCAAGACACATATTAATCAAACTGTCAAAAATTAAATACAAAGAAAGCATATTAAAAGCAGCAAGGGAAAAACAACAAATAACACACAAGGGAATCCCCATAAGGTTAACAGCTGATCTTTCAGCAGAAATTCTGCAAGCCAGAAGGGACAGGCAGGACATACTTAAAGTGATGAAGGACAAAAAACTGCAACCAAGAATACTCAACCCAGCAAGGATCTCATTCAGATTTGATGGAGAAATTAAAATCTTTACAGACAAGCAAAAGCTGAGAGACTTCAGCACCACCAAACCAGCTTTACAACAAATGCTAAAGGAAATTCTCTAGGCAACAAACACAGGAGAAGGAAAGGACCTACAATAACGAACCCAAAACAATTTAGAAAACGGGAATACGAACATACATATAGATAATTACCTTAAATGTAAATGGAATAAATGCTCCCACCAAAAGACACAGATTGGCTGAATGGATATAAAAACAAGACCCATATATATGCTGTCTACAAGAGACCCACTTCAGACCTAGAACACCTACAGAGTGAAAGTTAAGGGATGGAAAAAGATATTCCATGCAAATGGAAACCAAAATAAAGCTGCAGTAGCAATTCTCATAACAGAAAAAATAGACTTTAAAATAAAGACCATTAGAAGAGACAAAGAAGGACACTACATAATGATCAAGGGATCGATCCAAGAAGAAGATATAACAATTGTAAATATTTATGCACCCAACATAGGAGCACTTCAATACATAAGGCAAATACTAACAGCCATAAAAGGGGAAATCGACAGTAACACATTCATAGTAGGGGACTTTAACACCTCACTTTCACCAATGGACAGATCATCCAAAATGAAAATAAATAAGGAAACACAAGCTTTAAATGATACATTAAAAAAGATGACTTAATTGATATTTATAGGACATTCCATCCAAAAACAATAGAATACACATTTTTCTCAAGTGCTCATGGAACATTCTCCAGGATAGATCATATCTTGGGTCACAAATCAAGCCTTGGTAAGTTTAAGAAAATTGAAATTGTATCAAGTATCTTTTCCAACCACAACGTTATGAGACTAGATATCAATTACAGGAAAAGTTCTGTAAAATATACAAACACATGGAGGCTAAACAATACACTACTTAATAACGAAGTGATCACTGAAGAAACCAAATAGGAAATAAAAAAATACATAGAAACGAATGACAATGGAGACATGACGACCCAAAACCTATGGGATGCAGCAAAAACAGTTCTAAGAGGGAAGTTTATAGCAATACAAGCCCACCTTAAGAAACAGGAAACATTTCGAATAAACAACCTAACCTTGCACCTAAAACAATTAGAGAAAGTAGAACAAAAATACCCCAAAGTTAGCAGAAGGAAAGAAATCATAAAGATCAGATCAGAAATAAATGATAAAGGAATGAAGGAAATGATAGCAAAGATCAATAAAACTAAAAGCTGGTTCTTTGAGAAGATAAACAAAATAAATAAACCGTTAGCCAGACTCATCAAGAAAAAAAGGGAGAAGACTCAAATCAATAGAATTAGAAATGAAAAAGGGAAGTAACAACTGACACTGCAGAAGTATAAAAGATCAAGAGAGATTACTATAAACAACTCTATGCCAATAAAATGGACAACCTGGAAGAAATGGACAAATTCTTAGAAATGCACAACCTGCCAAGACTGAATTAGGAAGAAATTGAAAATATGAACAGACCAATCACAAGCACTCAAATTGAAACTGTGATTTAAAATCTTCCAACATACAAAAGCAGAGGACCAGATGGCTTCACAGGCAAATTCTATCATTTAGAGAAGAGCTAACACCTGTCCTTCTCAAACTCTTCCAAAATATAGCAGAGGGAGGAACACTCCCAAACTCATTCTATGAGGCCACCATCACCTTGATACCAAAACTAGACAAGGATGTCACGAAGAAGAAAACTACAGGCCAGTATCACTGATGAACATATGTGCAAAAATCCTCAACAAAATACTAGCAAAGAAAATCCAACAGCACATTAAAAGGTTCATACACCATGATCAAGTGGGGTTTATTCCAGGAATGCAAGGATTCTTCAATATACGCAAATCAATCAATGTGATAAACCATATTAACAAACTGAAGGAGAGAAACGATATGATCATCTCACTAGATGCAGAGAAAGCTTTTGACAAAATTCAACATCCATTTATGATAAAACCCTGCAGAAAGTAGGCATAGAGGGAACTTTCCTCAACATAATAAAGGCCATATATGACAAACCCACAGCAAACATCATCCTCAATGGTGAAAAACTGAAAGCATTTCCACTACGGTCACGAACAAGACAAGGTTGCCCACTCTCACCACTCTTATTCAACATAGTTTTGGAAGTTTTAGCCACAGCAATCAGAGAAGAAAAGGAAATAAAAGGAATCCAAATCAGAAAAGAAGAAGTAAAGCTGTCACTGTTTGCAGATGACATGATACTTTACATAGAGAATCCTAAAGATGTTACCAGAAAAATACTAGAGCTAATCAATGAATTTAGTAAAGTAGCAGGATACAAAATTAATGCACAGAAATCTCTGGCATTCCTATATACTAATGATGAAAACTCTGAAAGTGAAATCAAGAAAACACTCCCATTTACCATTGCAACAAAAAGAATAAAATATCTAGGAATAAACCTACCTAAGGAGAAAAAAGACCTGTATGCAGAAAAATATAACACACCACTGAAAGAAATTAAAGATGATACAAATAGATGGAGAGATATACCATGTTCTTGGATGGGAAGAATCAACATTGTGAAAATGACTCTACTACCCAAAGCAATCTACAGATTCAATGCAATCCCTATCAAACTACCACTGGCATTTTTCACAGAACTAGAACAAAAAATTTCACAATTTGTATGGAAACACAAAAGACCCCGAATAGCCAAAGCAATCTTGAGAACGAAAAAAGGAGCTGGAGGAATCAGGCTCCCTGACTTCAGACTGTACTACAAAGCTACAGTAATCAAGACAGTATGGTACTGGCACAAAAACAGAAAGATAGATCAATGGAACAGGATAGAAAGCCCAGAGATAAACCCACGCACATATGGACACCTTATCTTTGATAAAGGTGGCAGGAATGTACAGTGGAGAAAGGACAGCCTCTTCAATAAATGGTGCTGGGAAAACTGGACAGCTACATGTAAAAGAATGAAATTAGAACACTCCCTAACACCATACATGAAAATAAATTTAAAATGGATTAAAGGCCTAAATGTAAGGCCAGACACTGTAAAGCTCTTAGAGGAAAATATAGGCAGAATACTCTATGAAAAAAATCACAGCAAGATCCTTTTTGACCCACCTCTTAAAGAAAGGGAAATAAAAACAAAACTAAACAATTTTGACCTAATGAGACATAAAAGCTTTAGCGCAGCAAAGGAAACCATAAACAAGATGAAAAAACAGCCCTCATAATGGGAGAAAATATTTGCAAATGAAGCGACTGACAATGGATTAATCTCCAAAACATACAAGCAACTCATGCAGAAAAGAAAATGTTATTAAGAAAATCTTAAGGAAGAGAAAATACATTTACAGTACTGTAATTAATTTATTGATACCATTTAAAATTACATTCATCTATTTACAAGATGAATCTGTCTGTGAATACCTACATCAGTATGGTCTTTTATGATACAAAACACTGTTTTTGTTATATGTATTACTAACACTAGACATCAAATATGAAAAGATAATATGAAAAAGAAATTTATATTTATTTATAGGTATGGTGATTCATGCACTGATAATGAAGCAGTGGTATGATTGCTTTATAGTAACCTAGTGTAATCAATACAATTGCTTCACAGGAGCCTAGGCTATACACTAATGAATGAATCATTATAAATATTTATGACATACAGTATTACTGTCATATTCATAATACAGTATTAGACAAATTTTACATTAAAAAACCCCTATCTACCTGTGATGATTGACTGATATGCATTTTCTCCAATGTAATTCTTAGAAAGAAAAGTTATAAAACTGTCAGAAAATGAACACATTGTTAATTTTATTGATATATCAAATATCACTTAACTTATGCCTATGTAAAGATAGGTTATCCACTTCAATACAAGTTTTGTACATGATGTTCTACACGTGTATTTTTGTATATTTTGTTGAAAAAATTTCTATGTATACCTGAACCTGAAGAGTTCAAACACATGTTTTTCAAGGGTAAACTGTATATATTTGTATATACATATACATAAATGAAATCTTGTCTAGCAATGGAAATTAACAAACTACTGCTACACATATAACAACATGAATGAATCTCACAAAACATAACATTCAATAGAAGAAGCCAGACACATAGCAATACATACTCTATAATTCCTTTAATATACAATTTTAAAAGGCAAACCTAATCTGTGGTTACAGAAGTTAAGAGTGTGGTTTCTTTTGTGGAGGTGACTGATTAGGAGTGGGTTGGAGGAATTCTACTAGGGATGCTAATAATTTTCTATAATACCTTAATTTGGTGGTGGCTACATTGTGTATGTTTGAAATATTTATGAAAATATTCACTTAAAATATATGGACTATATTTTATATTACCATTAATTAAAAAGTTTAAAAAACCCTATAGTACCAGTGCACTCATGCACAAAAAGAATTCTTTGCCAACAACATATTATTTACTGGTATCCAAAACTAGTGAGTCAGGAGACCTTCAAGAAGGTGGAGGAGTAAGACATGGAGATCACCTTCCTCCCCACAAGTACATCAAAAATACATCTACATGTGGAACAACTCCTACAGAACACCTACTGAATGCTGGTGGAAGACCTCAGACTTCCCAAAAGGCAAGAAAATGCCCACGTACCTCGGTAAGGCAAAAGAAAAAAGAAAAAACAAAGACAAAAGAATAGGGATGGGACTGGCACCTCTGGGAGGGAGCTGTGAAGGAAGAAAAGTTTCCACACACTAGGAAGCCCTTCACTGTCAGGGATGGGGGGTGGGGTAAGCTTCAGAGCCACAGAGGAGAGCATGGAAACAGGGGTGCAAAGGGCAAAATGAAGAGATTCCTGCACAGAGGATTGGTGCTGACCAGCATTCACCAGCCTGAGAGGCTTGTCTGCTCACCCACTGTGGTGGGTGGGGGCTGGGAGCTGAGGCTCAGGCTTTGGAGGTCAGATCCCACGGAGATGACTGGGGTTGGCTGAGTGAACACAGCCTGAAGGGGGCTAGTGCATCACAGCTAGCTGGTAGAGAGTTCGGGAAAAAGTCTGGACCTGCTGGAGAGGCAAAACACCATTGTTTCAGGGTGCTCAAGGAGAGGGAATTCTTGCTCCGTGTGCCCACAGATGGCAGAGCACTGCCTAAGTGAGCTCCAGAGATGGGCGCAAGCCACAGCTATCAGCTTGGACCCCAGAGACGGGTATGGAACACTAATGCTGCTACCGCTGCTACCAAGAATCTTGTGTGAAACTGCAGTTCACTACCTGCAACTCCCTGGGAGCCTGTGTAGCCAGGCACTGCCAGGGTCCTGTGATCCAGGGACAACTTCCCTGGGAGAACACACAGTGTTTCTCAACCTGTTGCAATGTCATGCTGGCCTCTGCCACCACAGGCTCACCCTGCATTCCAATTATGACTACCATACCCCTCCCTTCACCAGCCTGAGTGAGCAAAAGAGCCCTAATCAGCCACTGCTTTAAACTTTTCCTGTCTGGGTGAGGAACAGATGCCTGAAGGTGGCCTACAAGCAGAGGTGGGGCAAAAACCAAAGCTGAACCCCAGGAGGTGTGTGAACAAAGAAGAGAAAGGGAAATTTCTCTGTGCGGCTTCAGGAGCAGTGGATTAAATCTCCACAATCAACTTGATAGACACTTCATCTGTGGAATACCTGAATAGACCATGAATGTTTCTAAAATTGAGGCAGTGGGCATTGAGAGCAATTGTAGACTGGGGCGTTTGCTTTCTGTGTCTGATTTGTTTTTGGTTTTATGCTTATCTTAGCTTAGTTTTTAGTGCTTGCTATTGGTGGATTTGTTTATTGGTCTGCTTGCTCTAGTCCTTTTTTTTTTTTTCCTATTTTCTCTTTTTGTGAGCATGTGTGTATATGCTTCTTTGTGTGATTTTGTCTGTTTGGGTGTACTTTTACCATTTGTCCTTGGGTTCTGTCTGTCCCTTTTTTTTTTTAAGGAGTTTTTCTTTTAGTTGTTGTTTTGTTTTGGCTGCTAGTTTTTCTTTTTTTTTTAAAGACTGTGTGTGTGTGTGTGTGTGTGTATGTTTCTTTGTGTGATTTTGTCTTTATTTTTGCCTTTGCCATTTGTTTTGGGGTTCTACCTGTTTGAGGTTTATTTTCTTCCTTTTCTTCCAAGCCGTGTGGCCAGCAGGGTCTTGTTGCTACAGCTGGTTGTCATGCCTGAGCCTCAGAGGTGGGAGAACCGAGTCTATGACACTGGGCCATCAGAGACCTCCTGGCCCCATGTAATATTAATTGGTGAGAGCTCTCGCAGAAATCTACATCTCAACAATAAGATCCAGCTCCACCCAACAGCCAGCAAGCTACAGTGCTGGACACCCCATGCCAAACAAATAGCGAGATGGAAACACAACCTCACCCTTTAGGAGAGAGGCTACCTAAAGTCATACCTAGTTCATAGACTCCTCAAAACACACCACCAGATGCAGCCCTGCCCTGTAAAAGGACAAGATGCAGCCCCACCTACCAGAACACAGGCCCCAGTCCTTCCCACCAGGAAGCCTACACAAGCCACTGAACCAACCTCACTCACTGGGGGCAGACATGAAAACCAACAGGAACTATGAACCTGCAGCCTGCCAAAAGACGATCCCAACCACAGTAAGTTTAAAAAAATGAGAAGAAAGAGAAATATGAAGCAGATGAAGGAGCAAGGTAAAAACCCACCAGACCAAATAAATGAAGAGGAAATAGACAGTCTACTGAAAAATAATTCAGAATAATGATAGTAAACATGATCCAAAATCTCAGAAATAGAATGGAGAAAATACAAGAAACATTTAACAAAACCTAGAAGAACTAAAGAGAAAACAAACAATGATGAACAACACAATAAATGAAATTAAAAATACTCTAGAAGGAATCAATAGCAGAATAACTGAGGCAGAAGAATGGATAAGTGACATGGAAGATAGAATAGAGGAAATATCTGCCACAGAGCAGAATAAAGAAGAAAGAATGAAAAGAATTGAGGACAGTCTCAGAGACCTCTGGAACAACATTAAATGCACCAATGTTCGAATTACAGGGGTCCCAGAAGAAGAGAAAAAGAATGAGTCTGCGAAAATATTTGAAGATATTATAGTCAAAAATTTCCCTAATATGTGAAAGGAAATATTAATCAAGTCCAAGAAGTGCAGAGGGTCCCATACAGGGTAAATCACAGGAGAAACACACCAAGACACTTATTAATCAAACTATCAAAAAATAAAGATGAAGAAAAAATATAAAAGCAGCAAGGGAAAAGCAACAAATAACATAAAAGGGAATCCCATAAGGTTAACAGTTGATCATTCAGCAGAAACTCCTCAAGCCAGAAGGGAGTGGCAGGACATATTTAAAGTGATGAAAGGGAAAAACCTACAACAAAGATTACTCTACCTAGCAATGATCTCATTCAGATTCGACAGAGAAATTAAAACCTTTACAGAGAAGCAAAAGCTAAGAGAATTCAGCACCACCAAATGAGCTTTACAACAAATGCTAAAGGAACTTCTCTAGGCAGGAAGCACAAGAGAAAGAAAAGACCTATAGAAACAATCCCAAAATAATTAAGAAAATGGTAATAGGAACAAAAATATTGACAATTACCTTAAATGTAAATGGAATAAATGCTCCAACCAAAGACATAGACTGGCTGAATGGATACAAAAACAAGACCTGTATATATGCTGTCTACAAGAGACCCACTTAAGACCTAGGGACACATACAGACTGAAAGTGAGGGGATGAAAAAGATATTCCATGCAACTGGAAATCAAAAGAAAGCTGGCATAGCAATACTCATATCAGACAGAGTAGACTATAAAATAAAGACTATTACAAGAGACATAGAAGGACACTACATAATGATCAAGGGATCAATCCAAGAAGAAGATATAACAATTGTAAATATTTATGCAACCAACATAGAAGCACTTCAATACATATGGCAAATGAAAGCAGCCATAAAAGGGGAAATTGACAGTAGCACAATAATAGTAGGGGACTTTAACACCCTGCTTTCACCAATGGACAGATCAACCAATATGAAAATAAATAAGGAAACACAGCTTTAAATAACACTTTAAACAAGACGGATTTAATTGATATTTATAGGACATTCCATCCAAAAACAATAGAATACACTTTCTCCTCAAGTGCTCATGGAACATTCTACAGGATAGACCATATCTTGGGTCACAAATCAAGCCTTGGTAAACATAAGAAAATTGAAATTTTGTCAAGAAGATTTTCCGACAACAACGCTATGAGATTAGATATCAATTACAAGAAAAAGCTGTAAAAAATACAAACACATGGAGGCTAAATAATACACTACTAAATAACCAAGAGGTCACTGAAGAAATCAAAGAGGAAATTAAAAAATAACTAGAAACAAATGACAATGAAAACAGGACAACACAAAACCTATGGGATGCAGCAAAAGTAGTTCTAAGAGGGAAGTTTATATCAATACAAGCTTACCACAAGAAACAAGGAACATCTCAAATAAACAACTAATCTTAAATCTGAAGCAATTAGGCAAAGAGGAACAAAAACAACAAAACCCCCCACATTTAGCAGAATGAAAGAAATCATAAAAATCAGATCAGGAATAAATGAAAAAGAAAGGAAGGAAATGATGGCAATGATCAATAAAACTAAAAGCTGTCTTTTTGAGAAGATAAACAAAATTGAAAAACCATTACCCAGATTCATCAAGAAAAAAAGAGGGAAGACACAAATCAACAGAATTAGAAATGAAAAAGGAGAAGCAACAACTGACACGGCAGAAATACAAAGAATCACGAGAGATTACTACAAGCAACTATTTGCTAATAAAATGGACAACCTATAAGAAATGGACAAATTCTTAGAAAGGCACAACTTACCGAGACTGAAACAGGAAGAAATAAAATATGTAAACAGACCAATCACCATCACTGAAATTAAAACTGTGATTAAAAAACTTCCAACAGACAAAAGCCCAGGACCAAATGGCTTCACAGGCAAATTCTAGCAAACAATTACAGAAGAGCTAACACCTATTCTTCTCAAACTTTTCCAAAATATAGCAGAGGGAGGAACACTCCCAAATACATTCTACGAGGGCACCATAACCCTGATACAAAAACCAGACACAGATGTCACAAAAAAAGAAAACTACAGGCCAATATCACTGAAGAACATAGATGCAAAAATCCTCAACAAAATTCTAGCAAACAGAATCCATCAGCACATTAAAGGGATCATACACCATGATCAAGTGGGGTTTATTCCAAGAATGGAAGTATTCTTCAATATACACCAATCAATCAATGTGATACAGCATATTAACAAATTGAAGGAGAAAAACCATATGATCATCTCAATAGATGCAGAAAAAGCTTTCGACAAAATTCAACACCCATTTATGGTAAAAACTTTCCAGGATGTGGGCATAGAGGGAACCTACCTCAACATAATAAACGCCATATATGACAAACCTACAGCCAACAGTGTTCTGAATGGTGAAAAACTGAAACCTTTTCCTCTAAGATCAGGAATAAGATATGGTTGCCCAATCTCACCGCTGTTATTCAACACAGTTTTTGAAGTTTTAGACATGGCAATCAGAGAAGAAAAAGAAATAAAAGGAATTCAAATTGGAAAAGAAGAAGTAAAGCTGTCACTGTTTGCAGATGACATGATACTATACATAGAGAATCCTAAAGATGCTACCAGAAAACTACTAGAGGTAATCAATGGATTTGGTAAGGTAGCAGGATACAAAATTAATGTACAGAAATCTGTTGCATTCCTATACCCTAATGATGAAAACTCTGAAAGAGAAATTAAGGAAACACTCCCATTTACCACTGCAACAAAAAGAATAAAATACCTAGAAATAAACCTACCTAAGGAGACGAAAGAACTGTATGCAGAAAACTGTTAAGACATTGTGAAAGAAATTAAAGATGATACAAACAGATGGAGAGAAATACCATTTTCTTGGATTGGAAGAATCAATATTTTGTAAATGACTATACTACCCGAAGAAATCTACAGATTCAGTGCGATCTCTATCAAACAACCACTGACATTTTTCACAGAACTAGAACAAAAATTTTCACAATTTGTATGGAAACACAAAAGACCCCAAATAGCCAAAGCAATCTTGAGAAAGAAAAACGGAGCTGGAGGAATGAGGCTCCCTGACTTTAGACTATATTACAAAGCTACAGTAATCAAGACTGCATGGTACTGGCAAAAAACAGAAATATAGATCAATGAAATAGGATAGAGAGTCAAGAAATATACCCATGCACTTATGGCCAACTTACCTTTGATAATGGAGGCAAGAATATACATTGGAGAAAAGACACCCTCTTTAATAAGTGATGCTGGGAAAACTAGACAGCTACATGTAAAAGAAAGAAATTAGAACACTTCCTAACACCATACACAAAAATAAACTCTAAGTTGTTTAAAGACCTAAATATACGTCCAGACACTATAAAACTCTTAGAGGAAAACTTAGGCAGAGAACTCTATGACATAAATCACAGCAAGATCCTTTTTGACCCACCACCTAGAGAAATGAAAATAAAAACAAAAATAAACAAATGGGACCTAATGAAACTTGAAAACTTTTGCACAGCAAAGGAAACCATAAACAAGACCAAAAGACAACCCTCAAAATAGGAGAAAATATTTGCAACCCAAGCAACTGACAGAGGATTAATCTCCAAAATATACAAGCAGCACATGCATCTCAATATCAAAAAAACAAACAACCCAATCCAAAAATGGGCAGAAGACCTAAAGAGACATTTCTGCAAGGAAGATATACAGATTGCCAACAAACACATGAAAGGATTCTCAACATCACTAATCATTAGAGAAATGCAAATCAAAACTGCAATGAGGTATCATCTCACATCAAAAAATCTACAAACAATAAATGCCTGAGAGGGTGTGGGGAAAAGGGAACCATCTTGCACTGTTGGTGGGAATGTAAACTGATACAGCCACTATGGAGAACAGTATCGAGGTTCCTTAGAAAGCTAAAAGTAGGACTACCGTATGACCCAGCAATCCCACTCTTGGGCATATACCCTGAAAAAGCCATAATTCAAATAGAGACATGTACCACAATGTTCATTGCAGTACTATTTACAATAGCCAGGACATGGAAGCAACCTAAGTGTCCATCATCGGGTGAATGGATATAGAAGATGTGGTACATATATACAATGGAATATTACTCAGCCATAAAAAGAAATGAAATTGAATTATTTGTAGTGAGGTGGATGGACATAGAATCCGTCATACAGAGTGAAGTAAGTCAGAAAAAGGAAAGCAAATACCATATGCTAACACATATATATTGAATCTAAAAAAAAAAATGGTTCTGAAGAACCTAGGGGCAAGACAGGAATAAAGATGCAGATTTAGAGAATGGACTGAAGTACATGGGGAGGGGTAAGGGTAAGCTGGGACTAAGTGAGAGAGTGGCCTTGACATATATACACTACCAAATGTATAATAGATAGCTAGTGGGAAGCAGCTGCATTTCACAAGGAGATCAGCTTGGTGCTTTTTGATCACCAAGAGGGGTGGGATAGGGAGTGGGGGAGGGAGACTCAAGAGGGAGGGGATATGGGGATATATGTATGCATATAACTGATTGAGTTTGTTATACAGCAGGAACTAACACAACATTGTAAAATAATTATACTCCAATAAAGATGTTAAAACAAACAAACAAACAAAAGAAAACCAAATGAAAAACTAGTGAGTCCCGCGTATGCTAATGGTTTGCTCTGAAGAATAATTTTTCTAAAGGATGAAACAAAGTTTGTAATTTCTGCACAAATTAATATGATTGATATAATTCAAGGTTTTCAAATATTTACTGAGCTGCTGTTTTGTGCCTATCATTTTTCTAGGTGCTGTAGATTTCATTTTTTTAAGCTAAAATGTTCAAAAATGTTTCAGAATTATTAGTTTTTTTTCAGAATAATAAAGTACGATAATAGTTACTATACTCTTCTATCTAATCAGTGTTTTTTAAAAATTAATTCTTATTGGTGTATAGGTGATTTACAATGTTGTGTTAGTTTTTGCTGTACAGCAAAGTGAATCAGTTATACTTATACATATGTATATGTATATATATATTGTTTGTTAGATTCTTTTCCTATATAGGTTATTACAGAGTACTGAGTAGAGTTCCCTATGCTATACAGTAGATTCGTATTAGTTATGTATTTTATATATAGTAGTATGTATATATCAACCCCAATCTCCCAATTTATCCCTCTCCTGTCCCCACTTGGTAACCATAAGTTTGTTTTCTACATCTGTGACTGTATTTCTGTTTTGTAAATAAGTTCACTTGTACCATTTTTTTTTTTTAGATTCCACATATAAGCAATGTCATATGATACTTGTCTTTCTCTGTCTGACCAGTAGTGAGTGAAAGTCTTGCATGTCAGCTGAATAAGCCTACAGCTACTATAATTCTTCAGGCTAATTGGCAAATAGGCAAATGCTTCTGCCAGTATGATTACCAAACTCTTTTTCTCTGATGGTCTAGTCTCTGGCTAAGGATTTGCTCAGATAAATGGATGTGATAGATTTGGATTATATGTGTGAAGAAGTGAGGTGATAACCAAGTCTGAGTGAAAAGACATAGACCTGTCTTTGAAACTTTGGCTTATTGGAGCAGGAACACTGGGAGTATGAGAGGGGAGTTATTTAGGAAATTTTACAATCTAAGGATCAACTGCTATAACTTCATGGGCAGTTGAGTTGCTAGGTTAGGAAATCTCTTAAATCTATCATAAGGCTAATTTAATCGATTATTTCTAAAAGGCTAAACCAGTAAGGATTTTATTTGGAACTTCATAAAACATTGATTCTTTAGAATAATACCATTAACATATAATTAGACAAAATATACCTCTTTCTTACAGTGAGTACAAAAGAGTTTTCACTCCAAGGGGATAAGTGTTATGTTGGTTGAGTCTCTGTGTTAAAGAACCATTTTCTTTATTAGAGTGCATGATCAGTTATTGTAAATTTCATTATACCAGCTCTGGCTATAAACAACTTATCCAATATGTCAATATGTAATATTTTTTATTTTTACTTTTTAAATTGAGATATAGTTTGTGTGCAATATTACATAAGTTACAGGTGTGCAACATAGTGATTAACAATTTTTAAAGGTTATACTCTATTTATGGATATTATAAAATATTGGCTATATTTCCTATGTTGTACAATGCATCATTGTAGCTTATTTATTTTATACATAATAGTTTGTACCTCTTAATCCCCTAAACCTATTTTGCCTCTCTCCCTTCCCTCTCCTCACTGGTAACCACTAGTTGGTTCTCTATATCTGTGAGTCTGCTTCATTTTTGTTATATTCACTAGTTTGTTGTATTTTTTAGAATTCACATATAAGTGATATCATACAGTATTTGTTTTTCCCTGTCAGACTTATTTCACATAGCATAATGCCTTCCAAGTCCATCCATGTTGGTGCAAAGGGCAATATTTTATTTTTTTAATGGCTGAGTAGTATTTCATTGTATATATACACCACATCTTCTTTATCCATTCATCCATTTATTGATGCTTAGGTTGCTTCCATATCTTGGCAATTGTAAATAATGTTGCTATGAACATCAGGGTGCATGTATCTTTTTGAATTAGTGTTTTTGTTTCTTTCAGATATATATACAGAAGTGGAATTTCTGGGTCATATGGCAGTTCTATTTTTAGTTTTTTGAGAAATCTCCATATTGTTTTCCACAGTGGCTGCACCAACTTACAATCCCACCAACAGTGTACAAGGGTTTCCTTTTCTTCACATCCTCACCAACATTTGTTACTTGTGTTCTTTTTTGGGAATAGCCATTCTGACAGGTGTGAGGTGATATCTTGTGGTTTTAATTTTCATTTCTCTGATGATTAATGATGTTGAACATTTTTTCATGTGCCTGTTGGCCATTTGTGTGTCTTCTTTAGAAAAGTATCTATTCAGGTCTTTTGCCTGTTTTTTTAAACATCTTTATTGGAGCATAATTGGTTTACAATGTTGTGTTAGTTTCTGCTGTATAACAAAGAATCAGCTATAGGTATACATATATCCCCATATCCCCTCCCTCTTGTGCCTCCTTCTCACCCTCCCTATCCCACCCCTCTAGGTGGTCACAAAATTCAGAGCTGATCTCCCTGTGCTATGCAGCTTCTTCCCACTACCTATTTTACATTTTGTAGTGTATATATGTCAATGCCATTCTCTCACTTTGTCTCAGCTCACCCTTCCCCAACCCCTGTGTCCTCAAGTCCATTCTCTATGCCTGTGTCTTTATTTCTGTCCTGCCCCTAGGTTCATCAGAACCTTTTTTTTTTTTTTTAGATTCCATATATATGTGTTAGCATATGGTATTTTTTTTCTCTTTCTGACTTACTTCACTCTGTATGACACACTCTAGGTCCATCCACCTCAGTACGAATAACTCAGTTTTGTTTCTTTTTATGGCTGAGTAATATTCCACTGTATGTATGTGCCATGTCTCCTTTATCTGTTCATCTATTGATGGACACTTATGATGCTTCCACATCCTGGTTATTATAAATAGTTCTGCCCATTTTAAAATCAGGTTGTTTGTTTTTTAGATGTTGAGTTGCATGATCTGTTTATATACTTTGGATATTAACCCCTTATCAGTCATATTGTTAGCAAATACTTTCTCCCATTCAGTAGATTGTGAATTCATTTGTTCTTTAAAAGCTTTTAAGTCTAATTAGTTTTTGTTGTTGTTTTTGCTTTTATTTCCTTCTCTTTAGAAGAAAGATCCAAAAAAATTTTGCTACTATTCATGTCAAAGAGTGTTCTGCATATGTTTTCTTCTAAGAAACTTTTATGTTTTCTGTTCTTACATTTAGGTGTCTAATCCATTTTGAGTTATTTCTGAATATGGTTCAAAGGAATATTCTAAACTCATTGTTTTACAAGTATCTGTCCAGTTTTCCCAGTACCACTTATTGAAGAGACTGTCTTTTTCTCCATTATATATTCTTGCCTCATTTGTTATAGATTAATTGACCATAAGTGCCTGGGTTTATTTCTGGGCTCTCTATTCTGTTCCATTGATCTGTGTGTCTGTTTTTGTGCCAGTACCATGCTGTATATACTACAAGACTACTGATTACTGTAGCTTTGGAGTATAGACTGCAGTCAGAGAGTATGATTCTTCCAGCTCTGTTCTTCTTTGTTAAATTTTATTTTTTATTTTTGGCTATTTGTGATATTTTGTGTTTTTATACAAATTTTAAAATTGTTTGTCCTAGTTCTGTAAAACATACCCTTGGTATTTTGATAGGGACAGCAATCTGTAGATTGCTTTGAACAGTATGTTTATTTTAACAGTATTAACTCTTCTAATCCATGAACATGGTATATCCTTCCATCTGTTTGTGTCATCTTCAATTTCTTTCATTAGTGTCATAGTTTTCTGAGTACAGGTCTTTCACCTCCTTAGGTAGGTTTATTCCTAGGTATTTTATTCTTTATGATGTGATGGTAAATGAGATTGTTTCCTTAATTTCTCATTCTGATACTTCATCATTAGTGCATAGAAATGAAACAGATTTCTGTGTATTGGTTTTGTATCCTGCAACTTTACTGAATTCATTGATGAGCTGTAGTAGTTTTTTGGTGGCATCTTTAGGATTTTCTATGTATAGTATCATGTCAACTGCAAAAAGTGACAGCTTTACTTCTTCCATTCCAATTTGGGTTCCTTTTATTTCTTTATCTTGTCCAGTTGCTGTGGCTAGGAATACCGATATTATGTTGAATAAAAGTGGCAAGAGTGGGCATTCTTGTCTTGTTCCTGATCTTAGAGGAAATAGTTTTAGCTTTTCAACATTGAGTATGATGTTAGCTGTGGGTTTGTCATATATGGCCTTTATTATGTTAAGGTATGTTCCCTGTATGCCCACTTTCCTAAGAGTTTTTATCATAAATGGATATTGAATTTTGTTGAAATCTTTTTTTGCATCTATTGATATGATCATATGACTTTTATTCTTCATTTTTTTAATGTGGTGTATTACATTGATTGACTTGCAGATATTGAAAAATCCTTGCATTACTGGAATAAATCTCACTTGATCATGGTGCATGATCCTTTTAATGTATTGTTGGATTTGGTTTGCTAATATTTTGTTGAAGATTATTGTGTCTATGTTCATCAGTAATAGTGGCCTGTCATTTTCTTTTTTTGTGATATCTTTGGTTTTGGTATCAGGTTGAGGCTTGCCTTGTAAAATGAATTCAGAAGTGGTACTTCCTTTACAATTTTTTTGAGTAGTTTGAGAAGGACAGGTGTTAATTCTTGTCTAAATATTTGGTAGAATTCACCTGTGAAGCCACCTGGTCTTGGACTTTGTTTGGAATTTTTAAATTACTGATTCAATTTCATTCCTGGTAATTGTGTGTTCATATTTTCTATTTCTTCTGGTTCAGTTTTGGGAGATAGTACATTTCTAAGTGTTTGTCCATTTCTTCTATGTTGTCCATTTTATTGGCATATAGTTGTTCATAGTAGTCTCTTATGATCTTTTTTATTTCTGTAGTGTCTATTGTAACTTCTACTTTATCATTTCTGATGTTATTTATTTGGGTCCTCTCTCTCTCTCTCTCTTTTTCTTGATGAGTCTGGCTAATTTTATCTTTTCAAAGAACCAGCTCTTAGTTTAATTGACCTATTCTAATCTTTTGCCTCTACTTCATTTATTTCTGCTCTGATCTTTAAAATTTCTTTCCTTGTCCAAACTTTGGGTTTTGTCTTTTCTTCTTTTGTTCCTCTAGGTGTAATGTTAGGTTGTTTATTTGAGATTTTTCTTGTTTGCAAAAGTAAGCTTGTATCAATATAAACTTTCTTCTTGGAACTGCTTTTGCTGCATCCAATAGGTTTCGGATTGTTGTGCCAGGCTTTCTGCCCAGTTGGCTGTGCAGCCAGTGGGAGAATTTAGGGCTGGTGCAGCCCACTGGATGTTGGGGGTTGCGTTTCTCTGACCCTGTCTGTGTGTCTTGTAAACCTTGGTTTTCTTATCTGTTAACTGAAGAGAGGTAACAGGACCTATTTCCAGGAAGGTTGGGGGAAATAAAGGAGGCAACACACATTCAGCTCTCACAAGGCTTACCAAATATTAACTACAATAATTGTGCTCCTTGTACTTTTTCTTAAATAAGTAACACAACATAAAATGTAAAGTATTTGTTTTCTCTTATTTCCCATCCTTCACCCCACAAGCTATGAGAATACCATTGATAATTATGTTAATGAAAAGCCATAGTTTACAAACAGGACCACTTTCCGGATATTTGACCTTAGGAAAACTACTTAACTTCTCATTGTCTCTATTTTTTCATTTGTGAAATAGGAATGATAGTACTTATCTCATAAGTCTATTGTAAGGAATAAATAAAGCATTCAGGTAATGGTAATAGAATAAGATTTAGTATCAGTACATACCCTATTATATTAACTTAAAAATGTTTTTATGTATATAATCTCATTTGGCTATGACTGTAGTTTTTCTAGGTAAGACTTTTTAGTAGATACTAAGCCACCTTGGACCTTTTCCAAAACATATACAAATAGACATTTCACTTGAAGTGCTTTTGGCATGGACACCTCAGTGTTATTATCAGGGTCTGAATGTCCAAACATAATCCTTATCCACCCATCTGCTAGGCCTGAAAATCAATAACTGCAGGTACTTTCCAATTTAAATGGCATCAATCATTTATACTTGAGTGTAGATGCATTCATAACATTGGGACATTTCCTGAAAGTTTTGACAGGAGATGTAGGGTGATTGGATAAAGCTTAAGTATCTTGGGTGCCTGAAGAGGTCACGAGAAAGGTTAAAAGCCCTGAATCAGGAAAGCTAAAAATGTTAGATGGCACATGTCATCTACTTAGGATGTTTGTCTATGGCTCACCCCAAATGTCATCTCCTTGATAGACAGATACCCTAACTGCATTGGCAGCTCCTTCAAAGATGCTTTTACTCCCTCATGGTAGAGAGGATATTTTCATTTTTGTCACAGACCCTTTTGATGAAATAAAAGTGTCATGCCATTGAAAGGAGTTATTAATTCTAAATAAATCAGAATCTCAAATGTGTTTAATTAATTTCTGGTAAAATGTCATTGGATAATAACAACAATTCCAAATCTTAAATAAAATGAAACTGACTTAATTATGCCTGACGTGCTTTGAATGTATTGATTAAAATTCCTGTCCTTTCAAATCTAGGAATTGCATGATAGAGAAAACCTCCAATATCACTTTCCTGTGCCCTGGCTCAAGATTTCCATGTTTTTTACTGAACAAATATGTAGTACTTTGCTTGAGCCTAGTGTGTGTTCACAAAATGACTATAACCTGCCAGTCTATGTGGAAGAGCAAACTGTGGCAATTTGATCTTGCTTTGTTTTAGCTGCTGTGCAAGAATCAAAGGAACCAGACATATTTTTTCCTTGCCTTTAAGTTACTAGGATCTCAGAAGATGACTTCTATTTAGATTTTGGTAAGAGAAGGACCACTAGAAATAAAGAAAAGAGACAAGAGCTAGGAAAGAAAAAGCAAAGATATCTTGATATAGGGAAAAAATGTGAGTGTCCTCAAGATGGGGAAAGGACAAGAGTATTGAGACATTTTTATCTCAGATCTAGTGTGCAGTGTCCTGGATGGGAGAGGCAGAGGTTGGCTTTGCTGTCTAAGGCTGAGGTTAGTAGCAAAGACCACTGGGATTTGCAGGAATATTGGATGCAGCAAAAGCAGAAGGCGGGACTCAACAGCAGCATTGGTAGCAGAAAGAGTAATCATATTGGCACCAAGCTTTCAGGAGAGACATATTCTTATATAGTGATATACTGCATCTCATATTCTTCTTCAATCTTGCAGTTTGTTAAGTAAGTTATAAGTTAAAATAAAAATCAGTAATATTCAAAACCTAATCTGTAGCTTGCAAATCATAGTCTGAGAAATAAGAGTATTGTATAACCACCATGACACATCTAAAACTATTAATTATGTAAGCCCATATATCAGGATTTAAAAAATACCTAGGAGGAATTGTTCACCGTACCAGTCCACAGAAGCAAGGCTGGTGGAAAGTCTGAAGAGGGAGTCATCCATAACATAAATTTGATATTGAGTTTGGGTCTTGTTGGGAGAGTCTTAGAATTTTTAAAGGGTCTTGCTGGAAGGTTTAATCTTAGTTTAAGTGTTAAAAGAACTTTAAGTTCAGTGAGAGGGAGTGTGTGGTAGTTCAGTCTAAACAAATGTGAGTGTGGTATATTTGAGGAAATGCAAGTAGCTTAGAACGGCTGAAGGAAAGGATGTTAGCCTGTTAGCAGGCTGTTGAAGCAACTCAGACCAGAGAGGCAGAAGTGCTGGTGATGGTAGTGAGGAAATGAATTTTATAGTTATTTAGGAAATTACCTTCAGTAAACTTTTATCCTTAATCATATGCATATTTAAGAGAGAGGTAGTAATTTCCGATACCTTGTAGCTTTCCAGATTGGGAAACTGGGTGGTGTCTTTTATCAATTTAGGGAGCACAGGAAAAGGAGCACTTTTGAGGGAGGGTGTTTTGATCCACTGCTCTTTCAGAGACCTTTTTTCAAAAGCTTATCCTAAGCCTCCAGATAATGAGTTGAATTTCCCATCTATTGTGTTGCTTAAGGCAAAATAAACTACATCAACTCACAATCACCAAAGCAATAGATGTATTTAGGTTTTCCAGATCAGTTGTGATGCAGCAGAAATATAATATGTAGTAAATTGCATGTAATATAATGCTGGAAGACTCCTTCCCCTATGTCATTACTGCCCAGGTGTCCTGAGTCTGCATGTGACCTTAGGAAATTAGCCTGAGAAAGGAACTAGAAAGAGGCAAAGACTATGATGTTTGGGAAACCTGGAAATTCTACCTGTGTTGTGTATGAATTTATTCTTGCTACATGTCCATGGAAAGATCTGAGCATGTGCAAGGGCCTGTCCAATTTCTAGTGAATTGAGAAGGGGCTGTGAATTCGGTTTTGGGTTGAGTGTCAGACAGCCTGAAAAGTCTGGTATTGTGACCCTTAATAAGGTCACAAGTTGGTGTGAGCTATATGAGGGTAGATAACTTTACATATATGAGGCCTGTACCTTTATCTTCAATGACCCTATCCTGACCTTGTTTCTGGGAGCCAGGTTGATTTTGAAGATAATAGGGGCTTGTATTTTAGTGAAAGCATTGCAGACATGTTGGTATGGGGAGAGATTCAGGGGGCAATTACAACTAGGCCTGGAGTTCAAGATGGCTTTCTGAGTTGGATATTTAGGAGACTTTTCTGTATGTCTTGTAAACCCTAAATTGACTACTTTGAAGATCCTTAACTCATTTTCCCTCATCATTTTAAATAATAGATAGTCATCTACCCAGTACAGTGTTATAAAGTCTTTAGATTACCTTTAAAAGTCCACTAAAGTTTTACCATTTTAAGTTTAAATACACTTAAATTAGAAGTAATAATTTTTTGATTTGTAATAGGACTTATAGATTTTTATGTTGTATAGGCAATGAAGAAGTTCTCATGTATTAACTAAAGTGTACTGTAAGTTGAGAAAATTATGTAAAAGATTAAAACCTTTCAAACTCTTAATTACCTTGAAATGTTTGTAGAATGTAGATATTACTTATTAAATTCTTGTTAGGTTGCCCAAAAAGTTCATTTGGGTTTTTCCATAACATCTTATGGAAAAACCCAAACAAACTTTTTGGCCAACCCAATATATAAGCAGGTACTACATGTCATGCTATATATAATCAGGCAAAAAAAAAAAAAGACATCCTAATCTTTTAGAACTTTCCAGTTTAATACATAGTAAAAAAGATAAACAGAAATACAGTGATGTGTGTTCCAAATTAAAGAATATGGGGAGAGATGTTAGATACATGAACACAGCTAACCAAATTGTGCATTGGACATTTGATACCAAATATGTAGAATTTCAACATTAATTATGCTTAATAGGTAGATGTAGTATTACTTTTTACTCCAGTATGACTTCAGAATTTAATCAGATCTGTCACAAACAGTTAAAACAATAACAAAACTAAACTAAAGCAAAGCAAGAAGCCCAATGTTATGTTTTCCAGTTTCATTTTGTCTTCACCTTATTCTCACATCTACCTAGGCAAATGCCATAGCAACATTTTAGATTAAGTTATCTTTAATTTTTAAACTAAATTTTAGCTGACAATTGGCAAAATAACTTTCAAAAAGAGAGAAGAGTTTACACTGTTTGTTCCTGTAGAAGATAATCTCCCCATCCAGGGCCTGTATGTAGAGACCTTTAATGTTTAATTATAACATGGCAGCATTGCAGACAATGTGATTATCATCGACTTTTAAAAAAATTTGAAGTATAGTTGATTTACAGTGTTGTGTTAGTTTCAGGTGTACAGCAAAATGGTTCAGTATATGTATATGTATATATATATATATATATATATATATATATATATACACATATATACTGAATATATATATTCTTTTTTTTCCAGATTCTTTTTCATTATAGGTTATTACAAGACACTGAATATAGTTCCCTGTGCTATACAGTAGGTCCTTATTGTTTATTTATTTTAAATATAGTATATGTATCTGTTAATCCCAAACTCCTAATTTATCACTGCCCCCCTTTCCCCTTTGGTAACTATAGTTTGTTTTCTATGTCTGTGAATCTGTTTCTGTTTTATAAATAAGTTCATTTGTATCATTTTTTAAGGTTCCACATATAAGTGATATCATATATTTGTCTTTCTCTGTCTGACTTGCTTCACTTAGTACAATAATATCTAGGTCCATCCATGTTGCTGCAAATGGTATTATTTCATTTTTTATGGCTGAGTAATATTCCATTGTGTGTGTGTGTGTGTGTGTGTGTGTGTGTGTGTGTGTGTGTGTATATATATATATAAAATACATATACACCACACATCTTCTTTATCTATTCATCTGTCAATGGACACCACTTAGATTGCTTACACATTTTGGTTATTGTAAATAGTGCTGCTATGAAGATTGGGGTGCATGTATCTTTTTGAATTAGAGATTTTATCTTTTCTGGATATATCAACTTTTTAGGACAGGCCTAATAATGGGAGATTTGTAGTGTAGTTTATAAAGATAAAGACTTAGCATTATAATTTCTTCAGTTCCTTTAGAGGTTGTGCAATGAGAGTCTTTACTTCTAGTTCCTTTTCATTTGCATGTTTTTCATTCTTTTTTGTGATCAATCTGTTTAATTATACATTTGAAGTGGCTAAATCTGCAATGGGTCTGGGACTATTGGCGAGGCAGAAGCATCTGGGAGTGCTTTGGGCCAGAAGAAGGCTCCATGAAATCCTTTGGATCCTCTTTGGCTTGATGATGCTTATTGGCAGCAGGCAGAAGTAGGGGATAGAAGAGAAGTTGAGCTGAGTGCACCTCCTCTGGGTAAATAATGCTGTTTGCTGGTGATATTTTTCTTGAGGAAAATGACATGACTAAACAATTTTCTTACTTATTCTGAGTTTTTAGCCTAATTTTAGGAAAAAAAGAGGCTAACATGAATCTACCTTTTTTAATTTTTATTTTATAAGTATTCAACTAATAATACTGAGCTTCACTAAGTGCCAGGAAGTGGTTTAGGTGCCAAGAACATAGCATAAATGAAGACAAAGTCCCTGCCTTTATGATTCATTTCTAAAACAAAGCCTCTTTGAGACTGTAGGCTGGGTTTTTATTATTTATCACTTTTTCCCTTCTTTTCTTATTTTGTGAATGTCATTGCAATTTGGGGTAAAAATGGGCATGTGAACTCACCTCATCTTTCTTCCCTACTCTTGGGAGGCTGCGGCCTGAAGAAAACACATTTCATGCTGCCTGTTTAAGGGGCAGAGCACCATGTGTGAAGGAATGAGGTTGTTCAATGCTGCCTGTGGTGAATGGTAGATCTGTCTATTCTGGGTTTTAGTATAAGGAAGACCATTTCTGCTACATGCCTAAGTGATGTTTTATCAAAACTTTATTAATAATGTTGATATCTTGATCTTTATGTATCTGTTTAAAATTTTTTGGATCTTATTTTTCAAATTATTTGAAACATGGGCAGGAAAAATGGATGTTATTTATTAGACCCCTTAAACCACCAAATTCTAGTGAAGATTTCAAGAATATTGACAGAAAGGTAAAACCTGACTTTTGATGAGCAAAATAACCTTGACTAGGTTATTTTTAGTTTGATGTTGCTTCTTCAAACTGGATTTTTGAACTTTGCCATGGTTTATATTATTCCATGTGGCTGGGTTTTACAGTCAAGGACTCACTTTTAACTGTTCTAACCTAGGCAGGTAGCTTTAGTCATATTGGATTTTCACAATGACAAGACACTACAACTTAATATGGTTTTTCCACAAACAAGGGACTCTTTTCAGCTTATAGGGATAGGCCAATATTCGTAAGACCCAGAGTACATGGTTCATGAGTCTCACCTACTCTTCTATGATGGTTTAGTGCAGAAGACAAAGGATACTCTACGAACCTCAAGTATCATGGGATTTATAATTGAAATTACCCTAAGGTGTGTTGAGGCTGGTGTTTTCTTGATCTTAAGAGAAGTTGTCAATGGAAGAACTTTGTAAAAATTGTGCCATGAATGTTGCATGGTTAATAGTGATTATAGTAATGCCACTGATTACATGATGTATGTACCCCAAATTCAGAAAGGTAAAAATAGGAAAAAATAGATTTTAGAATTGATGAAATATATAGGTGTTTTGAAGATTATTGGACATACTGAAAGAACTAAAAGTTCTCAGTTAGACCTCCTGAAAAAATTTACAAGACAATATAGGGCTGATCCACCGAGAAAGATACTACCTCTGATATAACACTTAAACTTATATTATAGCAAGAATCTATTGCCACTATCACACTGCTTTTCATACTCAGGAGACTGGAAAATAGGCACTGAAATTCTACCCAAGAAAGCCACACATTTCTGAACTCTTTTTTTTGCAAGAAACACTGTCTAACAGCCATAGGAAGATGACCTCTGCCTTATGTTCATTTATTTAGTCTCACAAGAGTTCATCTAATTGGTAGAACCTAATTTGCATTAAGAATCCCAGCTGCATGTGAGTTTGGTGAGTGTAGATCGTAGCTTTCCAACTTCTCCAATTAAAATAATATAGAATGGGAATTGAGTAGTGACTCTTCAATATTAAGTACCTTAAGTAAGAGTGAAACTCTCAGAAGATGCTGAATAAGTGGGTCTTAGTGTGCAGGTTGTTGCATTTTTACCTTAAACTACCTGGGTGTATATATAGAGCACCAACAGTGACTCAATAGATCCAGGTAGGTGTTAGCCTTAATAAGGGGTTGTAACAGTGGACGGGTAGATTATAGGGAAAAGATTGCCTGATGGGTGGTATTATCCATCTCAGGAGAATGAAAGCAGAAAAGATTTTGTGAGCAATGATTTCTTTTCACAGATCCAGAAGTTACTGATTTCATCTTTCTCATCTTTGTCTTGTCTTAAAGACAAACGTTAGATGGATATCATAGGAAAACAAATGCCAAATAGAATTGAAAGAGGACGTAAAAGGAGGGCAGGTGTTTAATCTCCAAAATGTTTAAGCTTATATTTCAATATATCTGGTGTTTATAGACTCTAGATATCTGGCAGACTGGCTGGCAACCTGACAAGATAAAACAAATACTTTTTTCTAACAAAGACAATATATTGTATTTAAAAAATATGTAGACTTTATTGATAAAATAGAATTTATTTTTTAGAGCAGTTTCAGGTTCAGAGCAAAATTAGGTAAAAGGTACATTTATTTCCTATATTTGCCCTGTCCCTATGCATGCACAACCTCTCTTATTGTCAACATTTTTGATCAGAGATATAGATTTGTTACAACTTATGAACCTACAAGGACACATTCTTTTTATTATTATTATTTTTTTGCAGTACGCGGGCCTCTCACTGCTGTGGCCTCTCCCGTTGTGGAGCACAGGCTCTGGACACGCAGGCCCAGCAGCCATGGCTCACGGGCCCAGCCGCTCCGCGGCATGTGGGATTTTCCCGGACCGGGGCACGAACCCGCGTCCCCTGCATCGGCAGGAAGACTCTCAACCACTGCGCCACCAGGGAAGCCCAAGGACACATTCTTAATTACTCAAAGTCCATAGTTTACATGAGGGTTCACTCTTGGCATTGTATATTCTTTGGGTTTGAACAAATGTATAATGACATGTTTCCATCATTATGTATCATACAGAATACTTTTACTGCCTTAAAAATCTTCTACAATCTACATAGTCATCCCTCTCTCCCCTCAGCTCCTGGCAACCACTGATCTTTTTATTGTTTCCATACTTTCACCTTTTGCATAATGTCATATAGTTGGAATCATAAAGTATGTAGCCTTTTCAGATTGGCATCTTTTACTTAGTCATATGCATTTAAAATCCTTCCATGTCTTTTCATGGCTTTAAAGCTCATTTCATTTTAGTGCTGAATAATAGTTCATGTAGATAGTTTATCCATTTACCTACTGAAGGATGTCTTAGTTGCTTCTAAGTTTTGACAATTGTGAATAAAGCTACTCCAAATATCCTTGTACAGGTTTTTGTGTGGACATAAGTGTTCAGCTCTTTTGGATAAGTACCAAGGAGTGTGACTCTTGGCTTGTATGGTAAGAGAATATTTAGTTATGTTTAGAAACTGCCATGCTGTTTTCCAAAGTGGCTGTACCATTTTTGCATTCCCACGAACAATAAATGAGAATTCCTCTTGCTCCAAATCCTTGTTGGCATTTGGTATTGTCAGTGTTCTGTATTTTTGCCATTCTAATAAGTATGTAGTAGTATCTCTTTTTTATTTTAATTTGCATTTCTCTGATATCATGATGTTGAGCATCTTTTCATATGTTTATTTGCCATCTATTTATCTTCTTTGGTGAGGTGCCTGTTCAGATCTTTTGCCCATTTTTTAATCAGGTTATTTGTTTTCTTATTGCTCAGTTTTAAGATTTCTTTGTACACTTTGGATATACAAAGTTCTTCATCACATGTTTTTTTGCAAATATTTTCTCCCAATCTATAGCTTATCTTCTCATTCTCCTGATGTTGCCTTTCACAGAGGAGAAATATTTAACTTTAACAAAATGCAATTTATCAATTATTTCTTTCATGGATCATATTTTTCTTCTGACTTCACTCAAGATTTTTTTTTTATCTTGGTTTTCTGTGGTTTTAATATGAAATGCCTAGGTGTAGGTTTTTGATAGTTTTGTTGCTTGGTGTTCTCTGAATTTCCTGGATCTGTGGTTTGTTTTCTGTCAGTAATTTTGGAAAATTCTCATTACTACTTCAAATATTTCCTCTGCTACTTTCTCTATTTTTCTGGTATTCCACTCACACCTATGTTACTACTTTTAAAATTGTCTTGCAGTTCTTTGTCTTTGTGTTCAGTTTCTTGTCTTTTCCTTTTCATTCTATTTCTTTGCATTTCAATTTGGGAAGTTTCTTTTGATTATCTTCAAACACACTGATTTCTTGCCTCAGCCTTGCCCAGTCTACCAATGAATCCATCAAAAGCATTTTAAATTTTTATTACAGTGCTTCTGATTTCTAGTATTTGCTTTTGAATCTTTACTGGAATTTCCATCTCTCTACTTATAGTACACATCTGTTCTTGCATGTTGTCTACTGTTTTTCATTGAAGCCCTTTAAATATTAATCATAGTTATTTTAAATTATCTTTCTAACAATTCAAACATCTGTATCATACTTCAGTCTAGTTTTACTGCTTGCTTCCTCTTTAGACTGTGCTTTTCTCTTGCCTTTTAGCAAGCTATGTAATTTTTTGTTGGAAGATAGACATGATATGTTGGGTGATACAAACAGGTAAATAGGCCATTAGTGCGAGGTTTTATGTTAATCTGACTAGGAGTTTGGCTAAGTTTAATTTTTGCTGTAGCTCTAGGTGCCAGAGGCTTTCAATTCCTCTAGTGTCCTTCTATTTTTCTTCCCTGTTGACTTTGGGCTTCCCTAAGGTTCCTCTTCAGAGAGACTCTGTGTCTTGCAGCTCTTTCAGCTGTAATCCATTGTTATTATATTGGAGCCCCATAAGTGTGGTGAAAAGTCATGGAAGAAGAGAAACATTTTGTAATCTTTTGGTTAAATCTCCATTTTTAGTGGGACTGTGTTCCTGGGTCTTCACAGGTGTTTTATAGCCATTTCCCTCTCTTCAGTGAGACAGAAAAGCTAGAGGGGGCTACAGTGGTAGAAATACCTTACCTGAGGTGAAATAAGACTATTGGAAAGTCTTTCTGACTGGAGAATTGTCCTTTGTTAGGGAGAATGGACTGAATGTGTTTTATAATGATTATCTTTTCTTTCCTAGCCAGACCCAGAAAGAATCTTTCTCTACTCTTCACCATGCGTAGCTGGATTCCTGGTGGTAAAGCCCCCAGGATTTTCTCACTGTCACAGTAATCCATTCTCTTCAGTCTCCAACAATTTGTCAGAATTATCTGTGTTCCTACTATGTTATAGGTCTGGTCTAGTCTGCATATCTCATCTATGAATCTTGTATTCATCTGTGTCTCTAGATTTCAGGGTGGTGATTTTCCGTGTGACCTCAGTTCTCAAATTAGTTAAGAAAAGTCATTGATTTTCAACTGTTCAGCTTATTCCTGTTATAAGAACAGTTTTGATGACTTCCAAGATCTTTATAGGTTGGAACTGAAACTGGAAGTCCCTCTGTTAGGCTTTTATGGGTAATACGGACAATTTATAGGATGAGAAATAGAATAGGAGAGAGAGTCTCAATATTGGAGAGAGTAGTCTCAGATTTTTTTTTGATTGAGGTGCTGCTTGGAAGTATTTCAGTACATTTTGGAGGCAAAATCAACACTACCAATCAGGCTGATCATAACAAGACATTAGCATTGACCATAGCTTCATGAAGGTGGCAGCAAAGAAAATTCTCATCATCTCCTTAAAAATGAGATAATTATACCTTGCAGGACCATCATCATGATTGTTAAGCTCAAATGGCTAAGAGATTAAAAACTTAGGAAATGTTAGAAGGGGCACTTATTCCCTATTCCTGTTTCCTTCCAGGCAGCTCCATTAGATTTATACTCTGGATCTGTCTTTACCTTCTCACTCTTCTCTAGAGCTGGAACACGACTTACCCTTGATGATTGTGAGAGAGGAACCAGGCATGCACACATCCACCCTTTTACTGTTCTTGAAAACCAGTTACCTGTAAATTGTATCCATTCTGTTCTGCTCCTCTAAGCTGTTTAGAGGGTCAGGTCCCACCTGGGGAAGACTGCGGTGTCCTGTGTAGCTCTGTAACTCTGGCAAGTATGCCTATTTTGGTTTTGTAATTAAAAATTCTATATCACCTCACACTTAAGCCATCTCATACAACCTAGGCTCTATCAGTAATAAAAGGATTATTTTGATTTCCATTTTATTTACTTTTTTTTTTAATGTTCAGCTCCATGCTAAGTAGCATTTATTTTTAATGTTCATTTACAAAGAACACTACAATAAGAATAATTCTGTGGAGGAAACAAATAACATTTCCCCTATAGAGAAGGCAAAAAAAAAAAAATTCCACTTAGAGTCTGGAAATAGTTATTGCTGTCTCTAACTGCAAGTGTGTGTGTGTGTGTGTGTGTGTGTGTGTGTGTGTTTTTAACACCTTTATTGGAGTATAATTGTTTTACAATGGTGTGTTAGTTTCTGTTTTTATAACAAAATGTATCAGCTATACATATACATATATCCCCATATCTCCTCCCTCTTGCATCTCCCTCCCACCCTCCCTATTCTACCCCTCTAGGTGGTCACAAAACACCAAGCTGATCTCCCTGTGCTATGCGGCTGCTTCTCACTAGCTATCTATTTTACATTTGGTAGTATATATAAGTCCATGCCACTCTTTCACTTTGTCCCAGCTTACCCTTCCCCCTCCCAGTGTCCTCAAATCCCATAAAGTATTTATTTTTCTCTTTCTGACTTTCTTCACTCTGTATGACTATTCAAATAGTTTTACATTTACAGAAGAGTTGGACAGGTAGTATAGATAGTTCCTATAACCTGACACAGTTTCCCCATTCTTAACATCTTATATTACCATGGTAATTTTGTCACAACTAAGAAACAAACATTGGTAGATAATTAGTAGCTGCATTCTAGGCTTAATTTAGATTTCATTAGTTTTTTTCTCTAATGCCCTTTTATTGTTCCACGATCAAATTTTTCATCAATTTGTCTAGAACAATCAGACCTTCCTTGTTTTTTATAACTTTTACAGTTTTGAGGTGGTTGAATATTTTGTATATAAGATGTTATGGAAAAACCCAAATGAACTTTTTGGCCAACTAAATAGAATGGTCAATTTGAATGTGTATGCTGTTTCTCTCATAGTTAGAAAGAGATTATGGATTTGAGGAAGAATACCATAGAGGTGAAGTGCTGCCCTCATCACACCAGACTGGGGTCCATGCTATCAACATGACTTATCACTGATGATATAAACCTTGATAACCTGGCCAAGGTAGTGTTTTCCAAGTTTAGCAAAACTGTAAATTTACTCCTTCCACTCCTTTTTTCCATAATATGATTGTTGGAAACAAGTCCCTGTACAGTTCACACTCAACAGGAGATACTTAACAATTTTTGATTTAACTTGAAATTATAACATAGGCAGAGCAGAGAGTTGATATTTATCAGACCCCATGCAGCCTCAACATTAGTAAATATTCACCTGCAGGGTTAGTCATGAGAACAGATCCACTAGGTGGATAGAAAGGGCATCATGGTGAGATGAAAAGGAGTGGGTTTCATGGCCAGGGACTTCTCTGAAGTGGGCAACCAGCCAGAGACTGGCAATTGGTGCAAAACAGGGTCTGAAGGCTAGAATTAAGGGGAGAGACAATATGTTCCCACAGGAGGATTTTTAGTACTTTGAGCATCAGCTAAGGAATACAGCATTTGACCAAACCCACACCAGGTAATCAGTTCCTCAGTGAGTTCCACAATTGAAAAATAAACCAATTTTCCTGTTTTGATTTGTATAAAAACTCAACGTTCTTTTGCTTGTTTTACCACATGTGTGTGTGACTAATTGACGGTAAGGAAAAACCAAATTAACTTTTAAGGGCAACCTCAGCCCCTGGGTCATCTTTGCTAAGGAAAGACAAATGGTAGGTGAAAAGACAAAATAAAGCCTTCCTCTGTAAACAAAGTTTTCTCACTTTAAATCAAATACCAAGGCAACTAATTTAATTTTGTGCTGTTTTCATCCTAAACCTCTTACACTCAGTAGGTTATTACTACTATAAAACTGACATTATTAACAGCTTCTTTAATCCATAAAAAAAAAGGGGGGGGTCACTGGCTTGTTTGCTAGTTGTAGAATTTTTATCTTATCAACTTATTCTTTTCCAACTAAAATGACCTTAATTTTTATACTTTTACTTTAAATATCAGATAAACTTTTTAAATTTACATTTGTCAAAAAGTGTGTCTGAAAAGGACCGCTTCATAGACAACAGTTGAAAAATCATATTTCAAGATAACAAGTGAATAGTTGGGGGCTAAACCTTGATACAGTAAATTCTCTGGATCTGCTAATATTTTCTTAGATTTTTTTTCTATTTTATTCTTAATGTTTTGATAATTATATACCCATATATGACTTTCTTTATGCTTTGTTTAACTTTTTTTATTATATAAGTAATTCATGTCCATTGTGCAAAGTTGAAAAACAGAATACTAAAATGGAGACTATCCTGAAGCTATTTATTTTCAACAAATATTTGTGAAGCATCTATTATTGGCACTCTAAGTGCTAGAGTTGTGAAGCATCTATTATTGGCACTCCTCTAAGTGTTAGAGTTGTAAAACAGAAAAATCCATGCCCTCATGGAGCTTTCATTCTACTGGAAAAAGACAGACAAAAAAAGTAAAATATGTGTTTTAAAGGATGTAATATGTGCTATGGAAAAAAAAAAAAGCCAGGAAGGAAGAATGGGAGTGCGTGGGGAAAGATTACATATTAAAATAGAGCTTTGAGGGAAACCTTCAAACATTTGAAGGTTTTGACATTTGAACAAAGAATTGTAGGAGTTGAGGGAGAGAGCCAAGTGTAAGCCTGGTGCAAGAGCTTTCTAGGGAGAGCAAACAGTAAGTACAAAGGCCTTATAGCAAGGCTTTTACTGCGGTGAGGTAGTTGACAAGCGTTTGAGGGGTTTAAGCAGAGGAGAGATTTAATGAGTTAGCTTTTTAAAGGATCACCTTGGTTGCTCTGTGAGAACAGACACAGGGTAAGGATGAAGGCAGAGAAACCAATTTTATGGCTCTTGACTGGGATTGTAGCTTGGGGGTGGTGAGAAGTGCTTGGATATTAGCTGTATGCTGATGATGGAACCAACAAGGTATCCAGAGGATTAAGAGAAGTCAATTAGTATGCCTAAAGGTTTGGTCTGAACAACCAGAAAAGTGAAATTGCAATTTACCAGGATGAGAAAGATTGCAAGGGAAGTGGATTTAGAGCAAAGATCAAGAGTTTGATTTATCAACATATGTTCTTATTTCCTTCAGGTTTTCTTTCTTTACATTTTTAATTTTTATGAGTAATATCCTTTTTACCAGTAAAATAATGTTATTTCAAATACAATTATTTTTTAGCTGTAGCATGGGGAGAAATTCAATATGATTATAGCTAATCAACACAAAACAGTATTTATTCTGCTGGAAATTTGTGAGCTCATAAGTGAGGGACAAAAACTCATTTCATTTTAAATAATACTTTATAAAGTCTCAACATGCATTCTATTATTTTATGTCTAACATTTCAGTAAAATTAAAGAAACTAAAGATCACAGGAAAATCTGCCTGTGGATATTGGTGGAGATGAGGTTCAGTGCCAGCTCTCATGACTTCTACATTTTTTGCTTTTACAATAAATCATACTCTTCTTCCAACAGTATCCTTTTTGGTCTATAATAACGCTCAGACAATTATTTCTAGTTTATTTTTAGGTGATGATTTCTTTTTGTAAAATTATTGTTTATTTATTTTTATTGGAGTATAATTGCTTTACAATATTGTGTTAGTTTCTGCTGTACAATGAAGTGAATCAACTATATGTATACATATATCTCCTCCCTTTTGGACCCCCTTCCCTGCCCCCCATCCCACCCATCTAAGTCATCACAGATTACTGAGCTGAGCTCCCTGTGCTATACAGCAGGTTCCCACTAGCTACCTGTTTTACACACGGTAGTGTATTTATGTCAAACCTAATCTCCCAATTCATCCCACCCTACCCTTCCCCCCCATCCACACGTCCATTCTTTATGTCTGCCTTTCTATTCCTGCCCTGCAGATAGGTTCATCTATACCATTTTTCTAGATTCCACATATATGTATTAATATATGATATTTGTTTTTCTTTTTCTGACTTACTTCACTCTGTATGACAGATTCTAGGTCCATCTTCATCTCTACAAATGACTCAATTTCATTTCTTTTAATAGCTAACTAATATTCCATTATATATATGTACCACATCTTCTTTACCCACTCAACCGTCAATGGACATTTAGGTTGTTTCCATGTCCTGGCTATTGTAAATAGTGCTGAAATGAACATTGGTGTACATATGTCTTTTTGAATTATGGTTTCCTCGGGGCATATGCCCAGTAGTAGGATTGCTGGGTCATATGGTAGTTCTATTTTTAGTTTAAAAAAATTTTTTTTTTATTGGGGTATAGTTTTACAATGTTGTGTTAGTTTCTACTGTACAGTGAGGTGAAGTAGATTTCTCTGTGCTATACAGCAGGTTCTCATTAGTTATCTATTTCATACATATTAGTGTATATATGTCAATCTCAATCTCCCAATTCATCCTACCTCCCTCTCCCCGCTTCCCCCCTTGGTGTCCATACATTTGTTCTCTACATCTATGTCTCTATTTCTGCCTTGCAAACCAGTTCATCTGTATCATTTTTCTAGATTCCATATATATGTGTTAGCATATGGTATTTGTTTCTCTCTTTCTGACTTATTTCACTCTGCATGACAGTTTCTAGGTCCATCCACTTCACTACAAATAACTCAGTTTCATTTCTTTTTATGGCTGAGTGAGTAATATTCCATTGTATATATGTACCATATCTTCTTTATCCATTTGTCTGTTGATGGACATTTAGGTTGCTTCCATGACCTGGCTATTGTAAATAGTGCTGCAATGAACATTGGGGAGCATGTGTCTTTTTTGAATTGTGGTTTTCTCTGGGTATATGCCCAGGAGTGGGATTGCTGGGTCATATGGTAGTTCTATTTTTAATTTTTGAAGGAACCTCCATGCTCTTCTCCACAGTGGTTATATCAATTTACATTCCCACAGACAATGCAAGAGGGTTCCCTTTATTCTGCATCCTCTCCAGCATTTATTGTTTGTAGATTTTTTTAATGATGGCCATTCTGACCTGTGTGAGGTGATACTTCATTGTAGTTTTGATTTGCATTTCTCTAATAATTAGTGATGTTCATCATCTTTTCATGTACCTCTAGGCCATCTGTAGGTGATGACATTTAGTTCCACAGCATTTATGCTTGGTTCATTTTTTGGTCAAATAAAATAAATTTTTTGTGATGATCATACGGTATATTTTCTGAGTTCTTGTATTATTGAGAATTTTTTAAAGTATGAAAATACAAGATTTTACATTCACCTTTCCCCATGCTCCCGCCACCTCCACCCATCCTGCTCCTTATCCCATAAATAATCTGAGCTCTGTGCCTTGGGGTAGGACTATTTGATATTTGTTCTCTTCTCTTCTCGTTTGGTTGCCTCGTGAATAAACATTTTCTCTGCTGCAGACATTTGCATCTCAGCATTCTGCTTGCTGTGCGTCTGTCACTTGATCTTACAAAGCCCCAACTTCATGAGAGAAGTCAGTGTCAGAGCACTCAGACTGCCTGCATGAACACAGAGAAACAAACATCAAAAATCTGGCCGTGACATGGAGAAAAGAAAGGAGAGTGGGAAAAGAATCCAGATAAAATCCAGCATGAAGGATGCTTCTACACCATGATCACCATCCACAATCACTTATTCATAGACTGACCAGAAAATTTGTTGTCGAAACTGGGATACATCTGAAAGTGAAAGGGGAGGCTGTTAATGGTTATGGTAAGGACAAATACCCTATTGGTGGAGCGTTCCTTGCATGCAGGGATTGTGTTACATGTTGGCATTTACAAAGAGGACACAGTGTATTCTCTTCCATACAAGGCTGAAATTTAGTTAGGGAGAGAAGATATTTACAAAAAATAAACACACCATGAATCAGCTAAATCAGGCCATGCCGTGCGGCATACAGGATCTTAGTTCCCCACATCTGACCGGGGATCGAACCCATGTCCTCTGCATTGGGAGTGCAGTGTCTTGACCACTGGACCACCAGGGAAGCCCCTAGTGCCTAGATAAATCTCGACTGAATTGGGAAGGCACTGAAGAGCACTGAAAGCTGGTACTTGCGTGGTCTGAAATTCAGGAGACCCTTGCCATCCCTTTCTGTATCACCAATTTCTGTATGTGGTTGGACAGCAGAGTACACATACAGGTGAGAAGAAGCAAGAATGAAAGTTGAATGGATTAGCCAACTGAATGAAAGGAGGTGAAAGCCCCTGGTGAGGGGCAAGGGGACCAGCTCTCTTCCCTCAGAGGACTCACTGGAGTTGTTCAGGTCTCATTGGTGAGAACTCAGACATATGGCCATGCTGGCTGCAAGCAGATATAAAAACTGAGAAATTCTGTGGTATGTACTTACACTGGAATATTATTCAGCCTTAAAAAGGAATGAAATTCTGATACGACACAGATGAATCTTGAAAACATTAAGTGATGGAAGCCAGACACTAAAGGACAAATACTGTATGATTCCACTTACATGATAAGACAGCTGGATTCTCCTATCAGCTCCTGAAATCTGTTTCATTATCACATGTCATATAAGGTCGAGAAAACGTGACTGTACACTCGTGAAAGGATGGGAGTGGCAAAGGCATCTCTGTAAGAAGGAAGCTTCCCTCCCAAGCTCGTGGCACGAGAGAAAGATATGAGGCAGGAAGATGTGTCTGAGATGGGACAGTAGAAGGATGCATCTGCCTCCACCGTCAGTCCTTTGCTCCAGGCTGTGCAACCTTCCCTGTTCTGCAGAGATTATGGAAGCTGTGATTGATGACATCCAAATTTACATTTGAAATCTTTGGCAGCTCCAAGGAGCAAACCTAAGACATTCAGTCAACTGTTGTCAATATTTAATTATACCCACCTCATTCTCTGTATGCTATTCAGCCTCCTTAGCTACGCTCTCCTAAGTGTGAGAAAGTTCACAGGGCAGCATTGGGGAGGCAGGCTTATGTCATCTTCCCTAAGTGCTTCAGAGGTTAACTCTGAAATGTCAGGAGCATTGTGGGCAAATTTCAGAAAAAGCTAGAGAGGCCCTCCACCAGCATCCAAGATCTGTGCCAGTGGTTTTCTGAAGAGGTGTTGGGGTTTGCAGGTGGAATACAAAGTCACCTGGGGAGCTTTCTCAAAGTACATGTGCTGGTTCCTTCCCCCAACCCCCTGGAGATGGATCTTGTCTCCCCACCACCTCGGTTGAAAATCACTGATCTGTGTTGTTAGGAAAGAGCTTCATTAAATTTAGCATGTGAGGCTGTGGATAACCCCATCTCTGTTTCTGAGAAACAACTGTTTACTATTCTAGCACCCTGGAAACCTGGCAACCAGATAAGGGAGCTGGCAACCCTGAGCTCCTGAAGCTTCTGTGCAGCTGTCCTGTAAGGGACCCCTGTCCTGAGGGCTCCCACCTGCCCAGCTTGGTGTTCAAGTTAGGAGGGGTACAAGACCGAGAACTTTGCAGGACCCAAAAGGGCAGCTGGGCAACCTATTTTTGATGAGCCTGAGGACTATTAAGAAAGGAAATTCCACAAAGTCCATGTAACTTTCAGAAAATATTTTGTTCCATTTCTTGCTTTCTTCGTCCCGCCAATTATATTTCTGGATTTCCCTCTTTACATTTCTGCGTCTGGAACTGAATAGCAATGAAATGAACGTGATTGTCCTAAAGAGATATTCCTGGATGGAAAAATGGATTACTAAATGGGTTATTAAAAATCCCTGCTGCCACCCATGGGATGATAATCTTGATGGAATTGCAGGAGGATTTGAAGGACAGTTGGAGCCCTGGCTACTCAGAGGGGGACTTTTTATCCTACTGTCTCTTATTCTAGGGAAAATGTGATGTGGCTTGCAGCTACCTAGGTATTTGGACTGAATTTGTTGCTGAACACTGAGAAGTTGCCTTGCTCACACTTTCTTTTTGTATTTATTTATTTTTATTGAAGAAGAGTTGATTTACAATGTTGTGTTAGTTTCAGGTGTACAGCACAGTGATTCAGTTATATATATATCTTATAACTATATATTTCCATTATAGTTTATCACAAGATATTGAATATAGTTCCCTGTGCTATAGAGTAGAACCTTGCTGTTTATCTATTTTATATTTAGTAGCATGTATCTGCTAATCCCACTCTCCTAATTTATCTCTCCCCCCTCTTCCCCTTTGGTAACCATAAGTTTGTTCTCTATGTCTCACACTTTCTTTTTGAAACATTTGCTGCAGGCAAAGCCTTCTGCTTAGATGCCCTTCTTCTAAATCACACACATGCTAAAATGGGACTCCAGGCACCGGAAGGAATGGAAAGTCATGACGCGGGACACCTGTTCACAGACAGTGCTATACAAGCTGAACGGACTGGAGCTAAATGAGTATGATGCCATCGTGGACATAGAATGTAATGATGTCGCCAGATATTCCCTGCTTCAAGTGTCCTGTCTAAGGAACCTACTCATTAAGGAGAAAATAAAATAAAGCTTTAGTTCATCACCATTTGGTTTTGGAAATGCACTCTGGAAGAGGATAGAGTTTACTCACTTAAAGGGGGAGCCATTCTTTCCACTGAAGGCCAATACCAGTCCCGTGGGAGTCCATCAAGAAGTTCTTAGCACAACCCCAGAAGCCACCATGGGAGAACCACAGAGCCAGGCCATGTGCCTTCCCATCTGCTACGAGGCTCCGGTCCTGGGCTGCCAGTCCCTGACTGCATGACATTAATCTACGCTGCCCCTTGCGCCTGCCCTTTTCCCTCCTACCCGCCCCCCTCCAACTGGGTGACTCCAGAGATTCCCTCTGCCTCACTTCAGAACACTGGATGTGCACGTGCATGCACGTGCACACGCACACACACTTTGCCTCTCTTTGCTCAGTTGCTTTGCCATTGCAGAATCATCACTGCATCACACCATGTCTGAGTTTAGCCATGTGTCCCACATGACAACCCTGCCCCCAACTCCTCTCCTAGTTCTACTTTCCTGGTATTGATTGTGGAAAGGAAAGACTCTCATCTTAGCACTCACGTCCTACCAATGCACCTCCTGCTCCTCCCCACCACCTCGTGCCTTCCACTTGTCCATGACACCCTATGCAACCAGGGGGAATGTTTGGAAGGTCAAGGAACATATCTGATCCATCTTTAACTCCCAACGAACTAGTGTGTGATAAACTAATGTGTGTTTGATGAACAGAGTCAAATATATGATACACTTATTAATAGTTCAACAGGGACTTCCCTGGTGGTCCAGTGGTGAAGAATCCACATTACAATGCGGGTGATGTGGGTTCGATCCCTGGTCAGGGAACTAGGATACCACCTGCCATGGGGCAACTAAGCCAATGCACCACACCTACTGAGCCCACGTGCCTCAACTAGAGAGTCTGCGTGCTGCAAACGATAGAGCCCACACACCCTGGAGCCTGTGTGCCACAACTAGAGAGAGAAAACCTGCACACCGCAACTAGAGAGAAGCCTGCACGCTTCAACGAAAGACCCCGCATGCCTCAACAAAGGTCCTATGTGCTGCAACTAAGACCCAATGCAGCCAAAAATAAATTAAATAAATAAATAATAGATCTTAAAAAAAAAGTTCGACAAAGAAAATACAAGGCCAATTTGGTTGGATATTAAATTTTTAATCACAATCTTATCATTTAAAAATCCTACAGATGTTATATTGACTTCTTTGCAAAGGATAAATTGGATTAAAGTTTGACTCTTTTGTTTGTATGTGTATGTGGTATTTTTTTGGCTTGAATAAACATAGAATTTTCTTTATTTAGAGATATAAAATTGCCAGTATACTTTGAAATTTGGTCTTTTAAAATTAAATTTGACTGGAATTCAGTGATTTCTCTCATTCTGCACTTAATATAGAAATTTCATCACAGGAATTTTTCTTCTGTTCAGTTTTTTATTGTTATTTTTTTTCTTCAATAATCTGGTGTATTATTTAGACCCATGTTCTGGGATTATCACAGTTAAGCCTCATTGTGGTTTCTTTCTGTTAGTTTTACTATTTATGGGAGAACTCACAAAATTTGCCCTCTGTGGAACAATTAAATTTTTTTTGCAGTATTAATTTTATTCTTTGTTCACTCTTTTGAAGTTTTTAATTTCATTACTGCATTTATAATTTCTTTGCAGTAGGTTTTTGGGGAAAACTTTAATAAACTCATGAATTATTACTTTGGACCTAGAAGATATGAGACAAAGAATCCAGTACCACTGCTTAAACTGGTAAATATTTAGCCTCCTTCACACTATCCACTCCCACATACAAAACTTGCAAGTCCCTAAGGCAAAAAAACATTGATAAAAAAGCCCAAACAGTTATATGATCAGTAGTAGAAAAGGCCCATATCTACTAACAAGATCCATTAATCTTGCTAAGATTTATACCTTCCGCAGACAGTAGCTGAAGAACAAGTGCAGACCTGCATGGAGGAGCATATGGTGAGCCTTTCCAAGCCCTGCTGACCACCTTATCTCTAAGAGCTGCAGAGTGATTTTATACTGCTTTACAAAACTGGCAGAATGAGGACCTGGGAAAAGGTCTTATTCTCTCTTGTTTTTCTCTGCCGACAGTCTTTTATTAAAGAGAAATCTGTAACAGACTTTTCCATGAAACACTTGAAAATCAAAAATTGAAAGTTTGCACAGAAAATTTGAGAAAAATCTTAGAGCTGACTCAACTATTTGATTAGCTGATTTCAGAAATAATATTTTATTTATATTTTAAAAACAGATTTCACACATATTAGAAAGAGGTGACTAGCCATACAGTTCAGTCAAAGAAAGTGTTTCTACCATGTTATAACCCTGCTTATCATCCATCTCCTATTTATCTAATGCTGCATGATTTTCATTTTCTTTCCTTAGGGCCTTCTGTTATTGTTTCAAGGAGGCTGTATATTTCCTGATTCAATTGAGAATGCCAAATACTTTTCTAAAATCTTCTGTACATTTTCTTTTTTGGTTCTCTTTTCCCTGTCTGTATCATTTGGTATGTTTTTGTTTCACTCATCCTCAATAACAAATCTATTGAGCGTGAGAATTTGACAATGCAGTGTTTTTGCAGAGTGTTCCAATGAATTGCCTTGGGTGCCCTTCTGTCTACTTGGCTGAATCAATTCCCTACTCATTCTACAGCTGGAAGGCAGATAATTGGGCTACCTCCTGGTTCAGCATCCAACAGTCTTTCATTTGTTTTACCTTTTCTGGCCTAAAATAAGATGATCTACCTTCACTAACTGAACAGATGAGATGAACAAAATGCCATAATTTCCAGTATTCACTGCTACCAAATGGCTTCCAAATTTGCCCTCATGTACCACTCTTTATTTATGGGGACTGCACATTCCAAGCTGTAATGTTCCACTACATGCCTCATACATAATCTTACATACATACTGCCATTTTTCCAATCGTCACCATCACTGAGGGCTTGTGGAAAAAGAAGCCCAGGACCTTGACTGTCTCAAAATCAACCTCCGTGAACTAAAGGAACAATTGCCTTTTTCTAAACATTTTGGTGCCTTCCAAAGCCGTGTGACCCTCTCTTGTTGTTGCTGCCACTGTCACTACCACACACTTGGGCACCTATTTTTGCACACAGTTTTGACATGACACTTGTAAAATGTGTCAAAATAGTCTTCTAAGTGTGGGTAAATTTGATGATTGCTTCAATAAACTGTGGCAGAAGCCATGTTGCTGAGAATCCCACGGGGGGCCCTTTGACTCTTTTGTTTTTGACACCACAACTCTCCAAATCAGAGGACCATGTAGCATAAACTCCTTAGAACTGACATCTATATGTGTAATTCCCCAATCTATCTTTCCAACTGGAGACATTTTGGGCAGGGGGTGAGTCAGAGCTTCAGATGTTTTTAATCCTTCATTGTTCTCCCTAAAATTTACCAGTAAAAGAATGCTGAAATTCGGGGAGCAAAGACTCATGGTCTTTAGATTCATACTTTAAATGGTAGTGAGAGCCAGACATTCTACTTTGCTTAGTCTAGCCCCTGTTCATCAACAATTTCACATTAGCTTCCTTCTGTCTAGAACTTTCCTCCCTCCCTCCTTCCCTCCATTCCTTCCTCCCTTCCATTTCTTTCATTGTAGTAGGATCTTTGTTTTCTTTCCAGTTTATATAATATTTTCAACCAATAAACATGGTGCTCTTTTACAAGTTTATAATAACATTAGCAACTCAAGTTTGCAAAGAGTTGCCAAAAGGTTTGCTTATTTGTTTTTAATTAGATCCTCAGGTTTTACAGATAAGCCAACAAAGGCTCAGAATAAAATATTTGAATAGACTTCACATGGCTAGGAATTTTCAAAGTTAAAATTAAACCCAGAATGTATCATTTTTAAATTATTTTTTCTAGTTTTAGTGAGATATAATTGACATAATATTGCATAAGTTTAAGGTGTATGTCCAACCCAATGATTTGATATATATATATATATATATATATTGCAAAATGATTACCACAACAAGTTTAGTTAACATCCATCACCTCATATAGCCACAAATGTTTTTCTTGTGATGAGAACTTTTAAGATTTACTCTTTTAGCAACTTTCAAATATAAAATACAGTATGACCATAGTTATCATGTTGTACATTACATGCCCCAAAATTATTTTTCTTATAACTGGAAGTATGTAACTTTTGACTACATTCACAATTTCTTCCGCCCACACCCCCATCCCCCACCTCTGGTAACCACAAATTTAACCTCTGTTTCTGTGAGTTTGATTATTTTAGATTCCTCATACAAGTGAGATAAAGCAGTATTTGTCTTTCTCTGTCTGACATTTTAATTAACACAGTGCCCTCAACGTTCATCCATGTTGTCACAAATGGCAGGATTTCCTTCTTTTTGATGGTTTAATAGTATTATATAAATTTTTCTTTTATCCATTTTCACTACCCATTCATTTGTCAGTAGATATTTAGGTTGTTTCCATGTCTTGGCTATTGTAAATAATGCTACAATAAACATGGAAGTGAACATGTCATATCTCTTTGACAAAGTGATTTCACAGAATTGGAATTGCTGGATCATATGGTAGTTCTATATTTCATTTTTTGAAGACCCTCCATACTGTTTTCCATAATGGCTGCACCAATTCTTGTCCATCTTTAAATTTTCTATGTATGGTATCAAGTCAACTGCAAAACATAACAGTTTTACTTCTTCCTTTCCAAACTGAATGTCTTTTATTTCTTTTTATTGTCTGCTTCCTCTACCTATTTTTAAATTGTATTCTTTGTCCCTCTGTCTCTCTTTCTTTCCTCTTAACTTTGCAATGACTGAATTCTGATCAATTACCTGGTTTTGGGTGGTGTTATGAGGTTTCATCTTCTGGTGTCTTCCTAGTTGTCTGAAACAAAAGTCACCTCAGTGGTGACTTCCAATGTTCCACAAGGTAGTAAGTGTACACAATGATCAGGTTTTTACTGTACCCTTTCATGTTCACTCTCAGGTATGTTGGCTAACTTCCACTATTTCCCAAGGGAATATTAATTATTTATTACTAGGTATCTTCTAGTGAGAACTCTTTTGCCTAAAGACGGCTGAGTCCCAGATCTTATGATTTCATTTGCCTCTGGCAGAAATTATGTAACTTTTTACTAAGTTTTCTTTCCAGAAACACCCCCATTTTGTGTGGGAATATTCCCCACAGTGACTATTTTTTGGTCCAAGATTTTTCTACTGGGTTTATCTCACATCAGGTAGTTTCCTCTTTTCTGACATATGTTGAGACCCTAACTTGGATGAAATCACTACACTTTTACATTCCTACTTTCTTGGACCAGTAGAATCAATACCACCTTTGAATCTGTATAACATGCAAATTCTTAGACTCCACCTCAAACCTGTTGAATAAGAAACTCTTGGGGTGGTGTCAGGTAATCTGCATTTTAACAAGTCCTTCAGGTGATTCTGAAGTGTGCTAAAGTTTGTAAATGCTCACTCTCCCAGGGCATTTCAACTTTGTTGGAGGTAAAAAAAAGAAGAAAGCTGGCTGGAAGGATAAACATTTAAAAAAAATAGTCTCAGGGTTTTTGATATGCTAGTCTTATTTAATAATCATGACTCAAAACTGCTTCCCTTTTTTCAGCTTTAGGACTCTCCCATATTACCAGCTGACCTTGTTCTTAGTAGCTGTCTGTCAATTTGTTGTGTCATTAGCATTTTCAGAGTTATTTTACATTGGATAGGTTTTCATCTACTAGGGAAATAGAGATTATGATAGACCATCATGATGAAATTTGGTGAGGCGTAGTATTTTTGCACATAGTTTTCTCTCCTCTGTAAAATATGGGGACATATTCCATCAGAGGCATCACAAACCAAGTTATATCTGGTTGACATCTGTTTTTTATCACTACATAATCTAATGATACAGAATTAGTGGGAAATATCTTTACCTGCTTGTTAGCCATTCTTTTATTCTTGCAGAATTTATGTTTGCTTTTGCAATGAAAAAGAGTTAAATTGTCTTAAATCTCTTAATCTTCATATGGACCTTTAATGACAAAGGTAAATTTTTCAAATAAGAAGTCTAATAAGAATATTTAATTAGAAATTTTAATTCTAATGGCATGAACCTCTTTTTAGACTGGTGGAGAACAACTCGTTCAGCCAGTTGGTTTCGTGTTCAATATACAAAATATACGATTATAACCAAGCAACACACACACAAAACCAGAAAAATTGGATTAATAGATCAAAAAATACAGTCATCAGCCCAAGCTGAGCACTCTGCATGGATGCATCTTATATCTTTTACACCTTCCTTGTTTCTTTTTCTTACTGGTTTTATACCACTTGCAACATAATGTCTTGGAACAAGAAAATAAAAACAGTTGCTCCCAAATATACTGCTTTTTATGTATCAGAAAAACAATGTGCGAAAAAAATTAATTGGTAGTGCTTAAACACAGTGTTCTGCAAGTTGAAAGAAATGCCTATAGGAACTTTCTGTTAAGTCATCTCTATCTGGAAATACCACAGTAATTGTTGGATAACCTAGGGTCTGTCTCATACAAAAGGTTTATTCTATGAAGGTTATGTTTTAGCTTTTAAATCATTTGGGGCTGAAAAAAATTACATTTGCTAAAGGATGTCCTTTATGTTAAAGGGAAATGATAACAGTCCAAAATTCAGATCTAAATGAAGGAATAAAGAGAACCAAAAATGGTAAATATGTGGATAAATATAAAAAAATGTGTTCCTTATTCTTATAATTTACTTGAAAGTAATTGTCTGTTTACAGCAAAAATAATAACACTGTAAAAATAATGTTTCTAACAATATAGAGGTAAAGGTGATGACAGCAGTTACACAAAAATTGAGTAGGTGAATAAATGGAAGTATGCCATTAATATGTGTACTTATCAAATTTGTGAAGTGAGGGATGCAAATTATGTGGTAAGCTGAATAATGGTCTCCCAATCATATCCACATCATAATCCACAGAACCTGTGAATATGTAACATTATATGATAAAAGAGACTTTGCAAATGTGATTTAGTTAAGGATCTTGAGATAGGGAGATTATTTTGGTTTATGTAGGTGGGCCCGATGTCCTTATCAGAGGGAGACAGGAGGATCAGAAAGCAGAGAGAAAGGTATAAGGATGGAAGCAGAAATTAGAGAGGACAGAAGATTGTTGACTCTCAAGATCTAGGAAGGGACCACAAACTGCAGAACTAGTTGGTCTATAGAAGCTGGAAAAGGCAAGGAAATAGATTCTTCTCTAGAACCACCCAAAGGAATGCAGGCCTGACAACACTTTGATTTTAGAACAGTAAAACGAAGCTCACACTTTTTTTTTTAATTGAAATATAGTTCATTTACAACATTATATTAGTTTGACGTGTACAGCATAGTGATTCACTGTTTTTAAAGATTATACTCCATGAAAGTTATTACAAGATAATGGCTATAATTCCCTGTGCTATATGATATATATATACCTTTGTTGCTTATCTATTTTATATATAGTAGTTCATATCTCTTCATCTCCTACCCCAGATTTGCCCTTCTCCTCTTCCCTCTTTCCATGGGTAATCACTAGTTTGTTTTCTATACCTGTGAGTCTGTTTCTGTCTTGCTATATACTTTCATTTGTATTAGTTTTTAGATTACACACATGTGATTTCATACAGTATTTGTCTTTCTCTGTCTGACTTATTTCACTAAGCATAATATTCTCAAGGTCCATCTACATTGCTGAAAATGACAATATTTCATTCTTTTTATGGCTGAATAATATTCCATTGTGTATATATATATTTATATACACACATATATATATACATATACATACATATATATACACATATATATACATATATGAGACATCTTGTAAATCCAGTCATCTGTTGATGGACAGCTAGGTTGCTTCCATGTCTTTGTTATTGTAAATAGTGTTGTAAGGAACATTGGGGTGCATGTATCTTTGTGAATTAGTGTTTTTGCTTTTTTCTGGGTATATACCCAGCAGTGGAATTGCTGAATCATATGGTACTTCTATTTTTAGTTTTTTGAGGAAATTCCATATATTTTTCCATAGTGGCTGCACCAATTTACATTCCCACCAGCAGTGTAGGTGTATTCCCTTTTCCCTACATCCTCTCCAACATTTGCTATTTGTAGACTTTTTGATGATAGCCATTCTGACAGGTTTGAGGTGATATCTCACTGTTTCCATTTACATTTCCCTAATAATTAGTGATAATGAGCATCTTTTCATGTGTGTGGTAGCCATCTGCATATATTGTTTGGAAAAAATGTCTATTTAAGTCTTCTGCTCATTTTTTGATTGGGTTTTTTTTGATATTGAATAGTATAAGCTTTTTATATATTTTGGGTATTAACCCCTTATCAGTGATATCATTTGCAAATATTTTCTCCAATTCCATAGGTTGACTCTTCCTTTTGTCAATTGTTTCTTTTGCTGTGCAAAGGCTTTTAAGTTTAATTAAGTTCAATTTGTTTACTTTCGCTTTTATTTCTTTTGCTTTGGAGACAGATCCAAAAAAATATTGTTGCATATTTTGTCAGAGTGTAAAGCCTATGTTCTCTTCTAGAAATTTTATAGTCAGGTTTTACATTTATATAGTTTAGTTTTGTATATTATATGAAGGAATGTTCTAATCTTATGTTTTACATGTCACTGTCTGGTTTTCCCAGCACAATTTATTGAAGAGACTGTCTTTTTTCCATTGTATATTCTTGCTTCTTTTGTCGTAGATTAATTGACCATAGGTGTGTGGGTTTATATCTGGACTCTTTGTTCCATTTATCTATGTGTCTGGTTTTGTTCTAGTACCCTGCTGCTCTGATTACTGTAGCTTTGTAGAATAGTCTGAAGTCTGGGAGAGTGATACCTCCAGCTTTGTTCTTTTCCCAAGATTGAGTTGGCTATTTGGGTTCTTTTGTGGTTCCATATAATTGTAGGATTATTTATTCTAGTTCTGTGAAAAATGTCATGGGTGTTTTGATAGGGTTTGCAGTAAATCTATAGATTGCTTTGTGTAATACGGCCATTTTAACAACATTAATTTTTCCAATCCAAGAGCATAGGCTATCTTTCCATTTATTTGTATCTTCTTCAGTTTCTTTCATCAGTGTTTTGTAGTTTTCAGAGTATAGGAATTTCACCTCCTTGGTTAAGTTCGTTTCTAGAAATTTTATTCTTTTTGATGTGATTTTAAATGGGATTGTTTTCTGGCTTTCTCTTTCTGATAGTTCATAATTAGTGTATAGAAAAACAACAGATTTCTGTATATTAATCTTGTATGCTACAACTTTGTTGAATTCATTTATTAGTTCTAGTAGTTTTTGGGTGGAGACTTTAGGGTTTTCTATATAAAGTATCATGTTATCTGCAAACAGTGGCAGTTTTACTTTTTGTTTTACAACTTGGATACCATTTTTCTTTTTCTTGTCTGATTGCTGTGTCTAGGACTCCTAGTGCTATGTTAACTGGAAGTGGTGTGAGTGGGAATCCTTGTCTTGTTCCTGATTGTATAAGAAAGGCTTTCACCTTTTCATTGTTGAGTATGATGTTAGCTGTGGATTTGTCATCCATGGCCTTTATTATGTTGAATATTGTGTCATTTAAGACCATTGTTGCCTTGTTGATTTTTTTGTCTGGATGATCTGTCTACTGATGTAGGTGGGGTGTTAAAATTTCCTACTCTTATTGTTTTATTGTCAACTTCTCTTTTTGTGTCTTTTAGTATTTGCTTTATATATTTAGGTGCTCCTGTATTGGGTGCATATATGTTAACAAGTGTAATATCTTCTCTCATATTGATCCTTTTATTATTATATAATGCCCTTCTTTTTTTGTTATAAACTTTGTTTTAAAGTATAGTTTAAAGTCTGGTATGTATCTTGCTACCCCCATGTTCTTGTCATTTCCATTTGTATGCAATAATTTTTTCCATCCCCTCACTTTCAGTTGTGTGTTTCTCTAACTCCGAAATGAGTTTCCTGTTGGCAATGTGTAGAAGGGTCATGATTTTTAATCCAATCAGCCAACCTATGTCTTTGGATTGGGACATTTAGTCCACTGACATTAATTATTGATAGGTATATACTTATTGCCACTTTATTAGTTGTTTTCCAGTTCTTATAGTGCTTCTCTGTTCATTTCTTCTTTTGTTTCTTCTCTTGTGGTTTGATACTTTTTTTTTGTAGTATGTGTGTTCTTTCTTTTTATTTTTTGTGTATATTGTAGATTTTTGATTTGTGGTTACCATGGGATTCATAAATGTTGACCTATAAGTATAATTACTTGTCTTACACTGGCAGTCATTTATCTTCTTATCTTCAAATATCTTCTTAAAAACCTACATTTTTATAGCTCTCCCCCATATTTCATGTTTTTGTTGTTATATTTTACATTTTCATGTTTATCCCTTAACTGTTTATTGTATTTATAGTTGCTTTTACAACTTTTGTTTTTTTAATCTTCACACTGGCTTATTTAAGTTTTTGATTCTCAGTCCTTGCTATATATTTGTCTTTCCTAGTGGATTTTTCCCTTTCCTATAGACTCTTACTTCTTCTCCACTTAGACAAGACCCTTCAACATTTCTTTTAGGGTAGGTTTAATATTGATGAAACTTTTTAGTTTTTGCTTGTCTGAGAAGTTCTTTATCTCTCCTTCTATTTTAAATGATAATTTTGCTGGGTAGAGTATCTTAGGTTTCAGGTTTCCCCCTTTCCTCACTTTGAATATATTGTGCCACTCCTTTCTGGCCTGCAAAGTTTCTGCAGAGAAATAAGCTGATAGACTTACGGGGATTCCTTAGTATATGATTCTTTCTTTTTGACTTGCTATGTTTAGAATTCTCTCTTTATGTTTAACTTTTGCCATTCTAATTATGATATTTCTTGTTGTGGGTCTATTTAGATTCATCTTGTTTGGTACCCTCTGTGCTTCCTGTACCTGAATTTCTGTTTCCTTCTTTAGGTTTGGGAAGTTTTCAGCCATAATTTCCTCAAATACATTTTCAGCTCCCTTCTCTCCCTTTTCTCCTGGGAATCCTATAATATGAATGTTTGTATGCTTAATATTATCCCAGAGAGCTCTTAAATTGCTTTCAATTGTTAAAATTTGTTTTTCTTTTTGCTATTCTGGTTGGGTGATTTACATTTTTTATCTTCCAGGTTACCTTTGTGTTCTTCTGTATCACCTAGTTTGGTATTCATTCTTTATAGTGTGTGTCTTATTTTATTTTTTCTGCTATTGAATTATTAATTTCTGATTGGGTCTTTTTTATATTTTCTAGTCTTGTTAAAGTATTCCCTGTTTACATCAATTTTTTTTCCCAATTCAGTTAACATTTTTATTACCAATGTTTTGAATTCTTTATCTGGTAAATTGTTTATTTCTGTTTCATTATTTACATTTTTTAGGGGTTCTCTTTTGCTCTTTCAATTGAGAGTTCTTCCTCTGCCTTCTCATTTTGCTTAACTTTCTCTGCCTTTATGAATTTAGGTGAAACAGTTACCTATTGTGCTCCTGAATGGGTGTTATTTTTTTAATTAATTAATTAATTTTAACATCTTTATTGGCATATAATTGCCTTACAATGTTGTGTTAGTTTCTGCTGTAAAACATAGTGAATCAGTTATATGTATACATATAACCCCATATCCCACCCCTCTTGTGCCTCCCTCCCACCCTCCCTATCCCACCCCTCTAGGTAGTCACAAAGCACTGAGCTGATCTCCCTGTCTGTGCTATGCAGCTGCTTCCCACTAGCTATCTATTTTACATTTGGTAGTGTATATATGTCAATACTACTCTTTCATTTCATCCCAGCTTACTGTTCCCCCTCCTCATGTCCTCAAGTCCATTCTTTACCTTTGTGTCTTTATTCCTGTCCTGCACCTAGGTTCATCAGAACCTTTTTAAATTTTTTCTTTAGATTCCTGAATGGGTGTTCTTATGTGAGACCATCCCTAGAAAGACTTTTATTGTCTTTATTCCTGTCCTGCACCTAGGTTCATCAAAACCTTTTTTTTTTTTTCTTTAGGTTCCTGAATGGGTGTTCTTATGTGGGAGCATCCCTAGAAAGAGTGTGTATACTCAATGCCTTTGGTGGAAGATCTGGATTTTGTGCTGATGCCATTCATGTCTTTCCTCAGGGTGTGCTGGTAGCTATCACCTTGGTAGGACATGGTGCTGGAGATAGTGGGGCTACAGCTGGTGCCATGGGTGAGGCAGGACTTCCCGTTTGCTCAGTGGCCATCACCACCCTGTCAGGAACAGGGTCTGATCACAAGTTGCTGGAACAGAAGCTCTGAGGTTGGTTCTGAGCTGGCTCTGTTCCCTTTAAGAGTGTCTTTTCTCCTCTCCCTCTACTGGACTCTTGCCCAAGAGGTGGGGGGAGTGTTGAAGCAAATGGAGCTCATGTATAGATAGAGCTTTTTTTTTTTTTTGCGGTATGCATGCCTCTCACTGTTGTGACCTCTCCCGCTGTGGAGCACAGGCTCCGGATGTGCAGGCTCAGTGGCCATGGGCCACGGGCCCAGCCGCTCTGCGGCATGTGGGATCCTCCCAGACTGGGACACGAACCCATGTCCCCTGCATCGGCAGGTGGACTCCCAACCACTGCGCCACCAAGGAAGCCCTAGATAGAGCTTTTATGAGCTGCCTGTGCAGGCTTCCACAGCACCTCAGGTGCAAATGCCCTTTGTCCCTCACAGCTGACTTCTGCCCCCAGTCTCTGCCTCTTTGGCCCTGTTTGGAAACTGCTCCACAGGGAAAGCAGAACCCATGTGGACTCTCATCATGTATTGGGGTGTGAACTATGGTGGAGCAGCAACCATCAGAGGTCTGGGCTATTTCTGAGGAGGTGCTTGAATAAATGCCAGCAATGACTGCTGCTGCCCCAGCAGGTTGTGCCTCAGGACCAGGTTGCCTCTGCATCCCACAATCAAGTCTTTTTCCCTGTGTTGGCTGCCCCAGATTCAGTGCCACACTATGATATGGAGCAAGCAGGACTGGAGTGTTCACTCAGCTCAGGCTGGTGTGTATGGTGAGGTGGTCATGGGAAACCTGGCGGCCACTAGAACAGACCTGTCTCTCTGCCCTGCCTCAGGGGCAAGCCAGTATGCATGAACTCCTCATCTGGAAAGTCCAGGATTCCCACAGTCCTTCTGTCTCTCCCAGCCAACCTCGAACCAGTTAAAAAGGCTTGTCTTCCTTGAATAGGACCACAGGACTTAGGCATCTAGTCTGTGGTTCAAGCTGCCTACTCCCCAAGGCAGGTTTCCACCCATGTAACCTCCCTTTTCCTCTGAGTCCCCACCCAGGGGCACAGGTCCCGACTCAATTGCTTTTTTTCCCCTTCCTACCTGATTACATGTGTATCTTTATTACAGTCTTGGTTGTACAGAAGTCCTCCTGCCAGTTTCCAGTTAGTTTTTCAGTGAGAATTTTTCATATATAGATGTATTTTTGATGTGTTCATGGAGGGATGTCAGCTCCATGTCCTCTTACACTTCCATCTTGCTCCCTCCTCCCAACTTCACACTCCAGACTTCCAAAAGTATAAGATATTAAGTTTGTGCTGCTTAAGCCTTGAAGTTTGTGGTAATTCGCTCTAGCAGCAATCAGAAACACAAGTTTGAAGTGGAAATAATCAAAATTCTCAAGGCTCTCTAACTTTGTGAGACTCAACCAATAATCTTTATTTCTTGGACAGATATGACGAGGGAAGGGGAAATGTGAATTAGGAACTGTGCAGTATCAGATGTGAAGTGTGATGTGTGAAGAGGGAAAGTATTGATTCTAGTCCCTGACAAAATAAGAATGTTAGTCCTAGAGTAAACACTAAGATAATAATAAAATGAGATAGAGGTAAGAATCCAATATAAAAAATAAAATGAATAAGAAATAAAGTGGTACACTAAAATACATTTGATTAATCAAAAAAAATGTGAGGGCTTCCCTGGTGATGCAGTGGTTGAGAATCTGCCTGCTAATGCAGAGGACACAGTTTCAAGCCCTGGTCTGGGAAGATCCCACATGCTGCGGAGCAACTAGGCCTGTGAGCCACAACTACTGAGCCTGAGCGTCTGGAGCCTGTGCTCCGCAACAAGAAAGGCTGTGATAGTAAGAGGCCCGCGCGCTGTGATGAAGAGTGGCCCCCACTTGCCACAACTAGAGAAAGCCCTCACACAGAAACAAAGACCCAACACAGCCAAAAATAAATAAAATAAAAAAATAAGAAGACCCTAAGATTATAATTTAAAAAAAATGTGAGAAAGGTGAAAAGGAAGAAAAATAACAACAAAAAAGGAAGAATCAAAAGGAAGTAGTAAGATGATAGGCTTAAACCTAACAATATCAATAATTTCACTAAATGTAAATAGGAGAAAAAACAGCATCAAAATTCATGAAACAAAATCTAAATGAATTAACTAAACAAATTTACCATCACAATAGGATATTTTAACAATCCTCTCACAGTAATTGATAGACCATGTAGACAGAAATTTAGTAACTATATAGAAGATTTGAAAAACACTATAGTCACCTGAATCTAATTGATGTCTAGAGAGAAGTACATACAGCAACTTCAAAATACATATTCTTTTAAAGTACAAATGGAACATATAGTCTAAATGATTGTACATAAAATTATCAGTAAATAACAAAATATTGAAATTAAACAAAGCATAGATTAGAAAAGAATTAAATTAGAAATTAATAACAATAGGATATCTGGATAATTCCATAAACTATAGAGTTCAAGAATTATACTTCTAAACAACCTGCAGGGTGAAGAAAATATCATGAGGAAAATTAGGAAATATTTCAAACTGAATGACAACTAAAAGAGCATATTAAAATTTGTGGAATGCAGCTATAGCAATACTTAAAGAGAAATGTACAGCTCAAAAATGCTTATACTGGAAAAAAAAAAACTGATTGGAAGTAAATGATCCATATTTCTACTTTAAGAACCTAGAATAAGATGAGCAAATTAAATCCAAAATAAATAAGAGGAAATAACTAGTATGATAAGAGTAGAAAACAATGAAATAGAAAAATGACAAATAAATATATATGTATGTATCTATATATATTTAAATAAACAAAATTGCTAAGCCACTAGTTAGACTAATCAAAAAAAAAATAGGGAGAGAAAATAGATTGCAACATCAGGAATGAAAGAGAATTTATTACCTCAGATCCTACAGGTAGTAAAAAAGTACAACAAGAGCACACTATAACAGCTTTATGCTAATAAATTTGACATATCTGATAAAATGGAGAAGTTCTTTGAAATATATGCATTACCAGAACTGACACATAAAGAAACAAAAAAAATCTCAATATCTTTAAATGTTAAAGAAATTGAATTTGTAATTACAACATTTTCACAAAGGAAACTCCAGATCCAAATAATTTCACTAATGAATTCTCCCAATCATTTAAGAAGAAAAAAATCAGTCAAACACAAACTCTTTTCAGAAATAGAAGAGGAAGGAACATATTCCCACTCATTTTTTACAAGGCCAGCATATCCCTGCTATTAAAGTTTTACAAATAATTTATAAGAAAACAAAACTACAGACTAATATCCATTATCAATATACATATAAAAATCCCTGCCAAAATATTTGCATATTAAATGCAGAAATATATGAGTAGTATAATTTATTAGGGTCAAGTAGTTTGATTCCAAGAATACAAAGTTAGGTTTAAAAATTAATCAATGTAATTTACTACATTAAGAGAATAAAGGAGAAACATCATATGCTTATATGAATAGATGTAGAAAATGCATTTGACACAATTCAGCATTTTCTCGTGATGAAAATTCCCCAAAATGTAGGCATTGAAGAAAACTTCCTAAACTCAATACAGGCAATGGCAAATGGCCTTCTCTTAAACTATATTTAGTGATGAAATATTGAACACTTTCCCTTTAAGATGTGGAAGAGGACAAGGATTTCTTCTCACCACCTCTACTTATTGTTCTGGAGGTCTGATCAGTTTAATGAGGCATTGGAATTTGACAAAAAAAGGAAGTAGGACTGTCTTACTTTATGGATGACATGGTTTGTGTTTATAGAAAAATCCTAGAGAAAACACAAAAAAATACTAAAACTTTAAATAAGTGAATTTAGTAAGTTTGCAAAACTCCAAGTTCAATATACAAAAAATCAACTGTATTACTGTATACAAAGAAAAAACTATTGGAAAATATAATTAAATACCATGATCTTTGAAAATTCTTAGAGATAAATTTAATAAAACATGTACAATACCTCTACAGTGAAGAATGCAAAAATATTCCTGAGAGAAACTAAACAAAACTTAAATAAATGGAGAGATATACCATGCTTATGGATTAAATACACAGTAATATTAAGATGTCTGTTTTCCAATTTATATAGATTCATCCAATATTAGTCCAAATATCTGCAGGTATTTTTTGTAGAATTTGACAACCTGGTTCTGCAATTTATATGGAAATGCAAAGGACCCCAAATAACCAAACCTAAGGATTTGAAATCTCTGATATCAAGACAGTATAAAGGAACAATTATCAATACAGTGTATTATTAGCAAAAGAATAGACTTATATAAATGGAATAAAATGAAGAGTTCAAAATTAGAGTCACATTTATAAGGTCAATTGACTTTAGACAAAAGATGCAGAAGCAATTTAATGGAGAAACAATAGTCTTTTCAATAAATAGTGTTAAAACAACTGGACATCTGTGGAGTAAAAACATTAATATTGACCCCTACTTCACACCATACAAAACTTTAAGTTGAAATGATATTAAATATAAATATACAAAATTATAAAGTTCTGAAAAGAAAATAAAGTAGAATATTTTCATGATCTTGGAGTAGGAAAAGATTTCTTAGGTTATAAGAAGCATAAGATAAGAAACTAAAATTTTAAGTTAGGCTTTATCAAATTAAAAACTGCTTCTTACCATTACAAAATAAATAGACAAGCTGTGTACTTGGATATTTTGGAGAAAATATTTACAATACATATATTTAACATAAGATTTTACGCATAATATATAAAGAATTTTACAAATCATTAATAGATAATCCAATAAAAAATCAAAAAGTTTTCACAGACACTTCAGAAAAAGATACATGAATGGCCACTTAACACACAAGAAGTAGCTCAACATAGTTATTTAGAATAAAAATTCAGATGGAAATTATAATGAGGTATCACTACAAACCCCTTGGAAAGGCTAAAATTAGAAATACTAACAATACTAACTGTTGTTTAGAATGTAGAGCAACTGAAACCCTCAGGTATTGCTGGTCAGAGTGTAAAATGATACAACTACTTTCAAAAATAGTTTGGAAGTTTTATGAGGTTAAATACATTCTTACCCTAGGACCCAGCAATTTGACTCCTAGGTATTTATCCAAGAGAAATAAAAAAAATATGTTTATAAGAAGACTGGTCAAGAATGTTCATAGCAGCTTAATTCATAATAGACAAAAACTAGATTTAATTCACATGTCCATCACAGGAGAATGGATAAATAGTTTGTGGTATATTCTCATAAAGAACTACTGCATAGAGAAAAAAATTAACTGCTGATATATTCAACGATGTGGATAAATTTTAGACACATTGAGTGAAAAAAGTCAGACAAAAAGAATATCTACCGATGATTCCTTATGTATGAGGTTCTGGAATAGGCAAAATTAATCTATGCTGAAAGAAATCAGAAATATGGTTGCCTATCAAGGTGTGCAGAACTGGGATGGAGCCAGAAGGAGCATTAAGTAAATTTCTGGGATTTTGAAAATAATCTGTGTTTTGATAGGCATATGAATTATATGAATGTATATATTTTTTATGTTTGCTAGACATCAAAAGATTCATGCTGGAACAACCTGATGGATGTAGGGATTATGTGTAGAACTTTCTTTGTTATGAAGCTCTTAGTAAACATTAGAGAATTCTACAGGAAACAAGCATATGAATAAATATGCATTTCTTATGGCAGTAGCTTACAATATTGTTATATTAGTATACCTCAATTAAAATAAACAGCCCTAGCTAGTCTACAAATTTCATGCCATATTTCACATATTTACATAGAGCACACCTCATAGAATTATCACAATTTTAATGTTTTTTCCTATTTCATATATTAGTTTTCCATAACTCTTACCCTACGCGCACAATTTACATGTCACCAAACCAACAAGAGTGAATAAACATAGCTCAAGATGTGCTCAGATTTAACGTTATTAAACAATGACACTTACTTTTTCTTTTACTTTTATTTCTTTGGATGTGTTTTAAAATTCTGTTTCCCAAACTATGGAAATGAGTGTCAACTGCAGATCTGATTCAAATGCATATACCACATTCTAACCCAGATCTACCAAATAAGAATCTATGGATGTTTTTCCAAATAATTACATTAAAAACAAACAAACAACAAAAAAAAAAGCTCTTTTGGTGATTCTAATTTACAATAAAGTATAAAAGCCTCTTTTATAGATTAGAGTTTCTCCATCTTTATTGCACATTAGAATTAATGAAATAAAATTCATGTTTTATGGCAAGACAAGAAAAATTTAAATGTAAATATTTTCTCTGTCCATTTGGGTCTCTTCCCTCCCTTTTAGTGTGTATTGTGCATCTGCATTAATTGGAAGGCGATAACATTCCTTCTTAATCTTGTGAAAGATCAGGATGACCCACCACTCACTTTATACATGCAGATCTGGATTGTTGATATGTCATTTGATGTATAGACTTTTGTTTGAAAAATTTACATAACTCTGCTTTGACCTCTAATGGGTGGAACAGTCTTCAGAGCTTTCTAAAAGACTGTCTCCCAGGTTATAATCTTCAGGTTGGCTCAAATAAAGTTTTCTATTTCTTTCTTAGATTGATTCTTGTTTACTTTTTTCATCAACAGAATCATTTGGGGAGCTTTAAAATATGTACTGGCTTTTGTCAATACCATTTATCCACCATCCTGCATTGAATCTGGGCTGGCTTATCATGTAGGTGACCATACATTTGGTATAATTTCTTCGGCACAAAGAATTTTATTTCCATCCAAAATATTCCACATTTTTTTCTAGTAATGCTTGAACTCACCCTGTTCCCCAGTCCCCCAAAACAACATTCACACTCTTCCATTAAAGATAAAGCTTAAAATGCAAATACTCCCATGAAAAGAAAAGTATTGTTTCCCAAGAGTGGCACTGTTTCAGCACTTAAAGGAAAAAGGGTAGAATCACCAAAGTGGACTAGGCTATGGTGGGGGATGGACATTTGCAAGGTCATTGGGCTACTCAACACAGAATTTGCCCTTCATAGTTTTGCCATAAACTAGTCTGTTCTACAAAGCAGAAAATGTTACTGGACATAGACTGTCATTACAGATAAGCGAAAATAAGCAATGTCTGCCTTCCATGAATTTATGATCCTGTAGACATGAAGGGGTTCTAAGAGTGATGGAATTTACAGAGAGAATGTGATTGGCCATTGGTTTGTTCTTGATAATCTGCAAAATCTATCTCTATAATCCATGAAGATTTGTCTAGAAAAATTGACTCTGCCTTCTTGAACTTGTATGTCAAGAGTCACCCAATTCTAAGAAAGTAAGAGATAATTAAAAGACAACAAAATTCTCTGTATAATATGTAATTAACTGGAGAATTGAGGAAGGCTTGCTCTGCTTTTAGTGGCTGATTAAGTGCAAATATTTTCATCCTACTGTTAGGGAACCATTGACTGAAATCACCTGCTTTGGCCAGCTGCATTAATAGCCACTTGCATGAGTTGTCTCACAGCAGGGGGTCCCGATAAGGAACATGGTGCTGCCGCTGAAAACTAACTGGGAGAATTCAGGAGGGGCCAAAAGGAAGGAGGAGAAGTCAGCACATAATATGTCCTGCCAACCTCCCAGAAACCCTCACACTGGAATCCATCCTGGCTGAGAGATGTGTGTGCCATCAGGAAGGACCCTGAGTCAGAACAAATATGGGCACAAGCAAGATGATTGGCCGGAGACAACTGGAAAACTAACCCATTACCATAAAACCTGAGACTGCGATCCACGTGGCAAAGCAGTTCTCCTGAGTTCCCTTACCCTGCTACTCTCTGCTAAAGAACAGTTTTCTGATAAAGTCTTTTGCTTTGTTAATATGTGTGTCTCCTTGGACAATTCATTTCCGAGTGTTAGACAAGAGCCTACTCTCAGGCCCTGGAAGGGCCCCCCTTCTAGAAACACAACCAATCAAAGTGAATTTTTCTATGCTTCTAATCTGAGCAAGGCTCAAAACCACATAGGAGATGAAATAGTGCCTTAGTTTGATCATTAAAAGTTGAATTATGGACCAGTCTGAGACCTACTGATGAAAAACTAAAGCAAATCATTACTGTTATTTTAGACAGTGGTCTTCAAAGTGAGAGATGTGGTGAAAGTGTTACAACATTTATTTATATTTATGCATGTCTTGGAAAGGATGTTTTAGTAAAATCAAATTGATAGTAGTGAATGTATATGAATAATGTATAAATAAATACTTATACACTGGAGGTACAGGTTTAAAAAGTTGTTACTAATGAGGTGCATGATTAAAAAAAGTTAGTGATTTAAATTATTTTGAAAAATAGGAAGTTTTACTTTGGGAGGTCTACTTTATATACTGCTTCCTTTCACTGATGACGATTATCACTTAGAGTGAATGGCAGCAGTAAAAATGTCATCTGTAATGTACGCTCTCTTTTGACCTGGAGCATAAATGAATTTTTTTCCCATGATTTTCAGCTATAGACATGTAGGGTGGCCTTTGTGTCTCATCTGTGGTCTGAAGCTTCTGTTTATAGACAATCTCCACTCATTAGGAAGCATCTCAGAAAGTCACAGTTGAAAGGCACCTCAGATATTTGTTCTCTCTCCTTTTTTTAAAGATGAAGAAACTGGGATCAAAGAGAGAGGCAGTGAAAAGATGTTTCTATTTTTCTAGAAACATGCCCAATGTGTTTACCAGGAGATAGTAACTATTAGCACTAAAGGGGCATCCACTTTCCATATTTCCTAACAAAATGGCATTGAGTATAATCACTGCTTAGTATTTCTGACAATGGCAATTGCTATCTGGCTGGTAGGACTGGAAGGAATCTATAAATCTTCAGCTATTTATTAAGAGGAAAGTAAGTTTGTTTTTTGTTTCTTGTGGAAAATAGGAACATATTTACATAGAGATTTTTTAAATTAACTCAAAGTTTTCTGTATTATATTTGTTTATGGATATAGTGAGAGCTGTATCTGTAGGTTGCTTCTTCAATAAGATGCATTTTGTTATTATTCCAGTATTTTTCTATCATTTATGTTGACATACAAAGAAATGCAAAGATATCCTTGGGAAATCAAGACTAATACATGTTAAATATTGAGAACATACCCAATTACATTCTAATTTAGAAGGTATAGGTGTTAGAAATCAATTTGCCTTTCAAATTAATGCTTTCTCAAAGAAAATTAGAGAAAATATTTCAGTATTTCATCTCCCTAGCCTCTGACTCCTGTAGGTATTCATCCAGACTTTCTGACAGGAAGCATTTAAGCAGCTTTATTTGCTCCTTTGATTCAGGTTCAGTATTAGTCTCCCCCAGGAAGCCTTTGTCTAATGTCATTCTCTAATCATTCTTTCTTTATAATCAGGCTTTGACTCTGTAACTCTTGTGAGTTATGCTTGGCTCCTGTATTTCCCAAAGCTACACTTCTTCCAGTCTTCCTGTGTGCTATGTTCTCAAACTAAAGTTTCGATTAGTTTTCTGTGTCTTGTTTGGTTAGCTGCTTTTCCAAGAGCTGCAGTTTGATCTTGGAAACTTAGAAATGGATGGTATCTTCTACTGCATGCTCATAAGGTTATGGTCTGCCTGTTGATCATTAGAGGCTCTTATTTATCACAAAAGCTTCATGCAACCTCACCGATATTAAGATACACTTACTAAATACCCACAGTGTTCTCCACTCCATGAGAGAGTCTTTAACGCTCCTTCCAGAAAGGAGGATGGAAGCTTGTCTCTTCTTGTCATAAAACCATGGGGTTTGGCTCTTGCATGCAAGGTTACTTTAAGGGAAAGATAATTAATACTGGATAAATGGACATTAGGCTTGGACATATCCTATTGTTGACACCAAGTCTAAGTTCAGAAACCTAAAGCAGATGTAAAAGTTTTAGTATAAAACACAAAACACAACACAATTCACCCTCCCAGTACTGATGCAATGGTTTGAGAAGAATGCCTCTGGTTGTCTTGGCATGCTGGCTGCTGGGTCTTGTGTTTTGTAGCCTGGAAGAAGATGGGGCAATGCATTTTTCATCAACAAACCACTGAGCAAATGCAAGCCTCTTGTCAAAACAACAGTCCTGTTTTTGAATTTTTTTTCTTTTTAAATAATGTCAACTTTTCAGGACAGTTGAAAGAGTCAGAGAGAAAACTTCCACGTACCGTTTACTCATTTCCCACATTTCTTTATAAGGCCCTTTAACACTTGAGTGTATATTTCCTATGAACAAAGATATTCACTCTCATAACCATAGCACAACTGTCAAATTCAGGAAATTTAATGCTGATGAAATAATTTTTGTGAATATTTCATGCACGTAAAGAAGCATATTGCAGCTTTAACGTATATCCATAAGGTCAACTTTATTGCTTCTTCATTTTAGCCCTTTTATATATTTATATTAATTTACTTATCTTCTGGTCCATTTAATCTGTCCTGTACTGAGTGTATGTTAAAGTCTTTTATTATTAACATGGTATTATTTTTTCTTATATTCCCTGTATTTTTGTCTTTATATAGGTGATTGCTGGTTTTTGTGTATCTTCATTGTAAACTGTACCATTAGCCATTATAAGATAATCTTAGTTTCAATTAATAATTTTTGGCCCAAGTTCTATGTTGTCTAATATGGAGATAACAAGCACTTTATTACTGTTACAGTAAATCTTTCCTATTCTTTTATATTTTGTCTTTTTGAATCCTTCTGTTTTAGGTGTCTTTATTGGTAGAATAGAGTTGGATTTTATTCTTTGAGTTAAAAATCTTTGAATAGTTAAGGTAAGCCCATTAACATTTTCTAATGTGACTGACAGATTTGGTATCAACTCATCAAAATGTTGTCATTTTATCTGTGTTACTTTATATTTCACTTACCATGTATATTATGTTGTATATACAATTTTTCTTTTCTAAGTGGAATCTTTTTTCTTTAAAAAAATTTCTTTTGTTGTTTAAGAAGGATTGAATTAAAATCTTCTATAGTAGTTTTTTTAATCCTACTTTTTAAACTTCATCTTTCACTCTCCGGTTTGTCAGTTTTAAATGGTAAGTTGACTCCAACTTATTACCCATATAATAATCATAAATCTTATTTACTTTGCCTTTCTTTCTTTCTTCTTTTTCCATTTTTTAAAAGTTGCATTCTTTCTGCTCTTACCATACATAATGTTTATATACTTTTCTTCCACTATATCTCCATTCTTGTTTTAGTCTTAGTCTACAATTAAATGTATCAAATATATCAAATGTGCATCATTAGTCCTTTAGCCCACGTTTCCCCAAACAAATAAAAGCTGAGCGAGTTCATCACCACTAGACCTGCCTTACAAAAATGCTGAAGGGAGTTCTTCTAGCTGAAATGAAAGGACTTTAATTAAAAACATAAGATCATGTGAATGTGTAAAACTCACTGGCAAAGGTAAATATATATTTATACATTAAATAGTCAGATTTTCTAATATTGTAATGGTGGTGTGTAAACCACTTTCAATTCCAATTTAAAACTTAAAACAAATAAATGAATTAAAAATAATTATATCTACAATAATTTTTTATTGTATACACAATATAAAAAAGATATAAACCATAACATTAATAACCTAAAATGTGAGGGGAGGGAA